>NC_139946.1:24150589-24345589 GCF_963454915.1 Gymnoscopelus microlampas
GTGAAAAATATTCGCAGATGTCACCCCCCACAGGCACCGAGCTGTGTGGGACCTCATCTTGGAGCTATATAGCGGAGGGAGAGGTTCTGATTGGAGCTAACTTCTATTAAGCTGAGGCCAGTACAGCGCATTAGCACACATTCTTTCTGTTTGAAAATCTGGTGTTTTTTGTTGAGTGACACAGCCGTGCGACATTGTATAAATGATAAGCCTGCTGCCCTATGAGTGCTACTTCCTGATCCAGCTACACTGACAGACTGATGTTTCAATTGTCAGATGGATCAGAGGATCCAGATTGGTTGAGCGGTTCAGTGAGCGCGGGTATAGACTGGTGACCTGATTGGTCATCACGTCAGCATTGTGATCAGAGTTCTACTTGACCCCGAGATGCTTATCCGATACATAGCTTAGCTTCTATCAGTGTGTATGTGTGTGTGTGTTCACTAAAGGTTCCAGGTTAACCTGATCCAGAAACAGGATCTGTGTGTCTGCATCGTGTCCACCAGACCAGCGGTGTGTTTGTCTGACGGCTAAAGGTCAGCTTTACAAGTCAGGTCAAGAACAATGGGAAAGAAAGGCTGTGCTGGCGTGTGTGTGCTTGTGTGTGTGTGTGTGTGTGTGTGTGTGTGTGTGTGTGTGTGTGTGTGTGTGTGTGTGTGTTTGTGTGTGTGTGTGTGTGTGTGTGTGTGTGTGTGTGTGTGTGTGTGTGTGTGTGTGTGTGTGTGTGTGTGTGTGTGTGTGTGTGTGTGTGTGTGTGCGCGTGTGTGTGTGTGTGTCTTCATGTATGTGCAGGCATGTATGTGTCTGCATATGTTCAAGTATGTGTCTCATCTAGTTTTAAGAAATAATACTTTATTGTGTGCTGGTATCGCACACACAACCAAGTATAAATCAGGCGATACATTTCCAAGAGACATATCAGACAGTCAGTGTGTCCTCTACTGAGTGATGTCAGTATGGAGGAAGGCAATCTTTTTTGCTGACTTATTTATCTGGAATGTTCTTGTCACTAATTGCCACGTTTAAATCCAGCGTGACCGCGCCTGATCTCCTGGCAGGACTTCTGGACCATGTCAACGGAAACTCTGAAATATTAAACACCTCGAGCAGCCCTAGAGGTGCTTTTACCTTTGCATTAATGGTACTTAAAAGTACTGCGTTAGTACATAATCTAATTAGATACGCACTGGGCAGGGCGTATCACAGGAAAAGCAATCCGCTAAATGTATGTGATCTCCCAAGCGGTAATGCCTACGGTTGTTCCTCGTTGACATCTCATGCATTAGCATCATGTTGTGCCATTGATTCAAGCACTTCTGCGTTATCATAGGAACCCAGAAACATTCAAGGTATTTCCCCGGGCTGTACGTCCTTTGAAATACTTCTTTGATGCGTCTACCGTTGCCACAGGAATGTGCATACCACAGACGGTATGTTGGCCATATTAAAGCACATACCACTGGGACTGTGGGGCAGACGGGCTGGGATCGGTCAAGCAGGCCGGCTGACCCTTCTGAGCTTCCTGGAAAGGGCTTTACCGTTTCCCTGGCGACCCCACGGCAACGGTAATAGAGCCCAGCAATGTTTGTGTCAGGATGCTGCCGTTCCAGACCTTTTAAAGCCTAATTTACGCTCCGTCGAACGACGGTGTCGCACGTCAAAAATAGACCTACATGCTCTCGAAGCGTTGCATCCCGAAGTGCAACGACATATGAATCATCGCTTCAACACTAGTGTTTGTTTCGTCTGGGTTATGTGCATTATTTTTCAGATTTAGTAGTAGCCTACAATTTGTTCAGCTGATTCCTGAGTTCCAGTTCATAGTTGAGAGGAAACATAGGCAGAGAATTCTGTGAAATAACCTTTTGACTATCCTACCTGCAATGGTACTTCATGGTTATATAATTCAATGCAAAGTTTTGCTTATTTTCTTCCTCGTTGTCATAATTGTGCCGTGCTGCACTTAAATAATATGTCCTTTTGGTGTCATCACTGGCAGGATAAATTCAACATACATTATTAACTCATACATTTTCATTATAAATGAATTAGTGCAAGGTAGTGCAGTGATATAGGTTTAGGAATATGGGTGTGCGTCAATGATATACAGTATGGTATTAGGTGTGGGATATACTGATATAAGGTAGCATACAGATAAATGGGTATACAGATAGATGGGTAGAATAAATTGATACATTCATAGCATATACAAGGTAGGACACATGGATATATATATAGATAGGATATCCAGATGGGTATATACAGTATATACAGATATATTGGTAGGATACATGGGTAGGTCATTGATATAAATGTAAAATCTCTCTCCTTACTGGCTACATGGTGTATATGTACACGTTAACAAGAAAAGGAGAAAAAGGAGTGCTGTCATGTTCTCATGCCTCCGTGGTGACTGGGGCCAGTTAACCCCAGTCAGTCACGCCTGAGAGACAAACACCAGCTCCAGAATGATGACGCATCATCCTGCGTGACAGACCCCAAATGCCGAGGTGCCAGCCAGCGGACAATAGTCCTGCTGCTTGAGGACTGGCTTGGCCTTTGTCCCGCTCTGGTTAAGCAGACTTAGAGATAATTCTGCGGATAATTCCCGGGACCGGCGGCCCCAGCCTGTCCCACCGGGAGACCTGATTCCCCCCCTCTGCCTGGAGCCATGGCCTGCCGAGAGCCTTTTCTTCCCGCCTCCCCGGGAGCACGGCCTCGGACACGGTAGCCGGAGCCCCGGCAACAGTCTCTGAGGCTTAGCTCACCAGCTCCTGGTTGCCAGGCGCTAAGACGCACACCCGCCACTCTGGGGGTATGTGTCTGAGTGGCTGGGAGGAGGAGTGGGAGGGGACAGGACAGGGGTGAGGGGAAGAGGCCGGTCGGCTCCTTTTGAGTGACAGCTCTACTTCTGCAACATTCCCGAGGGCGACCATAAGCCTTCGACCATAAGCATAATTTTCTTTTTTATTGGGGTGGACTGGGCTCTTGTACCTCAAGTTGCTCAGGATGATCAGGACAAACTTTTACTAAAGCAGCAATCAGCTAAACAAAGATGTGGCTTGTGCTATATCGATATCGGGTTAGGGCTGGGTAATGTCAGATTCAGAATCAGAATCACCTTTATTGTCACATCACAGGTTTACAGGTGCAAAGGGGTGAAGTTTGTTTTTGTGCAAGCTCATCATTTTTGATGTTTTCAGAAAGAGAAAGGAAAAAAAATAGATTGGAGGGGACAGCGGGAGCAAGGGGGAAAAGAAAAAAATAATCAATATAATTTCAATATCGTGATATGAGACTAGATCGTTTGGGATTTTGGATACCGTAATATCGTGAGATGGCATAAGTCGTTTTAATCACTTAAGCCCCATTTAATTATTTCATGGATTTTTTTTTAATTGCTAAAATAGTTGATCTACAAGCTCACAACAGTTGTGAAATTGCTTTGAAATGCATTATATACGTACATATACTATACATTAAAATGATATTATCATCACAATACGTATATCGTGATATTCGATATTTGCCCATATTGCCCAGCCCTACTCCCAATTGTTCACTGGATTCTTTCTTTCTCAGAGTCCTCCCATTCTGTCTCTGTCTCACTCTTTCTTCCTTTGCTTCTGTCTCTGTCTCTGTCTCTTGTCTGCACTGTCTGTCTGTCTGTCTGTCTGTCTCATCTGTCTCTCTGGTGCAGTCTGTTCGCGGTGCGTTGCGGGGGCTGTGCGGAGGCCATCTCTCCAGCAGAGCTGGTGATGCGCACAGCGGCTGCTGTGTTCCACCTGCGCTGTTTCACCTGCAGCGTGTGTTCCTGTCGCCTGCAGACCGGCGACCGCTGTGTCCTCAGGGACGGACAGCTCCTGTGTGCCAGAGAGGACTATCACCAGTGTCTGGTCAGCCCCACCTCCTCCGACACAGGTACACACTGGCTGTGTGTGTGTGTGTGTGTGTGTGTGTGTGTGTGTGTGTGTGTGTGTGTGTGTGTGTGTGTGTGTGTGTGTGTGTGTGTGTGTGTGTGTGTGTGTGTGTGTGTGTGTGTGTGTGTGTGTGTGTGTGTGTGAGAGAGAGAGAGAGAGTGCGTGCATGCTTGTGTGTGTGTGTTTAAGGTTCTCAGTTTCAAATCCTTGGCTTCTATTTTTCAAATATTTTAACAACTCAAACAACAACATAAAGAAAGAAAGAAAAAAGAAAAAGGATAAAACTATAAAAAAATATCAAAATGATCAGTATAGTAAAGGTATAAAATGTTTGCAGTCGGGGACAAGACCAAAAATTATGTTCTTCTACCTTTCTGCATCCACCACCATGTGCCCTTCCTTTGTTCCTTTGTCCATTGTCATGGATGAACAAAATAGAAGCTGCTTTTCAACCTGGCCTTTTTGTCTTTTCCCTTCACTAGGTAAAAGTGATGACGACGAGGAAGAGGAAGAGGACAGCGAGAAGGCTCCAGGTAGACGTAGCAGCATTGACGACGCAGACAGCAAACGGCCCAAAAGGCCTCGCACCATCCTGACCACACAGCAGAGACGAGCCTTCAAAGCCTCCTTCGAGGTATCTTCCAAGCCCTGTCGAAAGGTACAGAAGGCTTTGTATTTTCATTTTATCCTCAAATACTGTCTACTGTCTTTGTCTCAGAGCTACCGCTTTAGTGTCTATTATTTGATCATTTCATTTTAATTAAATACGCTGCAATAAGCTGGCTATTGGGCTGGGGTTTTATCTGTCTACTAAAGCTAATGAAATACGCACATCTCTTCTTTGAGGTGCTGGGTTCGAAATGATCATATAGAAAAAGTATAACACCTACTCACTCATATGCTCCAAGACAATTTTGTCTTGGAGCAGATGAGTGTGCAGGTTTTATTATTTTTCTATCTATCTACTGTATGCCTTACTGCATTATTCCCAGCATATGAAATGACTCTAGTATACTAGGGAAAAAGAGAAATGTATCAAAACTCTGTCAGAGTATTTTATGTTCTTGTAAAAGCACTATACACTATATTAGGGAAAGATGTGAAAAATAACTGAATGCTGAGATTACAGCTGAACAATGGGCAAATATCTGTAAAACACGGTACACAACAATAAGCTCCATTACCTGGCAGGAACTTTGCTGGAAAAACATAACTCGTTTTTGTATTACTCCCAGGCTTAAATCGGTAAAATTGGGAATACCTCTACATTCTAGAGGAATTGTGATGAAAGAGAGGCAAACCATTACCATGTCTTCTGGGGTTGTTCAAGAACCCAAGTCTTCTGGAATGATGTGTAGGAGAAGATGCGGCAGATTCTTACAGAAGCTTACAAAGTCACAAGGAGTGAAATATACCATTTGAAAACATTCATTGCAGCATTACATAAGGTCATTACACACAAATGTGGAGCCCTTGTCTGCAGAAAATTGGAGATTTTTAAATGAAAAATATTCCTTTTAGCCTGTGGCTGAATGGAGCGGCCTTTGAGGGAAAAAATGGGGGAAATTGATTGATTATACCAGTGGTTCTCAAACTTTTTCATGTCAAGGACCCCCAAATTGACACTTATTAGCCCGCGGACCCCCATTTGAAAAGATATGCCAGGGACCCCCACAAGAGAAAATGTTTACGGCTCTAGCAGTTATTCTCAACCATTTTAATTTCAAGGACCCCCCCAGTTTGACATGCATTAGGCCACGGACCCCCATTTAATGGCATTTATATCTCTGGGACCCCAATTTATATTGTAAAATCAATGTCAATTTAACTCTGAGAGTGTACAAATGGAACCAAATGGACCCGTTAGGGTCCATTTGGTTCCATTTGTACACTCTCAGAGTTACAGACCCATAAGGGTCCATTTGGTGCCTAATCTATCATTTAGCTGGGGACCCCCTGGAACCGCCTCATGTACCCCTGGGGGTCCCCGGACCCCACTTTGAGAACCAATGGATTATACTGTCCATGTGAGTGATATAAAAGCTAGGGATGTTATGACTCTCCAGGTAATTATTGGCTACTATTTATAGCACATTGCTTTGCCCCATGTCATGTATGCTGAGTACATGTGCAATACATGACTTCTAAAATTACACATGGAAGGAAAGAGAAAGGAAGATCATGGGAAAGAAGAGAAAAAAAAAACACTGGGACGGGTAATGGAAAGCAAGAAAGAAAGACATTCTTCACTCACCTTTTACTTTTTTACTTTACTTATTTATTTATTACTTATTTCCATCTCATTTTCATGAGTGATATTATCATTGTACCTTTCTGAATGATGGAATTGTCATTTATTTATTTTACACAAGATGACGGATGTTATGTTTTTTTCTCCTTTTTCTGTATTGAAATGAAAACCTAATAAAATACAGGTGATTACAAAGATGGGGGAAAAATAAAACACTAGACAGAAAGGAAATATAACAGTGCTTTCATAGCCTATGTAGAACTGCGTTATAAGACATTAAAAGTGCTTATTAACTATACCCAAGTCTTCACTACTGTGCTAAGTAAATGTAATAGTCCAAATTCAGAAACACATTCTGAATAGATTGTTTTCCTCATTTAGTTTTTTTTTAAAACATCTTTTAATTTGAATTGTCTTTCATTTTGCCGAGGTTGCATCAAGAGGGTCACCTTCCCCTCACCTCTTGTCCCTTGTGTTTTTCACCCTGCCTCACACACTCACTTTTCCTCCCCTCCCTTATCCTCTCTCTTTTCTTACCTTTTCCCCTCTCTTTCTCTCTTTTCCTCCCCTCCCTTCCCCTCTCTCTTTTCTTCCCTCCTCCTCTCTGTTTCTCTCTTTTCCTCCCTGCCCGTCTCTCCCTCTTTTCCTCCCTAACCCTCTCCCTCTTTTCCTCGCTGGCCCCCTCTCTCTCTCCCTGTTCCTCCTTTGAATCCTTTTCCAAGGTAAGGGAGACCTTGGCAGCAGAGACTGGTCTGAGTGTTCGCGTTGTCCAGGTCTGGTTCCAGAACCAAAGAGCCAAGGTAACACACACACACACACACACACACACACACACACACACACACACACACACACACACACACACACACACACACACAGACAGACAGACAGACGCACACACACACAGACAGACGCACACACACACAGACAGACGCACGCACGCACGCACGCACGCACGCGCGCGCACACACACACACACACACACACACACACACACACACACACACACACACTCAAAGTCATATGCACCACTAATTAAAGGACTCTTTCGACACTGTGCTCGGCTGCCAGAGTGGAAATCAGTCAGGTTATCTCTTCATACAGGAAACTGATGACATCTTACTGCAAGATCGCTGTAGATTAGGGCCTGTATTTCCTTACAAAGTGGGCGCGTGTGTGGCTTTCCCCTTTGCAATGAAATATGTCCCTTTCTTCGCTATTAATGTGTTTCAAATGAGTGGCCACAGTCTTATGAAGAACACAAAGGGCTTGCATGAGCCTGCGTTGCAGAGGGGCTGTCGAGTGAGAGGGGATTTTATAGTTGGACTCAGTGGCCTATATTTCACCTTTAATGTATCATACAGGGTGACCTGTACTGTACTGTAGTATATAGACTATCCAGTAAATATTCGGCTTGATTGCCACAATAGCCAATATGCATACCTCTACCACACTACAGCCACATCTTGTCAAAGTGTTACAGCGTGTGTGTATATATATATATATATATATAATATATTATATATAATAATTATAATATATTCTTCTATAAATATATTTTTTAAACTCAGTTGCAAAGCACTGTACTGTACCTAAAAAAAGAATACATAAAACAAGATTGATTGATTGAGAAATAGAATTGGGTGAAAATAGTTCAAATTAGAAAAATAAATAAAGAACTCAATAGATGCAAAATACTGTAAATTTGTAGAAATAAAAATAAATAATAATTCAATATTACTAAGAATTATAGGTAAATATTAAATTGATAAAATAAATGATACATTAAACTGAGCTTGCTTTTATCCTGCTCTGTCTCTCTAAATCTAAAAAAATATCTAAAAATAATAATAATAACACTGAGCTTTCTACTGTAGCCTAATGTCCACAGCTGTCTTTATAACAGGCAGAAAGGACATGCCAGAGGATCTTATGGTACATTCTTTTGTCACTTTGGTTCTGACCTACTCCTTACTGCTGAGTGTTCCTTCTCAGAGAATATACAAAATCGATAAATCAATAATTAAAATTTCCCCCTATAATGACATTGCCTCTCTATATATATTAAAGTACAGGGTAAACTGTTGTGCCCTTCTTTGTCCTTTGTTTAGGGTTGACATAAAGTGCTCTGTGCTCAGAGTGAGGGGTGCAAAAAAGTAGTAACCTTCCTCAGTGCTATATGAGTGGATCACAGACAGACAGACTCTCTCTCTATATATATTGCAATAATAATGGGTGGTTGTCACACAATCCTAGGGCACACCTGGACATGTCTCACGGCACACCAGTGTACCTCAGCACACCGTTTCAGAACCACTGTGCTAATTGACCAAAATGACCTTTCCAGATGAAGAAACTTGCCAGGAGACAGCAGCAACAGCAGCAGGAGCAGAGACAACCACATGAGCAGCATGATCACCCATCACATCACACAGGTACTGGGACTTCCAAACACCCTTTTCTAAAACACCATTAAAAACACTTAACCCCGATTTTATACTTTGTCGTACAATGGTGTAATGCGGTAAGAATAGGTGGTCTACAAGTTCACAACAGTGCTTATAGAGCTGCCATTTGGGGAAATGTCTTTTTCTTTTCTTTTTTCAGCTAATGGCATGCCCAAAATAGGGATGCCAGGTTGAAAGTGGTTAAATGTTGGCTCCATGCATTTTGTAGATAAGTCACTGTGCTCAGACAAGGTGGTGCCTCAGAATCCCTTTGTACGTTTTCTATGCAAAATAATTTATTGTGAATAGCCTACTGCGAGTTGTAGGTTGTAGACCATTCAAACATTAGACGTTACATGTAGCTGTCAGACATATGTGACGTCCGCTGACACTGTGGTGCTCCACAGCGCCCCCCTGTGGCGGTTTGACCTCTGACCTGGACCCCCTGGGCACCTCATACCCCAGTCTTCAACACCACCGCCACCAACAACAGCAGCAGCATCAGCAACTGGGGGTCACCACCCTGGAACAGCAGGATTATGATATGGACCCCTTCAGGCAGGGGCTGACCCCCCCTCAGATGCCTGGAGACCACATGCACCCCTACGGTACGGACCTCATTATTGTCTTTAAACCCATTAAGACCTGAAGCCGATTCTACAAAATGTCTTCTAAATAAACAAACAAACAAATGTTTTCATGTCAAGGACCCCCAAAATGATATGTATTTTGTTCCAGGGACCCTCAGAAGCAAAGATTTGAGTTCAAATGTACGCTTTAAAAGAATATATACTGTATATTCAAAGATTTGCACACATTTTCACGATTACTCAAAAATAGCAGATATACAAGCTTGCAGCACGGCACTCAGTGCACGCTATGAGCTTGTATATCTGCTATTTTTGAATAGCCAAAGTGTAAAATAATGCTTTAGCTCAAATCAAAAAATGACACAGATGCGTTCCAGGTTAAAGGGGAATGAGTGCCTAGGCCTACTTTGTGTTTGCTGCTCTGTAAGGCTGAAAAATGACAGAAGGGTAAAAAGTCTTCTGTTAGTACACTCTGATGTCAACAATACAGATTAGATGCAGGTTGTTGGTTAGATTTACGTGTGCAAGGCCAAGGCAGCTTTGACAAGTAGTCAACGGTATTGTATTGTCAAGTGTAAGGTTGGCCTGGTATGTTTATCCTTCAATAGTTCTTAACCTGTAGAGGGCAGCAAACTCACAGAATTGTGTGTGTGTGTGTGTGTGTGTGTGTGTGTGTGTGTGTGTGTGTGTGTGTGTGTGTGTGTGTGTGTGTGTGTGTGTGTGTGTGTGTGTGTGTGTGTGTACAAATAATCCAATCATTAACCAACCATACTGTAGGCCCCTGGTCTTATTGAATCCCCCAAAACTGACACCTACACCATTCTCATAAATATAACGGCTGTCCTACAAACAGGGGCGTCAATTGGGTATGGCAAGGTGGCAAGGTATGGCAGGTGCCATACCTTGGCTCCATAAAAAAAAGGGGAAAAAAAGAAAATCATGAATAGTAGCCTAATGCAGGTGTAAGACCATTGTGTTTGTATTGTATTATAGATATAATGCATAGTTTTCTATGCATTTCGGGGGTTTTGGGGGGTTTGACCCCCAAAAGAAATTTCGGCCGAACGGCTTTGCCACGCGCCCAGGATAGGTGTCCCTTATTTTCATCTCTGGGAGTTGGAAACCCTAACCTTGCCATACCTTAGCTTTTGCTGAACTGACGCCACTGCCTACAAATGAAACAGTAGTGTTGCATTTTACATTTTAGGCCAAATTTCAATATGACCACACTTCTGTGGAGGCAACACAGGCTGAATTATGCTAACTAACCACTTAAGACTATGTTGTCATACGATAAATAGCCAAGATACAAGAATTATTTTTAAAGAAATTGTTTTTTTTTGTTGCACAAAATAGGGACGCCAGGGTTAATGTGTTTAAAACAAACATATGAACATTGTACATCTTTCTACTTCTGAAGGTTTTAAGGGCCTATATGGTGAAATAGACGGAGACCCTCTGTGCCACCTGACTGACAGTGACTGTCTGTCCCTGGGGGACTCCTCTCTGCTCACCCCCATCGACCGCCTCTACTCCATGCAGGACTCCTACTTCACCTCCTGAGAGAGGAGTCCCAGCTCTGAGGGAGACGGAAGGAAGGAGCATCTCCTTGTCTTCCTCACTCTACCCAGCCAGGGCCTCCTTCCTGTTCCTCTGCATCTTTGTTCCTCGTTGTCATGTATGAACCCCCACCTGCGAATACTGCACTGATTGTTGAGGAGGTGAGTGTACTGCTGAGTGGAGATGGATAATATATTGTCACCTGACCAATGACCATCCTTTATATAGACAGGTTTCTGCGCAACTATAGGGAGCAGACCACAGCACTCTTTTAAAGCATATCTGGAATGCATCTTTCCAGTTTGAGACAGTACTTGGGGTCATAGACATAAATACGTACATGCCTCATTGGTCACTGGGCCGCATGTCAACGCCGCCACTAACTCCACTGCAACAAATATGCCTGAGTGGTACCTGAGACAAAACCCTTTTTTCTGAAACCATTACTGTTACTATCTGTGTATGATAAGATGTTTTGGTATGAAAATCCAATTTATTTTTATTTAGCCAAGTATCCTACATCATAAATACATGTCTGACATTTGTAATAAACCAAACCACGTGAAAATCGGTTAAGAATTTGGTTAGTTTAATAATTATGAATAATTTAATTGTGAAGAGACCTCCTGCTTCAATAGACTTACATGAGGCACGGTGATGACACTACATCACTTCAATGAACAGCAGCGGCCAATGAGGTATCTACATTTATATGCATGAGGTCACGTGATCACACGCTGCAGCTCGCTGACTCCAGAGCCGTATAAGAGAGTGTCGCGCCACGCTTTGATCTTACCGCAAAGTGGGCTGCTATGGGCTGTAGTTCCAAACATTGGAACTTCCTCATTGAGATAGACAGAGCATTTCCACATTCCATTCTTACAATGGGAGTCAACGTTAGTGTCGTCACTCTCATAGTTATACCACGCTGGCTGACTCTAATCACACACGATTAGAGTAATCAGCTGTGCATGTTTCAGTCAAATCGGTTTTGCTCCCTGCATGCCCGCACACCCAGTAATGTCTGTAAACATGATACCTGTCTATAGGTTAGTGATAATTACCCTGAGAAATACATTGGGGTTTACTCTATTATTATATCCAACATAAGAGAGTCAACTACACTACTGCATCTTCGAGACATTTCAATGTCCAAAAACTGGAATATCCCATCATCAGATTTGATCTCAGAAACGTCTCATGTATACTACTGACAATTACTACACTGCCCCCCAATGCTTCACAGTTCCCATGTACAAAAGGCACAGTAAAATCCTTAGTGAACTCTGAAGAGTCCATGTGGTTACATTTTCTCTCTTTTAAGAGTTACATTTTCATTTTATTGTGTTGGTCTCCAAGATGTGTTGTGAGCGCATGATGGCTTTGACCTTCCCTCACTCTGTCTGAAATCCAGATCGGTGTGAGAGAAATAACGTATATATATATTGTATGTGTATTTGTATTTATTGACATTATGTGTGTATGCTGTTTGTCCTGTAAGAATCAACACTAAATAAATAACGGCTTTCATACGGTGAAAATGCAGTCTTAAAAGTGTGGAGTGCTGTGCTTGCGCATTGTGTGTACTCCAAAATATGGCATACGACTTATAGTCTGATAAACATTAAGGGTGGGTCCACAGTGATATATTTGGGACCCCAAGTGTGCCATGGATACTACAGCTCATTGCTGATCTGTCATGGGAATGATATGAGGGAGACTGGACATATACAGCGCAGGCCATAGCAATAGTGGGCGATACAAATCATTGCTGATTTATTGGTATGGGTATAGGGGATTCATGTTGAGGGTTACAGCCAGGTCAGTCTATCCACAGCACTTATCGGTCCGATCTAGGTGACGGCTGAGCGAGGCATCTTCCAGTGGCTGTCAGGTGGATCATCAGACGGTAAAAGCTGAGCTATGACAGCAGCATGGGTCAGCGGCAGGTAAGCATCACATCCACACGGCCCCAGACATCATCAACGCTCACATTGTGTGCCTTCGCGGTCAAAGGCCCTCGCTGCATTTTTCTGCCTTTTCCTACCTTCTTCCTCCAGTCAAACGGAGGGGGGTTTGGGGGACCACCCAGGCACCATGCCCAGGTGGAATGCACTGATCCTGGGTAGGGAGGTTTCGCTACCCCCGGGGAGGGGATGGAGGTGGGGGGTACAGAAAACAGAGGGGCTGAAAGCTGTGTCAGGTGGAGAATGCCCAGGGTGACATGAAGATATGAAGCTCCCCACTGTATGGAGTGGCTCCTTGCCCCAGCCATGAACCCTCTTCTGGAACCATCTCATGTTTCCCACTATGAAATCAGACCTGGGAGAGCAGAGTCAATGGTCAGGAACAATCTAACTGTCTGTCACCGTGGTATGCCACTGCCAGCCGGAGCCAAAGAAGTGTGCTCGCTGTGTGTGTGTGTGTGTGTGTGTGCGTGTGCGTGTGCGTGTGTGTGTGTGTGTGCCTGCATGACATGCATACTGACTAGCAGCAAGCAAACGTTGGGGTAAATTGTTGTCCGTTGTTGTTGTTTATTTAACAGAACACTTCCTTGTATATTTTAGGATAGGGGAAGGTAGAGCAGCCAGAAACTTACATTTCAGGGAACCGAGCCAAGATGCTCACCTGCTGGGTCATTCCCCTCCATTCGCCTTCCTGTGTGCGAGTCTGTGCCCTGCTGGCACCATACCTCCATGGCTGGCACGCATATGCAGTTGCCGGCATCATCGGGTGGGATGAGAAAAATAATCAAACTGTGATCATACGGTCACAGCAGGTAGCAATAACCTCATTATTATTCTGACGGCAGCCAAACACTTTCCTGTCAACAGTGCGGTTATTTATTGCACCCACCGTGCCAACGGCGGGCTGCAAACCCTCTGTCTTTTAACCGCTATAATTGGCTTCATGCTGTTTCAGCGCCCAGGCAAATGCACACGCTTTGCTGAAGAAATCTTGATTTGGCCGGTGATGTGCATGTTTGGGGCAACGTTGATATACATACATATATACATACATACTTATAGCATAAGGCTTGATGTATTCTTGGTTGCAAGATCACAACGCGTCACAGCGCAATGCGTTGTGAGCTTGTAAATCTGCTATTTTTGGTGTGTGACACACCAAAACAAGTATAAATCAGGCCTGAGCCATCATGCAACTCCTACTTTACTGAATGTATATAAAAAATCACACCTGTGTGAAGGTAGCGGCGCCTTTGATACATTTTGTCATCAATAAGTGTTTATAATGTGTTTATAGCCACATGTCACGTGAAGCTTGACCAATCACTTTGTTGACGTGTCTGACCAATCAGAACGTTGACGCAAAAGCCAGGTATAGAGGGCTAATATCCGCTCTATACCTAAAGGTATAGAGCGGCTAGCGCCGCTAAAAACTGCAGGATACTACAATATAATTAGACACATAAATTAATCTATTTCTCATTTCACATTACCTCCAAGTGCTGATACAGTGTGTATCAGACTGACCCATAACTAGGGACATGTGCCCAGTGTAACACATGGAGCAGTGATGCAGAGATGCATAATACATCACCTCCTCAACTCTTAGTGATGGGGTGGGATGGGAGCGGTCATTCTGGCCAGTAGATTGTGTCACATTGACACTTCATGCCATGCTTTGGCAGTTTCCCAGGCTTTGTGGCACTTTCACCAGTTGACCCCCAGGTTGTGATGCTCATGTAGGGGGTGAGGGGTGGGTGAATTGGGCCACTAGGAAGGTGTTACAGCAAGACAGTGCCAGACCACTTCACATTGTACCCGTGAAAGTGAGCAGTGAGAGAACAGAACACCAACACTGATGGGGACGTTTGATTTGGTTCCTGGTTATGTGTAAGATAGCTGAAACTTTAATAATTGTAGTTTATTTATTTTTTTGTTTTGTTTTATTTATTTTTTTATATGTTGGCACCGTCTTTATAATCCTCACATTTACCTTTTCTTATGTACTGTATTTGCCATTAGATTGCTTGTATACATCAGTAGTTTGGTTTACAACTAAACACTGTATGCACTGGAAAGGGGGGGACGGGGGGGGATACTGGGATTGTTTTTGCTATGGATCCCACTGTGACTATTGTGAAATTGCATAAACAGGAAAAAGCACAATGACGATATTGAAAGCAAGATAGCTGAAACTATGTTGTTTAAGGGGGCGCTTGGTATCATGAGATGCACAACTCAACTCTATTGTATTGGTACTAGAGGTTTGGTCTTGGGGTTAGGGTTAGTTAGTTAGCTGAGTCGCACAATGAGGGATATCAAATGTACATTGTAAAGTTTGGTTTAATCTGTATTCTTTTTATATGACAGTCACAGAACAATGTAGGCCTACAGTAAATACAAACTCACTCAAACAAACTTTAGAATGCATTCTTGCATACATTATCATCACATAAACAAGACAGGGTCTAATAACAGTGTGGCTCCCATGTGGATCTCTCTGACATGATACTGATGATGAATTAATTAAATATGTAGAGATTGCAGTGTCACATCCCCTTTGGCCTGGTCTGCAGGGCTCTGTGTTTCTCCCACAGGTCCTGTAGGCTGGGCCAACTTGGGGTTTCCAGTTAGGTGCATTGGGAGCACCTGGCCAGCGCTCCCAGCGGCCCTATAAAATAGTTGGTACCCTCTCTCTCCCAGATGTCAGCACATTCTGTTTGTCTCTCATTAGTTTCCTTAGGTTGAGTTTATACACTCTGCCAACACCCCACACTACATTGTGTGTTAGTTAAAATGACAATTACGGAGCATGCACACATATTGCATTATTTATTCTGGCATACTGATGATGTCACATTGATGACGTTAGTCAGCTTCAATCCTGGGCATGTTTCAGCACGATCCAACAAACAGACACACACAAAGACACACAAAGAGACCTTCTTATAGAGGGCTAATTCTTGCAGTGCCATGACGTAAAAAGAAAAGGCATGCATTTCAAACCAGGCTCAGGTGCTTGTAATATATTTCCTAATTGCCATGAAAAAAGTGTAAAGCCTGATGGCCTAAAACCCTTTTTTAAGAACTCAACTCTCAAAAGCTGGATTCGCTGTCTCTGAGTCCATGATGCCTATAGAAATGAGAATCAAAGAGTTAAAACACATTCAGTAAACCAATGTATACTTTGTGTAAATCTCTCCTCTCAGATGGACTCACCTTTCTTCTTCTTTGTGAAATGCTTAGCAATCAGTAAACCAAGCCCTATTAGGACAAGCACAGCAACAGCAGAGCCTGACCCAATGCCTGTATACATCAGCATAGCAGTTCCTAATGGAATACCCTCCTCTGGAACACAAAACAATCAAATGCATCATCAGCACAAAGTCCTTATACAGTACTCTGATCTCATACAATATAATGCTAATTCTTCATTTGTACTTGATTGCACGGTGGGGTTGCGCACAGAAAATAGCCATATCAACAAGCTCACAATGTGTAATGATGCAACCGTTGTGAAGTTGTAGATCGGCTATTTTAGCCGTTCGACACAGGTGTGCAAGGGGGTAAGTGATATTTTTTGGTTAAACAAAACGTTTTTTGTTTAAAGATTAAAGCACTACGTATATTCTGTGTGAGAGCAGTTCGTGAACAGGGGAGAGGACTGAGTAGGAAGGGCCTCACACAGGACTACTGTATTGTGGAGAAATTGTGGAGATCATTAGCAGACCACGTAAAGTACCAGGAATATAACACACTGTCACAGAAAATGTCAAAGCCAAAGAATTATTGCTACAGACCATGCTTATTCACATAGAATCGCATTCAAAATGTAGAATACCTGTGTTGAATGAATTCAGGAATTATGTATGCTATTCTGACTGCATGCAGGCCGAATAGCATGACAGACTTGTGACCAGTGGTGTAAAGTAACTAAGTACATGTACTCAAGTACTGTACTTGAGGAAATCTCAGAGGATCTCAGAGGAAAATATTGTACTTTTACTCCACTACAATTATATGAAAGCTTTAGTTACTAGTTACTTTGTAGTTTAGGATTATTATTACAGAACACACTAACCAGTTCAGTCATATGATATATCTTGGCCATTTGAAAATAGCCGATCTACAAGCTCACAATGCATCGTGATGCGCCACATTGTGAGCTTGTTGATCGGCTATTTTCAAAAGATTTGTATACATTTTGAATGGGACATTCTGCACAATGACTACTTTGACTTTTGGTACTTTAAATATATTTTGATGCCAATACTTTTATACTTTTAGTACATTTGTAATACTGGTCTCTTACTTGTAACAGTAGTATTTCTACATTGTGGTATTGATACTTTTACTTAAGTAACAAATCTGAGTACTTCTTCCACCACTGCTTGTATAGCAGGTTTGATTTCAAATGGTCGCTAGCTATGTTAAGGCCCGTTCATAGTCCCTAGATGTGTCTTAACGTGCGTCATGGGGGTGAGGGATTCCGTCCGTTCTTTACGGACACATACATGGTTCGCTCACGTTATTTAGGAGAGAGAGATTGCACGTACCCAATGTTGCCATGTCTGCTTATTATAAGCGACTTTGGGCTTATTCTTCTGTATAGTTGCTTGTAAACAAACAAGCATTTTTTTTATTGGTGGTTGCGGTTTTATTTGGACTTGTTTCTAAAGTGTAGTTGCTTATTTGGGCCAATTATTATTTAAACCAGTGATTCTCAAATATATATTGTACTGTCCTTGCTATGTGTACATTAGTGTACATAGTTAGACAGTCAGCCAAACTCCTTTCAAAAATGACATTGGAGTCAGGAAGTAGCGTCCAAGCTCCGGTGTTTATTGTCACACTTGTACATTCAGAAATGGAGTAAAACTATGAGAAAAAGAAAGAAAATGACAGGCTGTATCAAACAAACAAACAACCAAGCAGGTAAATCACTGAGCAAATGTAAAACAAATCAATTATGCATGAATACATACAAATCAGAACTACAGTCTCCAGTCATAAGAACAAAGGAAAAGTGAACAGATCACACTTACAGACAATGCTGTCGACTGGTCAACAACAGATGGTGAAATGAAGAACCTCAGAACACACACACAATCAAGAGCACATACACCTGTGTGCTTCTAATCAGGGCAACACGGCACACCTGCTGTATAAAGGTAGCTCTGGCAACACTTGACAATAAATTGAATGGCCACTAGGTGGCTCTGGCAACACTTGCCATTAGAGGGCAGAACACTCCCCGCCTGGTGTCTACAAGACACCACTACAACATTTACAATATAATGACTTGAGAAATAAAGAGCCGTCTTCAGGTATCTGATATGGGTTTGAAACCCTCCTTGACTACTCCTTGGACTGTAACGTCGATCCATTGCACTTCTTTGGGCTGGCAGGTTCCATGGGTTCCACTGCCACGGCAGAGGTCGCAGGCGGCTCCATGTGGCCTTTGACCTCACAGTGGCGCTCTTTCTTCCTCTTCCTCAGTTGGTCTGGAGTTTGTCCCGATGAGCCGCTGAGGTCTGGCTTCTGGGGACTGGAAATGGGTCTGCTTAAAGACGTGGGTTCCTTTGGAGAAAGACTGTGAATACGGCTGGTGTTTGGTTTCTGTGATGCAGAGTGAAAGGACCGCTTATGAAGGCTCTGCTGTTTGAGGGGTCCATTTAAGATGACATGAGCTGCAGGTTGCGATTGTACTTTGTTTGGATGCAATAGACCAGCTCTATGTGCATAAGTGGGTGAGGCAGAGATGAGGGAATGAGGTTGCTGCAGGGGATCAGTGAAAGGTTGGCTTAGCATAAGGGGCTGAGCATCAGTGCTGCAACTGGCCTTCTGAACAGACTGGGCCAGTTTCTTGACAGGTGGGCATGTCATTGTGCTGGCAGATTTGGACATGGTGTTTCTGATCACCATGGGCTTTGGCTTCACTGTCTTTGGCTCATCCATGTTAGCTGAGTACCCCCATGCTGTGTGGTAGAAAGCACCCTGTTGCTCCCCACCGTAGCTTGCCTCCTCTTGCATGAGGCTGAGACTTGGGCAGGGAGTGCTCTCCAACACGTTTGTCTTGAAGGTACATATTTCAGGCTTGTGGACTTTGTCCAGGCAAACATCCCCCACCAACACCCAGCCCAAGTCCAATCTTTGGGCGAAGGGAGCATCGTGAGGTCCATTAATTTGCTCTCTCGCTTTATGCACCCTCACAACATCTCTCCCTAGCAGGAGGAGGATCTGTGCCTTTGTGTTCAATGCTGGGATGTGTGGTGCTATGGGCTTTAGATGGGCGTGGTGGAGTGCTGCCTCAGGCGTTGGTATCTCCAATCGGTTGTTTGGGATTTCACTGCACTCTATCAGTGGTGGTAAATCTATAGCCACCCCTCCACTAATTGCCTCCACACAGAACCCTTCTGCCTTTCTTCCCACCATCTCCAAGTGTCCAGCACAGGTTCTCAATGAGTAAGGGGTTCGGCTGCTCTTAATGCTAAATATGTCAAAAAGGTCTGGTCGTGCAAATGACCGGTTACTTTGGTCATCAATTATGGCATATGTGTTTACTGAACGATCACGCTGCCCTTGTGGATAGACCCTTACGAGACATATTTTGGAACACGATTGTCCCGTGAAACTGTGCCCGCACACTTCAGTGCAAAAGGAGCTCACTGAAGGTGTAGTGATTGATGTTCCGGTATCCTCATCATCAGGCTGAGGCTCTTCGATAGGCGGCTTACTGGTTTCAGAGGCAGGACTTGGGTGCATAGCGGTGCTGTGACGTTCGCTGTTACACTCCCTGCACCGGAGCACTGTCCTACAGTCTCTGGCAATGTGGGAAACGGATGCACAACAGCGAAAGCATATCCTCCTGTCCTTGAGGTAGGCTATGCGTTCCTCAATGGTCTGGTTTCTGAAGTCTCTGCATTTTGCAAGTGGATGAGGCTTAAGGTGGATAGGACATTGTTTTCCAGGATCCTCTTCCTCCTTTGCTGCATCTGTGCTGGAGTCAGTTGTTGCAGCTAAATCCATCTTGTGCACAGATATGGGCATTCTCGTGTTTCCATACCCTGACATGGATTTCTCATACTTTGAGGGTCCAGTACTGAAGCTGGACAGGGCAAAGGCTGGATCATTTCTAATTTGGGCTTCTCTGTAAATGAAATGTGCAAAGAAATGAAAAGGGGGGAAGCACCTGTTGTCTTCTTTGAATCTTGAGCCTACAGAAATCCATTTCTCTTGGAGAGGGTGGGACAACTTCTCTACAATTGGGTTTATGCCACGGGGAGTATCTAAATAACTAAGCCCAGGTAGGTATCCATCTGCTTTGGCTGCCATCAATTCCATTAAGAGGTCTCCAAGCTCTCGAAGTTTGGAGTAATCTCTGTTACCTATTTTAGGAAAATTGTCTAGCTTATTAAAAAGGGCTTGCTCTATTACTTCTGGGGCACAGTAACACTCTCTAAGCCTTGCCCAGACCATTGTAAGGGCAGTGATAGGATTATTGATGTACACGGACCGGATCCTATGGGCGTGTACTGATGATTCTTTTCCGAGCCATGATGACAATAGATCTAACTCCTCACTAGCACTCAAGCCTAAGCCACCAGTAGCATTACAGAAGGATGATTCCCATGCTCTAAAGCTCTCGGGCCTGTCATCAAATTTTGTGAGCCCTGTATTTACAAGTTCTCTGCGTGCTAAATATTGAGCGAAGTCTGTCATGTTAGGAGTCTGTGCATAAGTTGTTTGAGTGGGATCACGTTGGGACGGCTGTGAATGGATGGAAGGCTGCCCGGCTGCTTTACTGAATGTCACCTTGGGCTCTGACTGGATGGGGGACTGCTTGCTCATTGTCACGTTGCGTTGCGACTGACCGGGAGTCTGATATGACGGCTTGCTCATCATCATTTTGGACTGTGACTGGATGGGAGTCTGATATGATGGTTTGTTCATCATCATGTTAGACTGTGACTGGATGGGATTGTTGATGTGTTGATCATTGGCATGATTACTGTCCAAGCCATTGGGAGCAGTAGATTGAGGGACAGGTGTCAATGGGATAGACGGAAGGAGTTTGAACTCTTGTCCAGATGTCCACTCGTCAATAACAGAGAATTGAGCCTCATCAGTGTAGCGTGAATGATTCACCTGAGTGACCTCATGTTGGGCTGGTGGTGATTCTGTGTTTTCGTGCACTGACCCTGAGGAAAGTGAATCTGATTTTATTCTAGCTTGGTCCTGGACATACTCGCTTGTCCGCCTGTGGGTGCTGTGGCGTGATGGAGAGCTATGACGAGCACTGCTGTGGCGATCTACCTCCTCTGCTGCAGCAGCTTCCAGTATCTCCGCTTCAGCAGTAGCAGCTGCTGCTTCTTCCTCCACATGTAGAGCTTCCAGTGTGGCCTCCAGTGTTGCAGCCTCTGCTTGCAGTCGGACTTTCTCTTTCTTAATTTCCAGCTGCTTTGCGGCAAAAGAAACACGAGCCTGTGCTGCCTCGGCTTTGGCTCGTGCTAGAGCTGCTGCAGAACTGACTGATCTTCTAGATGAGCTTGTGCTTTTCGAGCTGACACTAGATGGCTTCTCATCTGGACTGTTCTGATCGGCCATGGCTGCACTGTGGTGCACTTACAATGCTTGTTGTCCAGCTGCTGTCTTGTCTTTTTACTGTACTGTCCTTGCTATGTGTACATTAGTGTACATAGTTAGACAGTCAGCCAAACTCCTTTCAAAAATGACATTGGAGTCAGGAAGTAGCGTCCAAGCTCCGGTGTTTATTGTCACACTTGTACATTCAGAAATGGAGTAAAACTATGAGAAAAAGAAAGAAAATGACAGGCTGTATCAAACAAACAAACAACCAAGCAGGTAAATCACTGAGCAAATGTAAAACAAATCAATTATGCATGAATACATACAAATCAGAACTACAGTCTCCAGTCATAAGAACAAAGGAAAAGTGAACAGATCACACTTACAGACAATGCTGTCGACTGGTCAACAACAGATGGTGAAATGAAGAACCTCAGAACACACACACAATCAAGAGCACATACACCTGTGTGCTTCTAATCAGGGCAACACGGCACACCTGCTGTATAAAGGTAGCTCTGGCAACACTTGACAATAAATTGAATGGCCACTAGGTGGCTCTGGCAACACTTGCCATTAGAGGGCAGAACATATATTGTAGATCTGCTATTTTCATATGCAGTGGTGTAAAGTAACTAAGTACATTTACTTAAGTACTGTACTTAAGTAAAATTTTGAGGTAATTGTACTTTACTTGAGTATTTCCAATTTCCAATACTTTTACTTTTACTCCACTACATCTCAGAGGCAAATATTGTACTTTTACTCCACTACAATTATTTGAAAACCTTAGTTACTAGTTACTTTTCAGATATAAATGATGATATTATGAAACATACATTAACCACTTTAGCCCAATTTTATACATAGGCTATTTGAAAATAGCCGATCCGATTCCTTGTGAGCTTGTAGATCGGCTATTTTCAAACATTTTTGTACTTTTACTTTTACTCGATTCTTTTGGGCTTGTTTTCATAGACCTGGTTACTTATTTCTCTCACAAAATCTGGCAACCGGTTGTGTCACGCTACAATGATATGAAACTAGCATTGTAGCCCAGTGGTACTACAGGCAAAACGTAGTGAACGTACGTCGGCCTGACGGTGAATGTCGACTGAACGGACGGAACAACTGGAGCCGTAAGTGACGGAGGGGGAGTAAAAAACGACAACGCAAGGAGCGCCGGCGCTCGTCACGTATCCTTACGTCCGACTATGAATGATACTTTATGTGTAATTATGCCATGTTTGACTCCAACCTTGGCAGCTGGGAGACTCTTGACTCCAGAGAGCTGAGGTGTTGCAATGTATTGTTGGGGTTCCTCTCAGCAGGAACCCCTCGATGCATCCAAAGTCACAGCGGGAGCCGTGACTGAAAGGGGAATAAGGATGGCTACAATTCATCCAACCATGAAGTGGACCAATGTCCAGTAGGGGGCATGGACGTGCTTTAGGGAGACAATGAAGAAAGGATGTTGAGATGAACATAATTCACATCAGGCCAAACCACCAGTCTAGAATATTAAAGATATGTGTCCATAGGTGTTTCCTACAAGAAATAATTATTACCATTGACCTACGTAAACCTAAGTGAATAACTCCTGAGGTGATAATAACAAAAGTGAATATATGAGCAAATGTAGAGAGACATGTTACAGAGACGTATTCTACTAAGAAAACAGTATGTCCTGTGAGCAGGGATGATTATATGCCATGCTTTAATCTCTGTTAATGTAATTTATTACCTAGGCAGGGGGGGACTTCTCTGGTCCAAATGCCCATGGAGCTACACTCTGTCTCAGCCGTCCCATTCACCAAAAAGCCCTCTTCACAGGTCAAATTACACCGAGAACCAAAACTAACCATGAGGGTCAGAGCAAGATAGAGATCCATGAGGGGGAGACATTTGGTGACTGCATCTCTTCACTGGAGAAAAAAGAGAGCGAGAGCGAGAGAGCGAGAGAGGATATCAGTATGCATACGACAATAAGGAGGATATCAGTATTATGGAACTATCCTTCATATAATATGGTATCATTTTTGTGTACTTGGTCTGTGTCTCAGAGGAGGGCTGTGAACAGTTCAGAAACCCGCCTACCAGTGACATCATCGTTGGGGTTTTCAAATTATTATTATTATTGTCTCCGCCAGGAGACATTGTTTTCACTTTCCACATGTCAAGCTAACATTGGTCAAGCCTCACGTGACACGTGACAATACGGTGAAATAGTGTGATCTGATTGGCTAGTGACGTATAGCGGCCTATAAATAAATAAAGTGTCACTTTGAAA
This sequence comes from Gymnoscopelus microlampas, assembly GCF_963454915.1. Lineage (NCBI taxonomy): Eukaryota > Metazoa > Chordata > Actinopteri > Myctophiformes > Myctophidae > Gymnoscopelus > Gymnoscopelus microlampas. The sequence goes on from NC_139946.1 coordinate 24,174,204, forward strand.
GAGTCTTAGCCTCTTTCAAAGTGAGGTAAGACAGGAATAATCACAAAATGGCTGAGAAATGGCGTATACTGTAACAATTGGATAGGACACTTACACAGACAGGACGGATAGGACACTTACATAGACAGGACGGATAGGACACTTATACAGACAGGACGGATAGGACACAACACAAGTCTGCTGGCGGAGACTTGTGCTCCGAGGAGCACTTTTTCTAGTTTCTTTTTTTATTAATGTGAGAACGCCTCCCATTATAGCATGCTAACTTTACAGGAAAAGAAATCCTGCTGTTTCTATTAGCTTGGATACCCCATCGATGATGTCAACTGTCCAGAGCCCTCCTCTGAGACACAGAGTGAGTAGGCAGAAATGGTTATAATGAGCATTAGTGAGGACCAATTATATGAAAATGGGTAAAGTTAGGTTTTAAGAGAATGTATGTTGTGACCTGGCTTCTTGACAATGTTTACTTACCATCTTCACAGCGTGGTGGGCCCAGGAAGCCAGGATGGCACCGACAGGTGAAGCTCCCTACGGTCTCCATACATTCTGCATGGACACCGCAGGACGGCTCTGAACACGAGGCTGCAGACAAACAATGATCTCACTTGATAGGAACAGTTGTGGAAGAATATAGGCCTAAGATGTTTATTTAAGTAAAAATAGCAGCAATATGCCTACCACAATGTAGAAAAGTATTACATCAAAATATACTTACAATACCAGATGTAAACGTACATTATGTGATGGCCCATTTCACAATCATTATCGGATTACAATTAGTAGTCCATTAATGTGACACTTTAATGTTTCAACTGGTAAAGGTGGGGATGATGTGCTGATGTGCCGTTCAGAACCAAAGAACCCAACCAAAGATGTCATTTGGTATGCAGGTTTCTGAACCGTCTGAGCGAGCAGACGGAAATGGTGGCATCTTATAATGAGCATTAGTGAGAACCAATTGTACGAATATCAGGTTGAAAATGGGTGAAGTTCTAGTTTAATGTGGATGTTTTGTCATAATAGCCGATAATCTAAATCTCAAAAATGAACTAATTTAGTAACTAAAGCCTTCAAATAATTGTAGTAGGCCTATAGAGTAAAAAGTGCAAATTTATATAACCAAAACCATCCATGTTCTCTGGGAGAAGTGGTGTTAGTGTTCCGTGTAGAAATATTGTTAGTGGGAATGAAAACGTAGTCGCACCAACCGGAAGTGATGCGCTGAAGGCAGACACAAACCCCGGTTTCCCTGCGCACTGGTCTTCCATTTGCCTCCGGCCAGACCCCACAGACAAAATCAGAAACAGCAGAGGTCACTGTTTTTCATTTTCTGTGGGGTCTGGCTACGCGAGACTACCATGTTGATGAAATACATCAACATGGTGATCTTGATCTTGTTCTTCTTCGGGCAAGAAATTAAACTTTTAAATGAAAAACGTAGATTGTCTTGATTAAAATGTAGCAGCATCATGTGATTAGTGTGAACGGAACGAAATGACCAGGTCCAGGCCTGGATTTACAGAGGCTTATGTCTAAAAATATATTGAATGCAAATTCTGTCTCTCACACACACACACAAAATAACAGCCACAACACTACCAACATAGTCGTACTACAACCTGAAAGAAACGTGTTAGGGTTACACTACCAACATAGTCGTACTACACCCTGAAAAAAACTACCTTGTAGATTCAACCTGAAAACAATAAATACATATACAATTGTCGATTCCACAACCTGGAAAAAAAAGCAGCAGAGCAACATCTTTAACCACATCAGCACACATACGACTCAATCAGCATCCAACATGCATACGCCACAAGCACCATCCAACAGACTGCAGCATGAAGCAACTGCAGCATCCAGCAAAGGAAAAGGAAACATTAGTTCCTAAAATTAGGTCCTACTATGAGGTGTCTTCAGAGGAAACCCCCGCCGGGCCGAGGTCTTTGGCGGAGACCACCATTGGAGACCACCGTAGTCGACAGAAATCTGATCGAGCAGCAATCGAGCCACAGTGGAGGTCCACCTAAGACCAGGGTCAACCGCACGGAGGAATCCCCCCCCAGGCAGACAAATCCATGGATAGAGAGATCTCCATCTCTAAGGGCATCCTCGGGTTGAGCCTTCCAGCGGCGTCCCCCGCCATCTCCTTGAGAACCTCAGTCTTCTGGGCACTCTGAGACAGAGAGAGAGAGAGAGAGAGAAAGAAAGAAAGAAAGAAAGAAAGAAAGTTTGCTTTAAAAAATATTAGATTTTCACAAATATTCATGATTTTTCCAAAATAGCAGATCTACAAGCTCATAGTGCGGCACTCGGTGCCGTGCTATGAGCTTGTATATCTGCTATTTTTGAATAGCCAAAGTATAAAAGGTTAAAGTGGTTACAAATAAAATGATTGTGATTCTATATTAACACATTTTGCTGGGGACCCCCTGGAACCCCCCGCACTTTGAGAACCACGCTCTACAGCCCTTTCCCAATCAACAGGATTACCCTACCAGCTCTGCAGAGGAGAGACACGTGACCCACACATCATTTAACTTCCTCACAGGGTCAACAGCCTCAATAAACATATTTAAAACCCTTTTAGTCCTTGTGTGTTGCTTTAAAAATCACACCCTGTGTGAAGGAAGCGGTGCCTTTGGGGCGGGGCTTAACTCATTTCAGTTCGTCCCTATTGGTGGTCTGAGTCCACTTACCACATTTTTACTTGGTAGCATGCTGCAAACTGGAATGATGGCTGTTTATAGCCCAGCCAATGGGCAGACAGAGGGGGCGGGGCTTAAGTAATTACAGTTCGTCCCTATTGGTGGTTTTAGTCCATGTACAAAATTTGTACTCCCTAGCATGCTGCGAACTTGAATTATGGCTGTTTAAAGGCCAGCCAATGGGAAGACAGAGGGGGCGGGGCTTCAGCAATTCATGCTCGTCCCTATTGGTGGTCTAAGTCCACATACCAAATTTGGACTTGGTGGCATGCTGCAAACTGGAGTTATAGCTGTTTAAAATCCCGTGCTCATCCCGTGCTTAAACGGGCGGACGGACATAACATACGCTGGGGGTCCCTGGACCCCTCTTTGATAACTTCAGCAATTCATGCTCGTCCCTATTGGTGGTCTAAGTCAGTGTTTGTCAACCTTTTTGGTGCCAAGGTACACCTGGCTTAGCCAAAATATCCCAGGGTACACCTAGATATATGGTGCGTGTATATATATATATATATATATATATATATATATATATATATATATATATATATATATATATATATATATATATATATATATAATATTTACTCTCATGTACACAAGATGTAATAAAGAAACCTTGAACATTACAAAATGTCTTTGGCCTACAAATATATAAACTTGGGGTAGTGCAATGAATGGAGAAGATGAAAAAAAAGGAAAGAGACAGTGCCTCAGTTTCACCGATTTATTTTTGGAAACATACTTGGAAACAACTTGTTTTGCTTTGATGTCATAATAAAGAAACCTTGAACTAAAAAACAGCACACACATGTTCAATTTGGCCTACAAATATATAAACTTGTCATTGCAATGAACAGAGGAGTTGGATTCACCTTCCCAAGAAAAATACTTTAAAAACTCAAAAAGATTTTTAAAAAAATATATAGGAAAAATTGGCCACAATAGTCTTAGTGTGAAACTGTTTTAGAAAGAAAAAAAAAAACACTTTTAAGCCAGTACAAATGTCTTTGTTTGAAACTTGAGTCCTTTTTAGAAAAAATACTTTAAAACTCAATAAAAAATATTTGTAAAAAGAAAAGAAAAAATTAGGTCACAATACAACTGTCTTAGTGTGAAACTTGAGCTTGTTTTGCTGAACACAGAGTTTGTATCCTGGCTGGGACTGATGACAAGCACACACGAAGCTCCTCGTCAACTGCTCTCAGTCTCTCTCTGTGTTTACTTTTTACGTAAGTCAGGGTTGAAAAGCTGAGCTCACACAGGTAGGTTGTTGAAAATGGGAGCAACACTGCCATTGCACTGTCTGAGATGGCTGGAAATTCTTTTCCAACAGTCAACCAAAAACTGTCCAAGCTTAGAACTCTGAATTTCATTTTCAAGCCAGGGTTCTCCCTTATTTCCACTAGCTGCTCTTGCTCCTCAAATGGACTGTTCTCGTTTTCAGCAGTTTCGTTGAATGGGTCACGGACCCAGTCGAAGTTTGCCATGGACGTTGAGGGGAAATAAAAGGCAAATCTCTCCTCGAGACTTTTCAAATGCTCAGCAATGACCCCACGCAAAGCACGAGTGCTTGTGTGTCCAGTGTTGATGAGGGGAAACATTTCAAGCTTGCTCTTCTCCACCTGCTGACGCCAGAGTTTCAGTCTCCCCCGAAATCCCGTCAGTTTATCTGTGCTTGTGAGGATATTCTCATCTTTTCCTTGCATTCGCCTGTTCAGTTCGTTCAGATGGGTGAAAATGTCCGCCATGTATGCTAGTCTTGCACACCAGTACTCATCTGCGAACAGGTCTGCATAGTCGGATTACTCAGCAGACAGAAAGCTTTGTAATTCCTCCCTCAGTTCATAGACACGGGACAAAACTTTCCCTCTGGAAAGCCACCGTACTTCGGTGTGCAGCAGCAGCGTTTTGTGTTCCGCCCCCATTTCCTCGCACAGGGTGGCGAACAGCCGGCTTTTCAAAGGTCGTGCTTTAATAAAGTTAACGATGCTTACCGCATCATTCAACACAGCTGAGAGGTCTTTTGGTAAAGTCTTTGCAACCAGCGCCTCACGGTGTAAAAAGCAATGCGTAACCAGGACGCCAGGATTCTTCTCTCTTACTCTGCTTACAAATCCCTTGTGTCGCCCGGTCATAGATGCAGCCCCATCAGTGCACACACTGGGACTGGACTTAGACTCTAAGTCCACATACCATATTTGGACTTGGTGGCATGCTGCAAACTGGAGTTATAGCTGTTTAAAATCCCGTGTTCATCCCGTGCTTAAACGGGCGGACGGACATAACATACGCTGGGGGTCCCTGGACCCCTCTTTGATAACTTCAGCAATTCATGCTCGTCCCTATTGGTGGTCTAAGTCCACATACCATATTTGGACTTGGTGGCATGCTGCAAACTGGAGTTATAGCTGTTTAAAATCCCGTGCTCATCCCGTGCTTAAACGGGCGGACGGACATAACATACGCTGGGGGTCCCTGGACCCCTCTTTGATAAGCAGTGGCACGTGTGGCCAATGAGAGGAGAGATGGCATAGGCAATCTCCAAGTCTGTGTGTGTGTGTGTGTGTGTGTGTGTGTGTGTGTGTGTGTGTGTGTGTGTGTGTGTGTGTGTGTGTGTGTGTGTGTGTGTGTGTGTGTGTGTGTGTGTGTGCGTGCGTTTGTATGTGTTTCTTCTTTGCCGTGCTCATCCCGTGCTCATACGGACGGACGGACGGACATACGGACAAAGTCAAGTGTAGAGCGGTTGGCACCGCTAAAAATGTCATTATGCACACAGAGGAAACATTGCAACACAATTGATCTGTCACTTCCAAACCAGCTGGTGATGTCAATCAGTCATTTGACTCAGCTGTGTGTGTGTGTGTGTGTGTGTGTGTGTGTGTGTGTGTGTGTGTGTGTGTGTGTGTGTGTGTGTGTGTGTGTGTGTGTGGGTATCAAAATGTACTTTAAAACCCTTTAAGACCTGGAACGCATCTGTACCATTTTTAGATTTGAGCTAAAAAGCTTTATTTTGCACTTTGGCTATTCAAAAATAGCAGATCTACAAGCTCATAGCACGGCACTGAGTGCCGCGCTATGAGCTTGTAGATCTGCTATTTTTGAAAAATCGTGAACATGTGTGCAAATCTTTGAATATATTTTTTAAAAGCGAACATTTTTAACTCAAATCTTTGCTTCTGGGACCCCCTAGAACAAAATATTTTGAGATGGGGGTCCGTGGCCAAATACATATACCGGCCAAATACAGACCCTTATGGGTCTGTAACTCTGACAGTGTACAAATGGAACCAAATGGACCCTTATGGGTCTGTAACTCTGAAAGTGTACAAATGGAACCAAATGGACCCTTATGGGTCTGTAACTCTGAGTTCCTCTTAGTATCCAGGGTGTTACATTGTCACAACAGTCACATTGGATCTTAACGGGCCATAGAGAATGCTAATAAAACCCCTTGTAAAATCCATTGTCAATGCTCTTTCAATTGGAGAGGTACCTATGTTAGTTGATAGTGTTGTGTGCGCCTGAATGAAATCCCTCACCTGTAAAAAATATGAAAAAATTGACCATATTTTTCTAGTATTTGATCAAACGACATGAGTATAGACCCCTTAACAGACGACGTCACACTGATAAGAACCAGTATGCGTGCAACCAGTATGCGTGCAATGAAACCCATTCTATCAGGTCTCGCTAGGACGCGCCTCACTAGCCAACACACAAGAGGGGGTTGGGGTGTGCTGAAACCAGCGCAGCCCGAAATAACAGGTTGGGAATTGATTGCGTGAAACAATCACCTGTGCGTCCAGTCTCAATGTTAGTAAACAAATAATTGGTCTATAGGACCCTCAGACACATTTCCTAATGTTGTTATACCACCATCTCTACAAGAATTAAACCCAGGGTCATTAAGGCCAGGAGGGAAGTCTGGGTTCCCCTGAATTGAGGTGAGAGGTGATGTTATTTTGGCTCGGCCCTCCAGGAGCCTCGTCACCCTCCACGCCCTAAGCGTGTTGGAAACAATCGGGTTTTTACAAAGTTTCTTCACTGTTTTAGGGTCTGTAAGAAACAAGAGATGCCGGAGAGGATAATCACACTGTGCAGTTTCAATATCTAGCCAAATTGAAGGCTGGTCACCCTTTAACCAGGCCGCTACAAACCGCAATAGGCTCTATGCACAGCAGCCATATTGGGAATGAATTGGGCCCCTTCCGTACTTCCTTCACAGGTGTTACCAATGATACTAATGAAGGCTCTGTTCCATTCTGGTCAGGGTGCTGATATTGTGCATGTTGGCTCACTAGAAACACTCCATTTTGGTTCCCAAATGGCCCCTTGTGTGTAACTCTGAGAGTGTAAAAATGTAACCAAATGGACCCGTAAGGGTCCAATTGGTTCCATTTGTACACTCTCAGAGTTATGGGGGTCCTTGAAAATAAGACAACCACTGTGCCACACTAAATGGAACAGAGCCTTAATTGGTATTATTGGCAACACCTGTGAAGGAAGTAAGGAAAGGGCCCAATTCATTCCCAATATGGCTGCTGTGCATAGAGCCTATTGTGCAGCTGCCTGATACCACTTTATAATATCTAGTCCACCCTCAGGGCCAGACAGAACTTGTAATTTTGATAATTTTAACCTGGGCCGTCTCTTACTCCAAATGAACGAGCTCAGCCAGCCTTCAATGATCTTAACCACCTTGCTTGAGAGACAAATAGGAACCAGCGGACCCCCCATCTCAAAATGTGTTGTTCCAGGGACCCCCCAGAAGCAAAGATTTGACTTTTCGCTTTTAAAAAATATACATATTCAAAGATTTGACACATTTTCACAATATCTTTTTCAAGAGAGTACAAATGGAACCAAATGGACCCTAACGGGTCCATTTGGTTACATTAACATTTGTACACTCTCAGAGTTACATTAACATAGATTTTACAGTTGTGGGGTCCCAGAGATAGAAATGCCATTAAATGGGGGTCCGTAGCCTAATGCATGTCAAACTGGGGGTCCTTGAGATTAAAATGGTTGAGAATCACTGCTCACCTGTTTGTCTGGATGGAGAATTCATTCACTTGTGTTTTAAACAGCCTGCTCTTCACCAGCTTAATAAAAACTGATAACTTTACCCATAACCATGTCCATGTGGACTAATGTTACATTAGGAGTTGTTAAAGCTCACTTTTAAACTGTCTTTTTACTTCCAAACAATTCCCGCGCGAGCGCGCGAGGCGTTAAACACCTGCTGTCCCTTTGATCTGACCGCAAAGCGGTCTGCTACTGTATGAGCAGATCTACAAGCTCACAATGCCTCGCATCGCGACGCATTGTGAGCTTGTATATCTGCTATTTTCAAATGGCCGAAATATATATAGGGCTTAAGTGGTTACTGTAGGTTTTGTAATAATAATCAAAATCTACAAAGTAACTAGTAACTAAAGTTTTCAAACAATTGTAGTGGAGTAAAAGTACAATATTTATTTCTGAGATGTAGTGGAGTAGAAGTAAACGTGTACTGCAAATTGGAAATACTCGAGTAAAGTAAAACAAATCTCAAAATTGTACTCAAAGTAGCCTACAGTACTTGAGTACATGTACTCTGTTACTTTCCAGCACTGACTAGGCCTGTCATGAAATGAATACCAAGGACCTCAATGGAAACAAGGCCTTTTAGACAAAGTATTATAAATGTAATTGTGATGTTTTACATTGTTTTGCCTAATAACATTTCAATGTGTGTCAGCGTCACAAACAGCTCAATAAAACACATATATTATATATTCACTTCACACATCCTAGTAGTTGCAATTGTGAAATTACTCGCAATTCCATCAAAACAAACCTCACCTGCTTGGAGATAATTGTCTTGTTTTAGCGTTTTAACAGCTTGTCCCACCTCCCTGGTTAACATTATTAACTTTACTCGACGTCCATGTGGAATAATGTTACATTATGAGTGGTTTAGTTAACTTTTTAACACTCTTTTTTACGTCCAAACATTTAAACAAAAGTTTGTGTGTGTGTGTGTGTGTGTGTGTGTGTGTGTGTGTGTGTGTGTGTGTGGTATCTGCAGCTGTGTTCCGTCAGCAAGGATAAGGTGGCAACGATAAGACTTCCGGTGGACAATCTCTTCAGAATAAGAGTACCCTCTAGAGCAAAAAGGAGCCATTGAAAAACGGTTAATTTGCACATTAAAACTATAAATTAAGCATTTAAACGACATATTATGTTTCTATACAACACATATTATGTTTCTGTGTAACAAAAAGGGATTTAAAACATTAATAATTTATATAAATGGATAAATGCTGTTCAAAGGTATGCATAGCCTATACAAATTGGACACTGGACAGGAGACGGCTCCGCGAGGCAACACTTTGAACATATGCACGCGTTCAGGGATACCTCCTCTACAACACCACACTCTCCGCTAAGCCAGGCGGGGCTCAAACAAGGAGGATGGATGGATGGATAGGACACTTCGACAGACGGGATGGATGGATAGGACACTTCGACAGACAGGATGGATGGATGGATAGGACACTTCGACAGACGGGGTGGATGGATGGATAGGACACTTCGACAAACGGGATACACTTTGTTTGAGCCCCGTCCGGCTTAGCGGAGAGTGTGGTGTTGTAGAGGAGGTCTCTTGAACTCTCTGAACGCGTGCGTATGTTCAAAGTGTTGCCTCGCGGAGCGATCTCCTGACCAGTGTCCACTATTGTCTGAAAGTGCCACTTTTCTGACCTCTGGCCGCACTGGGCGGCCCACCATTTTTTTTCCTATCAAGTTCAGGGGCGCTCAGTTATGGAACAGCACATATACTACAAATCTACCAATATGTCTTTAATCTTTTTTTTATACTGTGTCCATGTTGTATGTATGTCGTTAAATAATATACGTTTTAAATGTATTTTTCTGATTACATTCTTATTTGTATTGTATTTTATTTTTTAAATAGGTGAGATCAACTTAATAAACCCTATACGTTTTTTTTTATTTATCTTACCTGCACTGCATCTACTATTATTATTTGTAGCATATTTTGTTGTTGCTTTTATCATTGTTCTTTTGCTCCTGCAAATAAACAATATTGTATCATAATAATTTTCAAAAAGAAAATACATATATCTAACACACACAAATGAACTCAATATCCAAGTGCAAAACAGGATCAGAAACTGTGCACATTTAATGGGGATCAATAGCCAATTTAAATCTGGAACAACCTCACTTAGAAGTGCTATAGCAGGCCTACATTGGTTCTCAAAGTGGGGTCCGGGGACCCCCAGGGGTCTTTGGGATGGTTCCAGGGGGTCCCCAGCAAAAGTAGTTAACCACTTTATCCATTTATAAGTTCGCTATTTTAAATATAGCAGATCTACAAGCTCGCAGCGCGTCACTTTGTGCCGTGCTGCGAGCTTGTAGATCTGCTATTTTTTTACATTTTTGAAAAATCTTTTGAACTTTTTAATTTGCAACACAAATCTTCTCTTCTGGGGGTCCCTGGCACAAGATATTTTCAAATATAATACAAATAATAATACAATACAATAATATAATACAAATATATATCAATTTGGGGGTCCTTGACATGAAAAGGTTTGAGAACCACTGCTCTAGTGTAAGCCATTTAAAAGACATACATCATAAATGTATTTTTTCAATAAATGTGTCTTTTAAAAAAAAAAAACCTGGCAATTAGAAGTGTTCTAGTATGCGCCATTTAAAAGACATACATCATAAATGTATTTTTTAAATAGATTTGTGTCTTTTAAAAAACATTACAAATTCTCGATCTTATTTTGAAGGCAACCGGAAACCTTATTGTTGCTAGCTCAAAAACCGGATGTCCTATCGTTGCTGACGGAACGGAGCTGGGTGAGGCGCTCTGGCTTTGATATCACCCGCAAAGCCGCCTGCGATGGGCGTGGGCGGTGACGTAACGAAGAGTGGACACTGAGCAGATCTACAAGCTCACAATGCGTTGCGTGGCAACGCATTGTGAGCTTGTAGATCTGCTATTTTCAAATGGCAGAAATGTTTATAGGGCTGAAGTGGTTAATGTATCTTTAGTGATAATAATCAAAATCTACAAAGTAGGCCTAACTAGTATAAAGTTTTCAAATAATTGTGGTGGAGTAAAATTATGATATTTGCCTCTGAGATGTAATGGAGTAGAAGTAAAATTACTGAAAATTGCAAATACTCCAGTAAAGTAAAACAAATACCTACATATTTTTGACATATCAAATATTTTACTGAGAATAAAGGGTGAAAATGTGAATTACATTAATACATATGATTGACAGATTCATATGGTAGAATACCATTATGGTAGAGGGTGCAATTTCAGACAATTAAGGCACAGAGGAGATAGCTGCCTAAAATAAAATAAAATATTATTCACAGACTGTCTCACACAGACTGACATTGTACTTGGGTTATTCACAGGTTGACTGTTAATTCTGCACAATCACCATTGATACACAAATCAGTGTTTTTAAAATAACGTTTAATTGTATGCAGTGTGCAGTCACGTCGAGTTTATTTTGATTAAGCCTGTCCTCGACCGCAAATAGTGCGAACTGTTGTAGTGAGATGATGTAGTGAAGTAGGAGTAAAAGCATTGAAAATTCTAAGTACTCCAGTAAAGTAAAAAATACCTCAACATATTAGGCTACTTACAGTACTTGAGTAAATGTACTTAGAGGTTTGGTCTTGGGTTTAGGGTTAGTTAGTTAGCCGAGTCGCACAATGAGGGATATCAAATGTTCATTGTAAAGTTTGGTTTATTCTGTATTCTTTTTCAATTACATTCACAGAACAATATAGTAAATACAAGCGTCACTCCCACAGGTCCTGTAGGCTGGGCCAACTTGGGGTTTCCAGTTAGGTGCATTGGGAGCACCTGGCCAGCGCTCCCAGCGGCCCTATAAAATAGTTGGTACCTCTCTCTCCCAGATGTCAGCACATTCTGTTTGTCTCTCATTAGTTTCCTTAGGTTGAGTTTATACACTCTGCCAACACCCCACACTACATTGTGTGTTAGTTTAAATGACAATTACGGAGCATGCACACATATTGCATTATTTATTCTGGCATACCGATGATGTCACATTGATGACGTTTGTCAGCTTCAATCCTGGGCATGTTTCAGCACGATCCAACAAACAGACACACACAAAGACACACAAAGAGACCTTCTTATAGAGGGCTAACTCTTGCAGTGCCATGACGTAAAAAGGCATGCATTTCAAACCAAGCTCAGGTGCCAAACTTACAACTTTATTTTACAGTTTTTATGTTATAAACATGTACATAGGCATAGCATACCATACAAAAAGATCACATAAAACACACATACTGTAGGCATAGCATACAAGAGACCACAGAAAACACACATACAATCCCCCCTCCCCCTAGGCTCCAAACAAAAAGCAAAAAAACAAAACAAAGCAGTGGGACAACAATTACAAATCAATACACAATTTTCGACATCTCACCTCATCTCTATACAACAGGGACTTCCACATCCAAAAAACGAATCTCTTAAAAAAAAAAAGACTCTAGATTCAACTCTCAAAAGCCGGATTCACTGTCTCTTCCCACAATGATGGTTCAAAGTCCATGATGCCTATAGAAATGAGAATGAAATACTTAAAACACATTCAGTAAACCAATGTATAGTTTGTGTAAATCTCTCCTCTCAGATGGACTCACCTTTCTTCTTGTTGGTAAAATGCTTAGCAATCAGTAGACCAAGTCCTATTAGGGCAAGCACAGCAACAGCAGATCCTGCCCCAATGCCTGTATACATCAGCATAGCAGCTCCTAATGGAATACCCTCCTCTGGAACGCAAAACCATCAAATGCATCATCAGCACAAATTCCTTATACAGTACTCTGATCTCATACAAAATAATTCTAATGCTTCATTTTTACTTTTTGCTTTGGTTGCACAGCGGGGTTGCGCACGGAAAATAGCCATATCAACAAGCTCACAATGCGCTGTGATGCAACCGTTGTGAGCTTGTAGATCTACTATTTTAGCTGCACGACACAGGTGTGCTTAACTTGAAGGTAGGGTAAGTGATTTTTGTTTGTGATCGCTGTCATTCCACTGCACATATAGCTAACCTGTGCACCTGGGTACAGTATCATTTCACATAGCTTACCTGTGCAGGTGGGTACGGTGTCAATCCACCGCCCAGTGGAAGAACATGACAGCACGTCAGTTCCATTCATGGCAAAACCGTCATCACATGTGAAGAGACACTGGGAGCCAAAACTGAAGTTCCCCAGGGGGGGGTGAGAGCAGTTCATGAACAGGGGAGAGGACTGAGTAGGTAGGGCCTCACACAGGACTACTGTATTGTGGAGAAAACAAGAGTTCGCAATCATTAGCAGACCACGTAAAGTACCAGTTTAGGAATATAACACATTGTCAGAGAAGATGTCAAAGCCAAAGAATTATTGCTACAGACCGTACTTATTTACATAGAATTGCATTCAACATGTAGAATACCTGTGTTGAATTAATTCAGGATGCTATTCTGACTGCATGCAGGCCGAATAGCAGGACAGACTTGTGACATAGCAGGTTTGATTTCAAATGGTAAATATGTTATGCGTAATTATGCCATGTTTGACTCCGACCTTGGCAGCTGGGAGACTCTTGACTCCAGAGAGCTGAGGTGTTGCAGTGTATTGTTGGTGTTCCTCTCAGCAGGAACCCCTCGATGCATCCAAAGTCACAGTGGGAGCCGTGACTGAAAGGGGAATAAGGATGGCTACAATTCATCCAACCATGATGTGGACCAATGGCCAGTAGGGGGCATGGGCGTGCTATGAAGAAAAGATAAACATCACATCATGCCAAACCACCAGTCCACTACAGAGTCCAGACTAATACAAAATTTCCTACAAAATAATTATTCTTACCATTGATCTAACAACTAAATGCAGAGGACAAATGCCAAATGTGAAAACTGTACTGTCGCAAATACCCCAACAATAACTAAAGGGGACACAATTATTATTATCATTATTATTATTATAGTGGTGCAACAACAAAAGGAGAAGTAGCCTATACACTCTAGGAACACAGGATATTACTCAAACGTCCGTGGCTGTACCCTGACAGAGAGGAAGGGCATGGCTCCAGTTGCCCTGTGAGAAACACTGGGTGGAGTTAACGCCAATCAGATCAAATCCCTCTTCACACTGTGTGGTGCATGTTGAACCATAGCTGAACACTCCCAAAGGGTCCTGGCATTGCATAGAGGCATGAGGGGGAGCTTTTAGGCTGCTGCACCGTATCACTGCATAGGAGTAAAACAGCTTTGATTTGACTATGTTTACATTTTTAGAGGTCATGCAATTTATTGTCTTCCTGAAGTTATCACTACGCCACAGTCACCAAGACAAATGCAATTCAGATTTACTTTTAGAAAGAGGATAATAAATCCCTCCTGTGACTTACCTGTGCATACAGGAGTTTGTTTACTCCACTGTCCAGAGGCCAGACAGTTGAGTGTGCTGTTTCCCATCAGAGAATGTCCCTCCTCACAGGTAAAGTGACAGGAGGAGTTAAATGAAGAAGGTTTCAGGGGGTCAACACATGTCATGTTACCCATAGAAGGTGAGGAGAGACGGGGACATCTTACAGCTGAGAAGAAACACAGAGATTGAGAAATAATCTATGGCACATGGGGATCAATCAATTAGTTTGAATAGTTTCAGATGAATTTTACTAACAAAATAGTCGCGATGCGACGCATTGTGAGTCGCGATGCGACGCATTGTGAGCTTGTAGATTGGCTATTTTCAAAAGATTTTTCATACATTTTGAACTTGTCAAATGGGACCTTCTGCACAATGACTACTTTTACTTTTGGTACTTTAAGTATATTTTGATGCCAACATTTTTATACTTTTACTCAAGTACATTTTTAATACCGTTCTCTGACTTGTAACAGAGTATTTCCATATTGTGGTATTGATACTTTTATTTAAGTAACAAATGTGAGTACTTCTTCATATAGCAGGTTTGATTTCAAATGGTAAATATGTTATGTGTAATTATGCCATGTTTGACTCCAAACCTTGGCAGCTGGGAGACTCTTGACTCCAGAGAGCTGAGGTGTTGCAGTGTATTGTTGGTGTTCCTCTCAGCAGGAACCCCTTGATGCATCCAAAGTCACAGTGGGAGCCGTGACTGAAAGGGGAATAAGGATGGCTACAATTCATCCAACCATGAAGTGGACCAATGGCCAGTAGGGGGCATGGACGTGCTATTGAGAGACAATGAACAATGGATAAACATCAGGCCAAACCACCTGTCCACTCCAGACTATTACAGTTTCAACAGGGTTCCCTACAAAACATATTCTTAATCGATCCAACAACTAAATATAGAGAAATTCTATGTAGCCTATGTGAAAAGTTTACTGTCGCTAATACGCCAACATTATCTGAAGGGGACACAATTATTATTATAGGGTTACAACTGAAAAAGCAGAAGTATTTACTTTGGGTCTGAGAACACAAGATATTACTCAAACCTCTGTGGTTATACTGTACCCTGACAGAGAGGAAGGGCATGGCTCCAGTTGCCCTGTGAGAAACACTGGGTGAAGTTATCGCCAATCAGATCAAATCCCTCTTCACACTGTGTGGTGCATGTTGAACCATAGCTGAACTCTTCCAACGGGTCCTGGCATTGCATAGAGGCATGCGGGGGAGCTTTTAGGCTGCTGCACCGTATCACTGCATAGGAGTAAAAAAAAGCTTTGATTTGACACATAAACATGACAAATTATAAATATTTTAAGAGGTCGTCCAATATTGTTTTTCTCCTGAAGTTATCACTTTGCCACAGTCACCAAGACAAAAGCAAATTCAGATTGATTTTTTGAAATAAAGATAATAAATCCCTCCTGTGACTTACCTGTGCATACAGGAGTTTGTTTGCTCCACTGTCCAGAGGCCAGACAGTTGAGTGTGCTGTTTCCCATCAGAGAATGTCCCTCCTCACAGGTAAAGTGACAGGAGGAGTTAAATGAAGAAGGTTTCACGGGGTCAAAACATGTCATGTTACCCATAGAAGGTGAGGAGAGACGGGGACATCTTACAGCTGAGAAGAAACACAAATATTGAGAAATAATCTATGGCACATGGGGATCAATCAATTAGTTTTAATAGTTTCAGATGAATTTTACTAACACAATAATCGCGATGCGACGCATTGTGAGCTTGTAGATTGCCTATTTTCAAAAGATTTTTCATACATTTTTAACTTGTCAAATGGGACCTTCTGCACAATGACTACTTTTACTTTTGGTACTTTAAGTATATTTTGATGCCAAAACTTTTATACTTTTACTCAAGTACATTTGTAATACTGGTCTCTGACTTGTAACAGAGTATTTCCATATTGTGGTATTGATTTTATTTAAGTAACAAATGTGAGTAATTCTTCCACCACTGCTTGTGATATAGCAGGTTTGATTTCAAATGGTAGCTAGCTATGTTATGTGTAATTATGCCATGTTTGACTCCAACCTTGGCAGCTGGGAGACTCTTGACTCCAGAGAGCTGAGGTGTTGCAGTGTATTGTTGGTGTTCCTCTCAGCAGGAACCCCTCGATGCATCCAAAGTCACAGTGGGAGCCGTGACTGAAAGGGGAATAAGGATGGCTACAATTCATCCAACCATGAAGTGGACCAATGGCCAGTAGGGGGCATGGACGTGCTATTGAGAGACAATGAACAATGGATAAACGTCAGGCCAAACCACCTGTCCACTCCAGACTATTACAGTTTCAACAGGGTTCCCTACAAAACATATTCTTAATCGATCCAACAACTAAATATAGAGAAATTCTATGTAGCCTATGTGAAAAGTTTACTGTCGCGATAACTCGCGAAGACCCCAACATGAACTGAAGGGGGCACAATTATTATTATAGGGTTAGAAACTGAAAAAGCAGAAGTATTTACTTTGGGTCTGGGAACACAAGATATTACTCAAACTTCTGTGGTTATACTGTACCCTGACAGAGAGGAAGGGCATGGCTCCAGTCGCCCTGTGAGAAACACTGGGTGGAGTTATCGCCAATCAGATCAAATCCCTCTTCACACTGTGTGGTGCATGTTGAACCATAGCTGAAATCTCCCAAAGGGTCCTGGCATTGCATAGAGGCATGAGGGGGAGCTTTTAGGCTGCTGCACCGTATCACTGCATAGGAGTAAAAAAAGCTATGATTTGACTGTGGCACATACATCATTTATACATATTTTTATAAGATGTGGAATGTTGTTCACTTTTCCACAGTCACAAAGACAGATAACTTACTCACACTCTGAATAAAACTTCTCATTGTGATTCAGATTTATTTTTAGAAAGAAAGAGAATAAAGCCCTGCTTACCTGTGCATACAGGAGTTTGTTTACTCCACTGTCCAGAGGCCAGACAGTTGAGTGTGTTGTTTCCCATCAGAGAATAGCCCTCCTCACAGGTAAAGTGACAGGAGGAGTTAAATGAGAAAGGTTTCAGGGGGTCCACACATGTCATGTTACCCATAGAAGGTGAGGAAAGACGGGGACATATTACAGCTGAGAAGAAACACAAATATTGAGAAGTCACTTATGACACATTGGGATGAATCAAGTAGTTTCAATAGAATTGCATTTTGACTAACATGAAATGTTTGACAATTAGACAATTAGACAACAATTAGACAAGGGAAATGCCTACTGCTTATTGCTCATTGTAATAAGTAGTTCAACACAACTGCTCAACTCTGCAACCATCTCTGCCTGGCTTGTCATTCTACACCTAGCTGTACACCTCATCCCTGCTTTCCATCCTGTTTGTAAGGTCCTCTACCACCACAAAACTTGATTGAGGCTCTGATCGCAAATGGAAGGTTAAATCCATGTTTGACTCCAACCTTGGCAGCTGGGAGACTCTTGACTCCAGAGAGCCGAGGCGTTGCAGTGTATTGTTGGTGCTCCTCTCAGCAGGAACCCCTCGATGCATCCAAAGTCACAGCGGGAGCCGTGACTGAAAGGGGAATAAGGATGGCTACAATTCATCCAACCATGAAGTGGACCAATGTCCAGTAGGGGGCATGGACGTGCTTTAGGGAGACAATGAAGAAAGGATGTTGAGATGAACATAATTCACATCAGGCCAAACCACCAGTCTAGAATATTAAAGCTATGTGTCCATAGGTGTTTCCTACAAGAAATGATTCTTACCATTGACCTATGTAAACCTAAGTGAATAACTCCTGAGGTGATAATAACAAAAGTGAATATATGAGCGAATGTAGAGAGACATGTTACAGAGACGTATTCTACTAAAAACGGTCCTTTGAGCAGGGATGATTATATGCCATTCTTTAATCTCTGTTAACGTAACTTATTACCTAGGCAGGGGGGGACTTCTCTGGTCCAAATGCCCATGGAGCTACACTCTGTCTCAGCCGTCCCATTCACCAGAAAGCCCTCTTCACAGGTCAAATTACACCGAGAACCAAAACTAAACTGACCATGAGGGTCAGAGCAAGATAGAGATCCATGAGGGGGAGACATTTGGTGACTGCATCTCTTCACTAGAAAAGAGAGAGAGAGAGAGAGAGAGAGAGAGAGAGAGAGAGAGAGAGAGAGAGAGAGAGAGACAGAGAGAGAGAGAGAGAGAGAGACAGAGAGAGAAGAGAGAGAGAGAGAGAGAGAGAGAGAGAGAGAGAGAGAGAGAGAGAGAGAGAGAGAGGAGGATATCAGTATGCATACATCCTAAACCTGGATGGTTTGGAACATCAAATGTCTTCTTGAAACTTTCTTTAACTCCTACCTGTTAACTTTGTATGGGAGCATCAGCTAAATCCCAGAAGATTTAAGTTGAAAACGTAATAAAGTACCATAACATTATTTAAGGACTATTATGGCACTATCCTTCCACAAGAAAGGCTGTGTTCTTTCTCCCAGCAGGTGGTGGCATAAGTCCATAGTCAAGAATCAAGACCCAGATGTTTTACAAAGGCAGACAGGGACTTCCTTGCTCCATTTGGCCACATAGGTGCATTCTGTTTCAGCATTCTGTCTCAGGTTGACACACACTATAACACTAACTTTAACTACCAGGATAAAATAGAAGATTAAGCAGTTTGGGGCCCAGGGACTGGAGACCAAATCAAACTCTTATGTTGATTATGACATGTCATTATACTTTCAAGCAGTAGGGGTAAAACAGCAAAAGTTGAAGTTGCCAGCTACATTTTAGCTGGCAACACAATATTACTCAAACCTCTGTGGTTATACTGTACCCTGACAGAGAGGAAGGGCATGGCTCCAGTTGCCCCGTGAGAAACACTGGGTGGAGTTAGCGCCAATCAGATTAAATCCCTCTTCACACTGTGTGGTGCATGTTGAACCATAGCTGAACTCTCCCAAAGGGTCCTGGCATTGCATAGAGGCATGAGGGGGAGCTTTTAGGCTGCTGCACCGTATCACTGCAAAGGAGTAAAACAGCTTTGATTTGACTATGTTTACATTTTTAGAGGTTGTGCAATTTATTTTTCTCCTGAAGTTATCACTACGCCACAGTCACCAAGACAAATGCAATTCAGATTTACTTTTAGAAAGAGGATAATAAAGCCATTCTCTGACCTGTGCATACAGGAGTTTGTTTGCTCCACTGTCCAGAGGCCAGACAGTTGAGTGTGCTGTTTCCCATCAGAGAATAGCCCTCCTCACAGGTAAAGTGACAGGACGAGCTAAATGAGAAAGGTTTCAGGGGGTCCACACATGTCATGTTACCCATAGAAGGTGGGGAGAGACGGGGACATCTTACAGCTGAGAAGAAACACAAATATTGAGATATTACTCATTATGACACATAGGGATCAATCAATTAATTGTAATAGTTTCAGATGAATTTTACTAACATAATATGGGTGTTATGTAAGTCAAGACAATCATTTAGATCAGGGGTCTTCAACAGGTCCAGGTCCAGGACCCTTAGGGGGTCCTGAGTTACTACAAGGGGGTCACATCTTTGTGTGATAGGACTTTCTTTTTACATTAACCACTTGAACCCTAGCGTCCCTACTCTGAGGAGAACTTTAGCCAAAAATAGCCGATCTTTGCGAGCTTGTAGATCTGCTTTTCAAAGAGGTTTGGTGTAGAGGGGGAAAAAAGAAAACCAAGTACAGAGCCAAAGGTCAAGTTTACTTAGGGTGCGTTCGGAAATTGCGCACCGGAGCACACTCGCCTATTAGTTTCTATTGGCCAGTGCGCTCAGTGCTGTATTTCCGAACGCACCCTAAGTATTGAGGGTGTAAGTGGTTAAATGTCTGAAATAAACAAAACAAAACAAACATGAATTTACACAACACTGTTCATAGTCTGAAGCTACCTATGAAATCTATGAAAACTTTTAATCTGCAACAAAATGTTACACAACAAGTAGTGGGGGTCCCTGGTTCATCTCTCTCTCAGCAAAGACATCCTTGGCCTGAAAAACGTTGAAGATCCCTGATCTAGATGTAATACAGTCAAGGGAAATGCCACCTACTTATTCACATAGAATTGCATTCAACATTATGTTGTTTGCCAAATCCAAACACAAATGGTGTGACCTGATCTGATGACAAGTGTCGCCAGAGTCTATTATCTGAGCAGGATGTGGAAAGACGGGCCAGATAAACATTAGGATTTACAGTAGGTCACTACGGTAGTGGTTTTGCAAAAGAGGACGAAACAGGAAACGTGAAAGTTGCAGTTGAGTATTTCAATTCATATTTACAGAGAGTTTCACAGGAAAATAATAATTTCACAATGAAACCAATATCATTGATAAATGATTTACCAATGACTTATTTCACTCACGTCGAGATGAAAACCATTATGTTGCAATGGTATTACATTCATGCATTGTATTTGGCGGTGTGGCTCTGCTCCTGTAATACTACACAATAATCTGTGCAAGCATGACACCAGATCTCTGACATCACAAACCCCCCTGAAGCAAAACCTAATACAAAGTTACTACATGACATAATAGACATATTTTCTCCTCATAAGGCAGAATCTGAATTTCAGCCTTACATATTCATAGGAGGCAAATGTTCCATGCGATATCTTCTTGCATTGGAAGGAATCTTTGAACAGAATGGCAACTCCACCGCCAGTTTTGCTTCTTAGTGAGGTCACAGATGTATGTACCCTAACTTTGCTAATGAATTTAGAGTTGGGAGGTGTTGCCTTAATAAGAACAGCTGCATTGTTATCTTGATCTAACCACGTTATAGTTAAAAATATAAATAATTCTTATTAATAATAAACTCATTGATTAAGCCTGCTTTAACAAACAACGATCTAATGTTTAAACGTGCTAATTTTAATGAAGTATTATCGGTCCTTTGAAGACAGGGCAGGTTGTGGCTGAATGCATGTTAAATTTGCTATATTAGCAGATCTGGAGTGTTTCCGGTTCCCTGTTCGTCTGTATCAAAACAGGATTTTTTGAGGCTAAAGGAGTATGGGGTCCTGACTTGAAGGCTGTTGAAGGCCATAAATGTTTGTTGCTAGGCAGTCTGTACCCGGTTGATATCAGTTATCAAATGTATTTTGTAAACCAGTGGCAGCATGAGCTGGGCCTGTCTGCTGGGAGGACAGAGTGTGACTTCGATGGTGTTGTGGAGGAGGGGTGGGTGGAGGTCATAACTGTGTTATTTTCTGGGGCAAATTTGGTAATGGCGGAGCTGGGCGTCTGATCCGGGGAGTGAGTTTTGTTCCATCGCTTATCAAGTCTTTCATGTTGTTAGTGAATTCAAGGAGAGAGATGGGAAATATGAAAAAAGAGGAGGAGGAGGGTGATTGGGTTTTTTAAATTCTTCCTCTTGACTGTCATTGATAAACCTCTCTCTATAAGGTCTGTTGTAATCTCCTCCTGGGGGTCGGCATGACATTCCTCCAGATTTTCACACTCAGCACTATCTGTGAGTTCAGTTGTTTTTATTTCTTCTCCACCAGCCTTGGCGGGGGGGGGGGGGGGGGGGGGGGGTTGCTCAGCACTATATCTGCGGGGAGTCTTGTTTTGGATTCTTGTGTTCCGGTCTGTAGGTGGGACACCCAGCGAGTAGAACACATTTGAGATCAACAATCTTACACCTAACTTATTAAGGTGGATTCCGTCAGCAAAAAGGTGTCTGTGGTCCTACAAAAAAATGTAATTGTCAATAAAGTGCACGGATTTGTAGGTTCATGCAGTTGAAAGCCATTTGCTCAGTGCAGACAGATTGCTGAATCTCTCATCTTCGCCTCTCATAGGTGGTAGGGGGACACCTTTTTCCTTCTATGTCACATATACCAATGAGCAAGATCAGGGTTTTCACCGTTGGGTGTGCAGCGACGAGAAAGATCCGAGATTCTCTCATTCGTTTCAGAGACCCATGTCATAGGGAAAGCATAGCACTTTTGCTTTTCGCTTTCATATGCTTTTTACATCTTTCACAGCAGAGTCACCCACAATCAGAAAGTCAGGCACAATCATTTTGCTCTTCATGTAGTTTTTTACTGTCTGAGTTACTCTTGGTAACTGGAGCAATGGAGTAAATCTGTTTTCCAGCTGTACACTCCTTGCGCTTGCCCAAACTACTGTGATGCTGCTTTAGGATCCACCGGAATTTAATTTCCTGCTTCTGTTTTATGATGTTATATGAAGATTAGTTCATGATATTTTATGATTGCAATGTAAGGTTTGGATGATATTTTGTGATTGATGTAAGCAGGTTTGACATAACCTGACTCCGCCAGATGGAAGAAGCTTGCTTCACACTTGTTTCACAGCCAAACTTGTGAACTCAATACCGACCCATCTGGCGGAGTCAGGTTAGGTTTGACACACACACTTCAGCGTCAAACATTTTTGTTTATATACTGTGTGTCCTACCGTGTCAAATTTTATTAAATGAACCCTGAAACCTAGGACACAATAGTAGGCCTAAAGTGGAATGTTCGTATAGACAAAGTACAACTCAAGCTTAAATACATTAAGTTATGACACATTACCTGTACATGTGGGGACACTGGTGGTCCATTGACCAGTAGAATCACAACGTATCTGGTTCTGTCCATTGAGTTCATAGCCATCATCACATCCAAACTCACAAGTGGAGTTGTAACTGTTAGGTGCAATGGGATGGCTGCAGTTCATAATCCCTCCACTGGGGGCAGTGATTTGATCTGCGCACTGAGCAACTGAAAAAGGTAGCATTGTAAAGGTTTATTTAGTTTTTATGTATCTATTTTTGGTTCAAACCTACTCTTTTTATGCCCATACCTTGGCACAGAGGAGCAGGGTGGTCCCACTGGCCGGTGGCTTGGCATGAGAGAATGGGTAACCCGACCAGCCGATATCCAAGGTCACAATAGAATTGGCAGGAAGAGTTGAAGCGATGAGGTCCGTAGGGGTGGACACAGTCGACAGAGCCCTGCTCCGGAGCCAACAGCGCTTTGCATGCAATGGCTGACATCATATAATGACAAAGAAATATAATAAATACTGTATAAATGAAAATAACATGAGGTTTTGGTCTCACTTAAGGACCCACTTCATATATTGTAAATATGGTATTTTTGTGTACTTGGTCTGTGTCTCAGAGGAGGGCTGTGAACAGTTCAGAAACCCGTCTATCAGTGACATCACCGTTGTTGTTTTTTTCTTTCTTTTTTTTTCAAACGAGACTTATAATTATTATTATTTTTTTATTAATGTGAGAACAACGGCTCCCATTATAGCATGCTAACTTTACAGGAATAGAAATCCTGCAGTTTCTATTAGCTTGGATTCCCCACCGATGATGTCAACTGTCCACAGCCCTCTCTGAGACACAGAGTGAGTAGGCAGAAATGGTGCCATCTTATAATTATTTGGTCCTCACTAATTATTAGTGAGGACCAATTGTATGAAGATAGGTTGAAAATGGGTAAAGTTAGGTTTTAAGAGAATGTGTGTTGTGACCTGGCTTCTCTTGACAATGTTTACTTACCATCCTCACAGCGTGGTGGGCCCAGGAATCCAGGATGGCACTGACAGGTGAAGCTCCCTATGGTCTCCATACATTCTGCATGGACACCGCAGGACGGCTCTGAACACGAGGCTGCAGACAAACAATGATCTCACTTGATAGGAACAGTTGTGGAAGAAGTAGGCCTAAGATTTTTTTTTTAAGTAGAAGTAGCAGCAATATGCCTACCACAATGTAGACAAACTCTGTTACAAAAGTACAAAGTACCATATCAAAATTTACTTAGAGTACCAAATGTAAACGTATATTATGTGATGACCCATTTCACAATCATTATCGGATTTTTTTTTTGGGGGGTTGCAACAGCAACCCAAGCGAGCAGCTTGGAATTCCAACCAAAGATGTCATTTGGTAGGCAGGTTTCATGAACTGTCCACAGCCAACCTCTGAGATACAGAGCGAGCAGACGGAAATGGTGCCATCTTATAATGAGCATTAGTGAGAACCAATTGTCCGAATATAAGGTTGAAAATGGGTGAAGTTCTAGTTTAATGTGAATGTTTTGTCATAACAGCCTAAGAGCCTATAATCTAAATCTCCAAAACGAACTAGTAACTAAAGTCTTTAAATAATTGTAGTAGGCCCATAGAGTAAAAAGTGCAAAATGTGCCTCTGAGATGTAGTGGAGAAGGAATATTAATAATATAAATGTGTACTTAAGTGCAATACTTTGGTAATTGTAGTTACTCTCCATCACTGCATAGGAGTCAGTGAACTAGTTACTACAGACTGTTGTACCTGTGTAGCAGATGGTTCCCTTCTTCTTGCTGCATCTCTCATCATTCCATTTAGTTGGTTCTTTATCTCTCTTGATGTAAAACTCCACACAGTCTGTGTTCTGTGCATTCTTTCCTAAGTTATTAGGTTCCCCTGTTGCCCAATTCTCAGCCTCTGGGGTCAGGGTCTTCTTAGTTCCTACCTAGGGGTGTAACAGTTAATGGAAAAAAAATATTTTAAGAAATAATCGATAATTTAATAAAACAATTGATTAATAATCGATTCCTATTTTGGACATGTATGTTTATAGGTGAAATTGTTTAAAACAATAATAATACTGAAAATAGCTGATCTACAAGCTCGTAGATAGTACAACTGCTATTTTCACAATTTTTGCAGTATAAAATAATACTTAAGTGATTACTAATCGATTAGTTGAAATATAATAAATTTACCCAGGTCCAGACATCGTTCACTTTGCGGATGCCGATCCAGTAGTAACCGGATCTGTAGGGCAGCATCTTGTTGAGGTAGTCGATCTCCCCACGGTTCTGGATGGCCACCATGTCTGTGAAGTGGTCCTGGCACCACCGGCGCGCCGTGTCCCAGTCACGGCCCGGTTGCTCGGTGCTGTAGTTGTACATCCACGCCTGAACCCCTCTGCCACCTCCCAAGTCTGAAACCAAGCAGATAAGATAAGATAAGATGAGACCTTTATTGATCCTGCGGGGGAATTCAGTCACCAGAAGCAGCATAGCAGTTAACCCATTAAAACCAGGAAAGAATCTATGTCATTTTATACTTTGGCTATTCAAAAATAGCAGACATACACGCTCATCAAGCTTGTAGATCTGCTATTTTTGAAACATTTAGAACATTTGTGCAAATCTTTGAATATATATATTTTTAAAGCAAACATTTTTCAAATCTTTGCTTCTGGGGTTCCTAGAACAACATATTTTAAGATGGGGTCTGCAGCCAAATACTGTATAATTTTGGGGGAAATGTTTGAGAACATTAACAAGTTTGAGAACCACTGATATAGCAACATACATTTTTCAGAAAACTGTTTTAGAAGACATTTGTAGAATCGGCTTCAGGTCTTAATGGGTTGAGATACAGTATGTTACAGGGCAAGAGAAAGTACTGTAGATGCAGCAGGGGTAATTCAAATCATCAGGACCTTCACCAGCTACAACATTAGAGTGAGGAACACATTAATGCATTACTAATTAAATGATATGATATAGGACCATATAGGAATTATGTTTCAGTACCAATAATTCTGTGCTTTTACCCAAGTAACATTTGAATGTGGGATTGTTACTTCTTCTACATTGTGGTATTGATGTATTTACTTTTAAACAAAACAAAACAACAACAACATCTGTGTACTTCTTCCATACTGGATCTTGTTAATAAGTGTGGAGTGATGGTTGGAAGGAATAAGAACACACCTTGGATGATTACAATCACTGCTACAATCAACATCCCATGATATATGCTGGGTCTAAGATGGTTCACTCCTTGAAACATCTGAAAAATGCAACAAAATAAGAATAAGTAAGATGATAATATTATAATTATTGTGAATACATGGATATATGAATGTAGGCAATATGTATAGGCTACAGTACATATTTCATTGTCTTACCATTTCATCAGGCTTTCCTCTAACGGTTGTGTGTGTACTGGCATTTCATCGACTACTGGTTGATTTTTAATAGTACTTAAGGGGTTGAGGCAACATCCCGTTTGGCAATATCTATTCTAACATGACTTCCCGTGTTATCATCACCAACTCCTAATGCCATTCATGTACACACACACACACGCACGCACGCACGCACGCACGCACGCACACACACACACACACACACACACAAATTACATAAACAAATTACGTATTGCTGATTCAGTGCAATGCTTTATTTTATTTTCATTTACAATGTTATGGATCACTACCATTTTCCAGTTTTTACATGGAAATTTATGACAAAATATATGTACAGTAATTCAGTCATTTAACCTTTATTTAAGATTCTCTGATAAATCATTGAGGTTGGCACTCGTTTATAATGATGCTGAGATTACACTGTTGAAAATGCAAACAAAGATTAACTAATAACATCAGTTAAAATGGTTACCATGGGAAATACAACTGTACGAATTAACAAACAGAATCAGCTACAGGTATGGACAAATACATTCTTAAAATTGCCAAGAGGTATAAAGGTATTCAGTTTTTAAGTCACGTTGCACAATCCATGAGTCTGCTGCACAAATACTAAAAGCAGTCTTTCCAAGGTCAGACCTGGCATGAGGTACCTGAAGAACCAGCCAGTTGGAGCAAGTACAAAAAAAAGGACCACGGTTCCAATGCAAAGTAAATGTGATTGATGGTGCCAAACATCATGAGTCAGGGTATGCAGAACTATCTAAATACATTAAGTGCCATACATGATGAGCCAGGATATGCAGAAATAGTATCTAAACATTTAAAATTGATTTTCCTAATATATAATAGCATGCAACACTGCAAGGCTTCGTAAAAATGTAGTTGTCCTTCAATCGTATGTCTCATTAGCTGGAATTGTTGCTTCTTCGGGCTCCCTATGCAGTAGACACAGTGAAAGAAGTGAGTTTTTTTATTAAATGAGATTAACAGAAAGTTTGCATGAAATTAGCAATCCAATGTTTTTAAATTATTTTAATTTTGGATTATAAATTGTGTCCCTGGTTGACACATATATTTTAGATTGATTTATGAAATATTATAATATGTATGACAGCAGATAGATATTAAAATTCTTGGAAATTAACTGCAATGATTTGACAAAACATGCAAAAACATAATGGCATGGGTGGAACTGATTTACAGTAAATCTGTAGTGTATAATTTCAACACTGACCGTGGCTGTGTACGTTTCTTCTTTCCTGTTCGAAACAAAGAAGAACAGGTCATAGAGACATGAGGATTGCATCATATTTTAGATTTTGAAATAATGTTCCCAAGGTTGACGCAAATAACTTACTCTTTCTGTACTTTGAGCAACAAAAGCAGAGGCAGCATACAGCTGAGCAGGCCACACAACTAGCAAGAGCCATTAGAGCATGTTTATAGCCTGGGGAAATTGAAAAAGGAAGATTAATAATGCAGTAATGCTATATTTACCAGTTTGATGTTTCTTCTATGTCACCTCCTTGTCAATCAATCAATCAAACTTGATTTATAGCACATTATATACAGCAAGTGAAACTCAATGCGCTTCAGTCAAAATTAAAAGAGAGGGGGAAAAAATACATTAAGATAAATAAAATAAAAATAAAATAAAAGCAATGCAAATAACCTAGGTAAAAGCAATGCTAAAATGGTGTGTCTTTTTTTTTTTAAATGTCCACAAATTCACAGACCCGTAGATCCAGGCTGTTCCAAAGGTCAGAACCATAACAGCTGCTTCTCCGTGCCTTTTTCTTGGGACTAATGTCAGAAGATCTAGGATCTTGCTGCCAGGGATGGACATATTTAAGAAGCATCTCAGATAAATAGGCATGTGCAATTGCGATTTAATGATTTTCAAACTAACAGTCAACCAACGCAGGGACTTCAAGATGCAACTGACCAAGTTTTTGGCAGAAAGGAGAGAATTACAGCAACAAGCCTGCTTACCTGCTAGTAATAAAACAATGCATTACTTTTCCTGTATCAACCTGGGAGAGAAACGGTCGAACTCTGGTAATGAGTTAATTTCTTTTACATTTCTGATGTGAGCCTCCAAATTTAAGTCAGAGTTAATAAGGACACCAAGGTTTTTGACAGGGTCAATTTCCCTCTCTCTGCCTCTACCCCATGGTGACTAAAATGCAGCCAACTAAAAGCTTAGTAGGTAGATAGAAAATAGAGACAACTTACTATTATACTATATTTTATATAATATGTAATGCATCTTGACTAATTAGACATAATTGAGCATAGGAATGGTCATTATAGGCGAATGACATAATATCTGTCTATGTTACATTAATACTGTAATAATGATTAGAAAATGTTGACATTCAGTGTCGAGCTGTATCTTAAATGATTCCTTGGTGGTCACAGCTTTCTCATAACGAGTACATATACCTTTTATATCCCTTTACTTCCCATATATTCCCATTCATTTCCATGGACATTTTGAATGTCCCCAAAACGCTTTCACCCCACTCACACTTTCACCTCCAAAACAAAGCAAAGGTTCAGGCCTGTTTTGGTGTATTGTACCCTAATGATAGTGACTGAAGAGGGTTCATAATGAAACTTTAATTACTTGCACAAAAAGGTCGTGGCCCTTTCCACCTGCCATCACTACCGCAGGTGACCTCTGTTGACCCCAGTAGCAGGAAGCCCATGGAGCAGCCAAATCGACAGGTCGAGTTGAACGTCTGGTTCGACCCCGAGCAGTTGATGTACCCATCGACAGGTCCAGACAGTGCAGAACACTCCACAACTAGAGAAACATAGGGGTTAAAGTTTATCTGCAATGCTTTGTCACGATGCCATCTTACGGCGTGAAGATGGATTTCTGCTGTCACACATAAACACACATGTTAGCATTTTGAGTGTGTTTTGCGCTTCAGCACAGGAAACAGAGGAAACAGATGTCAAGTTGGATGTGACCATAAGCATCAGAGGTTAATTGGGGAAGCTCAGTTGCCTTGTGGTTAGAGTGTCCGCCCTGAGACTGGGCGATCGGGGTTCAATCCCTGGCCAAGTCATACCAAAGACCATTAAAATAGTACCCAATGCCTCCCTGCTTGCTTGGCACTCAGCATCAAAGGTTGGATTGGGGGGGTAAGGCCCTGTGACATGCTATAATGTCCAGGGGGGGTACTTGTACATCAAGCTGCGTCACGCTAAGGAAACAGGAGATACGCTACTGACCTAGGGGCCACATAGCACAGGAACTGTTGTTTCCCGAGGTTACTTACTACATAATTAGGGAAACAAGGTGAGTTAGATAATATGCAAACATACGTAATAAACAAGCAATCATTCAAGCTGTCGGCAGAGGGCTGAGGTGTAAATATGGAGCTGTTATGACAGTGATTTACACTTAAGGGTCAAAATGAGATGAATACTTTTTGAGTCAGTAGTATGAATCAGTGTGCTATACTGAGAATATCCTGTGGAAGTGCATTAAGAAATGTTCTTTTTTTTTTGCATTTCTGCTTTGTTTCAATGCTGACCGTGAGAGAGAGAGAGACAGGAAAGACAGACAGAGAGCAGGGTAATGACAGTAAACAGTCGAACTGGGGACATGTTGAACAAGGCATTTTGTGCCCATGTGTGGTATGTGCCCCAACCATTCGGCTATCGGGTTGGCCAGAAATGTTTATCTTAGCATGTCACTATGTGCACAATAAACTCCTCCATATTAATTTAGGTTGAAACTAGTGTGGCTCTGAGAGTGTACATAGGGTCCATTTGTGCTCTTTCAAAGTTAAAATAAACACAGAAAATTTGACATTGCGTATTTGGGAAGGTTAAAGTGCACATACCTGTACACTGTGGCTCTTTGTCGTCCCACAGTCCAGAATAGTTACAGCTGACCACTGATGGTCCGGACAACACAAAGCCTTCCTCACACAGGAAGCTGCAGGTGGACTCAAAGCTGTGGTTTCCATGGGGACCTGAGCATCTCATGCTACCATGGTGAGGTTTGATAGGCTCCTTACATGCCACGGCTGTGAAGTCAATGAAACAATACACACACACACACACACACACACACACACACACACACACACACACACACACACACACAAGAAAACTGATCACAAATGTTTGAGGAACTGTTTGAGGTTCTATTTTATTTTTCTCAGCTAGTGTAGCCTGGGACCCAAAAGGACATGTACAGTAGGTCACAACAAGCTCATAACGCTCACGGTCGTGAGCTTGTAGAGCTGCTATCCGCTATCCGCTGAATGTTCACCCCAGAATAGGGACGCCATAGGGCAGTAGTGGAGCACCATAACTCTGAGAGTTACAGCAACACGAGGGTCTATTTAGTTCCTATTACTATCCATCATGCATCTGGGGACCCCCTGGAACCCCCACAAGGACCCCTGGGGGTCCACTTTGAGAACCACTGCGCTATAACCCCCCCCCCGCCCCCCCCCACTCCCATGTGATTTGAAGTTAAATGTCTTAAATGTGAAGCAAATGCGGATATTTAAACAACTCTACAGTACGTACTGTACCTGTTTGACACCTGTCTCCCTCAAAGCCAGGTTCACAGATGCAGCTTGTCTTGTTGATGGTCTCTGAACATCTCCCCCTTTCACATGAAGCGTTGGTGCATTTTGAAACTATAGAGGGTGAAAAATGTCTAGATCCATTATTTTCTGTTGTTTCGTGTATGTGTTTTATGTTAGTTAGTTTTTTTTTACCGTTGATGTTATCACAATTATGTTTGTATTGTAACTTGTTTTGTGTGAGTCTGCTGTACTTTTTGCATACATGTTTGTTCGAAAAATCTTAAAATAGATGCTAAAAAAGAAAGAAAAAGAAAAATGTCTATAATCTATCATCTGTAATAATCTAAAATAATTTGACATGGTGTATTTGGGAAGGTTAAAGTGCACATACCTGTACACTGCGGCTCTTTGTCGTCCCACAGTCCAGAATAGTTACAGCTGACTACTGATGGTCTGGACAACACAAAGCCTTCCTCACACAGGAAGCTGCAGGTGGACTCAAAGCTGTGGTTTCCATGGGGACCAGTACAGCTCATACCACCATTGTGAGGTTTGATAGGCTCCTTACATGCCACTGCTGTGAAGTCAATAAAACAACACACACACACACACACACACACACACACACACACACACACACACACACACACACACACACACACACACACACACACACACACACACACACACACACACACACACACACACACACACACACACACACACACACACACACACACACACACACACACACACAACTGATCACAGACGTTTGAGGAAGGCTATTTTATGATACAGTACAGATAGACTTTTTCAGCTAGCTGGGACCCAAAAGTACAGTAGGTCACAAAACAGAATAAGTCAAAAAAAAAAAAACTATAATTAATTTAATACATCAGGTTCTAATCATCAAGTCCCACTCAGAGCAAAACCAACTGAGAACAGTTGTGATACTTGTACTATACAGAACTAATTGATAAGGCTAATATAATATATTGTGTTCCTCATGGGCGGCCGTAGCTGAGTGGGTAGAGAGGCTTTCAGGGAATCGGAAGATCACTGTTTCGACCCTTGGCTTTAAAGGTTGCCCGGTTTAATATCCGATCATTGTGATGTGACGTGTTGTCAGCTTGTGGTTTCAATCCCCCAACCCTCCTTATTCCCTCATGTAATTTGCACTTTTAAGTGTGAAGTAAAGCTCTCTATGTACCTGTTTGGCACCTGTCTCCCTCAAAGCCAGGTTCACAGATGCAGATTGTGTTGTTGATGGTCTCTGAACATTTCCCCCTTTCACATGAAGCATTGGTGCATTGAGCTGTCAGGGAAAAGTGCATTAAGAAAATCATCTGCCATCGTCCCTTTTGAAAGGAAAGGTTAAAAAAAGGATCAAACCCACCAATGTTCTTTCAATTCACTCCAAAAAGCTGCAATCCATAACTTTTATACCCGGGATTTGAACCCAGGTCTCCCACCGCCCGCATGAGAGACCAAACATAGCTTATCCAAAATAATGCTCTTATTTCTCAATGAAAGAGAGTAGTTAGTAGTGACACCACCTCCAATGTTGTATTGTGTTAATCTAAAAGTGACAAAAGTAACCAAAGTGCCAATATTTTGTGGCGGTGCCTTGGGCCGGCACCGCTACAAGGACGTTGGTGTGCGTAGCATTCCTGTGCATAATATTGTGTTAATCTACCAAACAGATTGGTTAAAATAACAATGTATTCATTACAATAAGTTCCAGATTGTAGCTTTAAATATTTTTTTATGAGCGCTGGAACGGCTTATTGTCCATTAGAAAAGAAAAATAATTGCAGTAAAATCCTGAGTGTTCATTTAAGGTAACTATGAGAGTGTACATATGTAACCAAATGGACATTATGGGCCATAATGTCCATTTGGTTACATTTTGTGTACTCTCAGAGTTAAATTATCACTGAGGATTTGACTGTGTAGTACTATGCATTACAATTGTATTATGTTGTGCTTTTATATAATATTTTTACATATTTGTCTCACTTTTGTTCATTTAAAACGTATATCACTGCTCACCTTGATAACAGACAGGCTCTTTCTTATTAGCACATTTCTCATCATTCCACCTCCCTCTGTTGGCCTGATTGTTGTTGACATAGATCTCTACACAGAACTCTGTGACGTGGTTATTGTTGGGTTCGTTCTGTGCCCAGGACTTGTTCCCAATCCACGAGCTGTTATGGCCAACCCAGGTCCAGGTTTCATTTGCGTGGGTTCTGGTGATTCCTATCCAGTAGTAAGGGCTCCCGGTTTTGTTGGGCAGTATGCTGACCAGATAATCATTCTCCTCCTGGCTTTGGATGGCCACCATGTCTGTGTATGTAGTCTGACACCATTGTCTTGCCTCAGCCCAGTTCATTTTGACTTTCGAGTAGTGATACGTCCAGCCCCTGGTTACACCTATTAGAGAACTACCTGTGATATGAGGAGAACATTAATTTGACTGATTGTTACTGTAACGTTAATAGAATCTTTATTGTCATTTAAGTTTAGACTTCAATCAAAAACACAAGAAAGCATACCTTGTGAATATAATGTATGAGTAGGCAGTGTATGATTTGTAAAAAATATTTTAATAATTTAAAAAAACAAACATTTAAGCTCTATACTTCTTCGCAAAATGAAAAATGCTGATCTAAAAACTCATATTGTGAGCTTGTAAATGTCATCAAAGGCAAAGGTGGAGCCAAAAAATTACCCAGTGTGTATTTTGCATGTCATGTTAGAATGTTTAATGATTGGGGCTGGTGAGAGTTATCTCTGCTGCATACAGTACAGTATGTAGACATACTTATACTTATATTGTGCAAAGGCAAACAAAAATTGTACTAGGTAGACAGAAAATCTCAGTCAATCGTAATAGAAAATATAACTCTTCAGTGCAAGACTTATTGGGATGCATAATGATGAGGTAGTATCGTAAACCAAGGTGCAAACATTAAAGATGGAAGATGCTCATGGAGCAGTGCAGCATTTAATAACTCTGATACTTACCAGTGAAAATGATCATCAATGCCCAAGTCAAAGAAGCAGTCCCTCTGGAGAGGGACACGCGGATACTTTTTACTTGTCCAACATACATCTCCATCTAAAAAAAAAACAGGAAGGAATATTGTCATGAAAAAAAAACAGTATTTTTTCTAGTTCTGTATACCAACAAAATATTTTCTCTTTTTGTTTGAAGTTTGAACAAGTGTGTGAAACCTAAAAAGAATCATTTTAATACTTACCATAGCAGTTAGTGGTATAATGTACCGCATCAGTTTGTGGCTTGGGTTTTTATAGCCTACCTCCCTTGTGTGACATTCATTCTAAAATTATCACAGAATACCTGGATGCATCATAGTTTACTGTAAAGAAATGCGAATGGGTGTGATGAATGATTGAATGGCTGACTGAGCCCCTTTCCGGCGCCTATGTGACTACGGACAGGCCTTCTGGTAAAATGCAACTGTGCAACCCTTTGCTGGTAAATTGTGCACCTAACAAAACACTTTTAGTGAGATTTACTGAGATATGAATGTATTATTATTTGGAGGGGGGATGTATTCAATAAAAACAACATATGCATCAGATGATAAGTGTACTTGTTACCGGAACAGATGAAAAGTTCGATTTTTTTAGGCAGTTTTCTGTTTGAGCACAGAGAGAAAGAAAGCTGATGGCTGAGAAGGGGAAGCTGACATGCAACACAGGTGTCTCGACGGAATCAAACCGGGGACGTTGCAATGAAACGGTCGACGCACGTTCTGTTCCCCAGCAAGTTAGGCAAGTTACTTCTCAGGAAGTGTAATAAGTTAGTCTTTACGTATTACTCCTTTAAAAAGTAATGCCATTACTTATTACTTGATATTGACCAGAATTAGTTATGTTACTCATACATTACAACATGTTTAGCCGGCTCAACAAAAAAAGTAATGTAGAGATACTTGGATTAGTAATTGAAATAACTACAATTGTAATGCAATATAACTGGCAATTGTAATCTCTTACACTACTCGTTACTGGGGAAAGTAATAATATGACAGTAATATATTACTTAGAAATACGTTTATATGGCCCAAAATTGTCCACTGGTCTGCTAAGTTTAACCTTTTTTTTGCTGAGCCCCCTGGTATTTGTCAGTCTTTAAAAGGTGTCATGACCTTAAGGGACATACAACAATAAGTCAATAATGACAGTGAGCTGAATCCCAGTGCTGGTGGTGGGAACTCTGTCACCCCAAGGTGAAACATCCAATCTTTCTCTGAAACCCTCTAAAAACCGCTGACATAAGTAGACTCTGAACTCACTGAAACAAACAATCACTGTTACATGCCCACTACACCCCTGAAATGTACAGAATACATCTTGAAGTTATATAACCATTCACAACATGGCATGACCCCTGCCCCCCCCCCCCCCCCCCCCCAGAGACAGGAAGTGATGGAGAGAGAGAGGGAGAGACCAGGGATCTGTAAAAGGAAATACCCCAGTCTGACCTGGACCCCATGAAAAGTCCAGAGTCATCAGAAATGCACCTGAGCTCAGCTGACAGGCTGAGATAAATATCAGTGCTCAAAAAGTCAATAGCTTAGCATTGTGCATGATGTTTGATTGATTGAAGATTGTATTGGCAAAACGTGCATATACTGTACCGTAAATGACTATGAATGTGTACATACCTGTCTAAAGGAGAAACCACAAAAAAAAATCAAGAGCTTATTTCCATTGCAAATTATGATCTGTTGAATCCATCCAAGCACAATTCATATAATTTTAACATACAATACAAATAAAATACCATAAAATCTGTTTTCTCTCTTGCCTGGTGCAGGGAATCAAGATTCTTAAAAATCCAAACATCGTCAACACTGATCACCTCTGCATTGAGTTTGTAAACAAATTGTAGTTTTGGACCTTCTCCAATTTAACCCAACCATAAAGTGACAATCCAATTCATTATTAGATACTTTTTCTTTGATAGGCTACATTGTTATAATGTACATCATTTGAAAGGCATTATTATCTTTTGTATTTTATGTGGACATGCCGCACAAACCAACATTTCACTGCTTGTTCCTGTATGACTGAATGACAAATAAAACCTTCTTGATTATTGATCAATATCATCTGTTTTGTTTGGTTATTGTCATCACTTGCATAGATTGTCTAATATGACTGTAGATAATGATCATGTTACATAGCCATACATTTTAAATTAAAGACAAATACAGAATACCATTAGAAGCTTTTATTAGAGAAAATTCATAAACCTAACATAATTACATGTTCACATATACACTTTGGGCCTCATAACCAGTAGTTAGCCTAAATAAATTATATATAAATATGAATAGACATTGTATGCATTGAATTCTTGTGTCACAATATATAAATAATAATTTTAAATTACTACACAGTATGATCCTTTTACAAACTACCTATACCATTTAGAACATTCCAGCACAACAATGTGCTCAATATAAAACTCCCCTTGGAAGTACAGAAACGTGTAAAAGACATTGATGAAAAAAGCAACAATCATGGGTCATTTTCATCCCAAATACAATAATTTGTATAGAACACATATATTTTCCTTAAGCATTAAACCCACTCAATGAGTTTTCAGTTTTCTCTTGGTTAAATACAGGTTAAATTATACAATAAATTGAATCTCCTATGTGGAGATATAGACAAACATATAAGATACTGTGGGTTTCCTTACAAAAAAACATAAAAGCTTTTAAATATGAATCTTTCACAGTCGGTTGAAGTACTGTGACCGCTGAATCGCAGTCGGCCAATCACATCCTTCAAAGAAGAAATGAGGTATTCTTCCAATCACATTTTGCAGCTGCCGGTGTCATTTGAAAGTAGAACAGGATTCAGGAGACTCCTGCAGAAAGAAACAACACGTGTTAACTCAGTAATCAAGGGTCCTCACACTTGTTTCCTTCTTAACGGAGACTGTCACATAACAGCACTCTATGTCCCAAAGTGTGTCCTGAACTTACCCATGATGGTGCTCTATATGAGGCTGTCGACGTCAATGCTGTTTCTGTAGTGCTGTGGAGGATCCAGTAAATCCTCACTGAAAAGCAAAAAAACAGAGGCACGTGGTTTAAGTGATGCGGATGAACACAATGAGAGTCAATATTTGATTCATTACAGGAGAGTGGTTGCCTACAACTCACCAGCTGTTCAGCTCAAACTTATTCTTTCTGGTTCTGAGTCGTTTCAGCAGCCAGGCAGCCAGGGACAGACCGGATAGTGAAGCAGCGCCCCCTGCTGCCAAACCCAACGTGGTGGGGTTCACTGAAGGCCCAGAACCTGTTGAACCATAATCAGACGTCATTTTAAACATGAACTATGCAGAGCTTAAGAGAAACGTTTGAACCTTAGCAATCCTTTTGTATTCTCTTCCTTACCTTGGCAAGTAGGCATCTCTGCGGTCCAATTGCCGTGACGATTGCAGGTGATGACCTCCTGACCATGTAATGAGTGGCCTTGGTCACACGTGAAGTTGCACTGGGTGTTGAATATCAGCTCAGAATCTGAACAGCTCACAACGCCATTAGCAGGACGCTCAAGTAAGTCGCACGTCACCACTGTGGAATAAGAAAGAGAGAATTCACGTTTAACATTGCAAAATAGAGCAGAGGTGCTAAACACTGGGTTCTTTGGATCTGGAGCCGAGCTGATTACGTTAGTTTTACGTGGACAATAACAGAATACCACAGGGTATCCTAATTTAGAGATGTGTTGATTAAACAAAGCTCTCAACCCTTCCATTAACCACATAAAGTGTGTATAGGGTAAAATGTTAGTATTCCACATGATATCTGCATACACATCTGTATACAGTACCTGTGCAGGTAGGAGGGGTAGAGTTCCAATGTCCTGTCTGTGTGCATTCCATGTTCAGGGACCCCTGGAGTTCATGGCCCTCGTCACAGCTGAAGGTACAGATTGAGCCCTGCGGACGGGGGTCCCCAGGAGACACAGATGAGGAGGGGGAAGGAGCCACACAGCTGATCTGGCCTCCCTTAGGGGCCATTTGAGCGGGACATTGCAGTGCTGAGAAGAAGATTTAGATGTCAGTACATGTCACAAACTCATACACATTCAATAATTGTGATAAATTGTGTGAATGATTGTGGTAAAAAAAATATATATAATAATCTTATATTTCAGAAATACATGTTACAGGCAAAGATTGTGTTCGTGTGTGTTACAATACCTTTGCAGGTGGGTTTGTCAGTCGTCCACTGTCCCTCTTCAGAACACTGAATACTGGACGGCCCCTGCAGTTCAAAACCTGCACCACACCTGAAATTGCATGTGGCGTCAGGTGGCAGTTCGTTGGTGGCATTACTACACTCCACAAGCAGGAAAGCATCTCCTTCAGGTCGCTGGCAAGTAATAGCTGTAGGACACATGGAGAGAGAGAGAGAGAGAGAATGGAAATTAGACGATAATACATGATTTGAGCTTACCTCAAAGCTACTGTACATTTTGTGGCCTATGAGTGTATGAGGTGTGTTTTATGCCTCGCTGCATTCAAATTCCCCATTTGGAATGATGAGTACTCTGAGTACTGAACCAGTACTTCCTACTAGACCTGCTTTGAGGATGCTAGAATGATACCTGAAGTAGAATGACACCTGAAGGTTGTGCTCACCTTCACAATGAGGTATGTTCTCACTCCACTCCTTTGTTGACGTGCATGTCACTGTGTTTGCCCCCACCAGACGGTAGCCCTGGTCACAAGTGAAACTGCAGCTGTTCTCATAACTAAACCTCATTTCGATGTTATCATCGTGCCCACAGTTGACAGCTCCGTTCTCTGGGTGCTCTAGAAATGGGCACATGATGGCTGTAAAACAAGAGAACAGTGAGTTAAAATATCAATAGATGCGGCACATTTTCCATTTCATAATGTAGAAACTTTATATGTAGGCTATAGCACTACAAAAGTACAAAGTGCTTCACAAAAAAAAAAACATTTACTATCATTATACTATCAGTTATATATTGACACAGGCCACACACTACTTATAATGGATCTTGTGGCATAATTGCGCCTGTCCCTGACCTGGGTGAACTGGTTGTAAGCAGGGACATACCTGTGCAGGTAGGAAGGGTAGAGTTCCAATGTCCTGTCTGTGTGCATTCCATGTTCAGGGACCCCTGGAGTTCATGGCCCTCATCACAGCTGAAGGTACAGATTGAGCCCTGTGGATGGGGGTCTGCAGCAGACACAGTTAAGGAGGGTAGGGGAGCCACACAGCTGATCCGGCCTCCCACGGGGGCCACAGGAGAGGGACACTGCAGTGCTGAGAGGAAGATAAGATTTAGATGTCAGTACATGTCACAAAATCAGACACATTCCATTTTCGTGATAGATTGTGAATGATTGTGGAAAATATATATGATCTTATTTAGTATTTCAGAACTAGTTACAGGCAAAAATACCTTTGCAGGTGGGTTTGTCAGTCGTCCACTGTCCCTCTTCAGAACACTGAATACTGGACACCCCCTGCAGTTCAAAACCTGCACCACACCTGAAATTGCATGTGGCGTCAGGTGGCAGTTCGTTGGTGGCATTACTACACTCCACAAGCAGGAAAGCATCTCCTTCAGGTCGCTGGCAAGTAATAGCTGTAGGACAGACGGAGAGAGAGAGAGACAATGGAAATTAGACGATAATACATGATTTGAGCTTACCTCAAAGCTACTGTACATTTTGTGACCTATGAGTGTATGAGGGTGTGTTTTATGCCTCGCTGCATTCAAATTCCCCATTTGGAATGAAGAGTACCCTGAGTCTGAACCAGTACTTCCTACTAGACCTGCTTTGAGGATGCTAGAATGATACCTGAAGTAGAATGACACCTGAAGGTTGTGCTCACCTTCACAATGAGGTATGTTCTCACTCCACTCCTTTGTTGATGTGCATGTCACTGTGTTTGCCCCCACCAGACGGTAGCCCTGGTCACAAGTGAAACTGCAGCTGTTCTCATAACTAAACCTCATTTCGATGTTATCATCGTGCCCACAGTTGACAGCTCCGTTCTCAGGGTGCTCTAGAAATGGGCACATGATGGCTGTAAAATAAGAAAACAGTGAGTTAAAATATAGATGCATATGTAGGCTATAGCACTACAAAAGTACAAAGTGCTTCACCAAAAACACACACACACACACACACACACACACACACTCACGCACAGGCACGCACGCGCACGCGCACACGCACGCACGCACGCACACACACACACACACACACACACACACACACACACACACACACACACACACACACACACACACACACACACACACACACACACACACACACACACACACACACACACACACACACACACACACACACACACACACACACACACACAGAGAGAGAAAGGAATATGGGTCCGTACCAACACAGTGTGGCTGTGAGTCATTCCAGTGTCCTGAGGATTGACATTGCAGATGGTCAGACATGGAGCCAGCCACGAAATAACCCTCCTCACAGGAAAACGCACAGGTAGACTGGTAGCTGGAGGAGCCCAGAGGATCTGAGCACTTCATGAATCCTCTGCCAGGAACAGATAGTTCCTTACACTTCTTCACTGCATGAGACAGGACATTTAAAAAAACATTACAACACATTTGTGATAATGAGATACGCATACTACAAATATGATTTGTTGGAATAATGGCATCAATTGAATAGCACCACGGGTGCGTTTTTAATATGATATGATATATGGAGAAAACCTCTTTCACAAAAAGAGACTGAACTTACGTTCACAGGTCGGTGGCTGTTCTGACCACTTTCCAGAGGCGTTGCACTTCATGGGATCAGAAGTGCTCAGTTTGTATCCATCCTCGCAGGAATACTGGCACAGGGAGTCGTAGGCATACTGGCCATTCACATGGGAACAACTGACACTCGCTTTTGCATGGACTGTCACCTCCTCTTTGTCACACTGAACAACTGGTAAACAAAACAAAGAAAATAAAGAACAATTCATATTAGATATTAATGCTCTTTGGTATAATATCTGGACTAAAGGAAATGCAGTGTGGTATAATCTGGACTAAAATAAAAACCACATTGAGGTGTTTTCTTACCATGCTCACACTTATCACCGTAGAAACCTGGAAAACAACTGCACGTGTGGTTGTTTATGGTCTCCACGCATTCTCCGTGTTGGGGTTGGCATGAATCCTTCTTGCAGGCAGCTGTGGACAGAAATGAAGGAAAGACTTTTGCATGACTTTCACACTAACAGACCAGACTCAAATTGTTTTATCCATTTGTGAGAGTGTACAAATGAAACCAAATGAACCCTGACGGGTCCATTTGGTTACATTTGTATACTCTCAGAGTTAAATGAATTAATCATTTGCTTAATTTGCTTACCTGTGAAACACAGAGCCGTCTTCAGCTTCCCACACTTCTCATCGTTCCACTTGCCTTGTTCACTTTCCCTCTTAATGTACATCTCCACACAGTCCTCCTGCTGTTTCAATGACTTCTTTCGATTATTCTTGCCATTGTTTGGTTCATTCTTGGCCCAGTTGGTCGCTTCAGGTGTCAGACTCTTGTTGGTCCCCACCCAGGTCCAGATGTCGTTGATCTTGCGGATCCCAATCCAGTAGTATGTTTTCTGCCTGGGAAGCCAGCTGTTGAGATGAGCGATCTCCTCCTGGTTCTGAATGGCCACCATGTGTGAGTTGTTCATCTTCATCTGGCACCACTCGCTGGCGTCATTCCAGTTCATTGTGTCGTTGGAGTAGAAGTAAGACCAGCTCTCTACTCTCGTCCATATACACAGCGCTGAAGAAGGAAGGACAGTTTACTCATTCAGATTGTGCAAATTCCGTTCACATTTTGAACCTTTTAGAGGTCTCTATCAGATAATAATCAAAAGATTCTGGGTTAATCTGCAAATACTCCTGCTGTTAGGCCCTGAATGCTTAAGGTTATATATTTCAAATAGATTTACATACTTGAATAAAGACAGATCAGGGTAATCCATGAAGAAATCTGAGATCCACTGGCTCGATGTAATCCAAAACGGTGATCCTGTAGCAACAAACATAACATAATATAATGAATGAATGAATGTGGTGAAACGATGAAAGCATATATGTACACACACACACACACACACACACACACACACACACACACACACACACACACACACACACACACACACACACACACACACACACACACACACACACACACAGGTAGTTTCTGTTGCAAAAAATTGGAATACATCACACTAACCATGATAAGTTTATGTGTGAAAATCTAAAGCAGGTACTCCAAGAAGTATGTGTGTCTGTAGTCCGAGTCAGACAGAGCATGAGATGATTCTGTTGCCTCTACAACTCTGCAGGGTTTATAATACTCAAGGAGGCGGGCCCTTGAGGCGGACCTCCGAGGGCCGGCCTGAGGACCGTTTCACTTTTCCTGGAACCGCAGCCTTTCCAGGGTAAACCCCCCCCCCCCCTCTCGGAAACATATGTCGTGCTCTCACTTTTTTTAATGACTGTCTTCATTCCCATTGTGCTGCAGAGTTTCTGTGAAAGTGTATAATATTATTGGTAAGTTGGTGGTTCACTGGTATTTCCCACTGCCTTCAATGTTTTATTGTGTTATTTTTCAATCATTTAAAATGTTATATGCCAAAGTATATATATTTTTTAATGAGCATTTCTTGTGAGATTAGAGATGGCATAAGAATCATGAGTTAAGACTGCAAAAATGGAAGAGTCATGGGCCTAAAAAACTGGCAGAGTAGTAATGAATAAACAAAGAGGGTGCTTCTTTGACATGAACAATGTGATATGTCTTAATCAAATAATAATCAAAAGCAGCCATTTTACAAAGGGTGTTGCAATATCACACACACACACACACACAACAATCAAGTAGGAGAAAAAACTATTGAGTTTCAACATATCGTTGCGGCACGTTGAGAGCTTGTAGATCTGCTATTTTCACGATTTAAAAATGTTTTAAAATAATAATG
The DNA here is from genome assembly GCF_963454915.1 of Gymnoscopelus microlampas. Classification (NCBI taxonomy): domain Eukaryota; kingdom Metazoa; phylum Chordata; class Actinopteri; order Myctophiformes; family Myctophidae; genus Gymnoscopelus; species Gymnoscopelus microlampas. The sequence goes on from NC_139946.1 coordinate 24,217,052, forward strand.
AAAAAGGTATGGTTTTGGACGTACAAGGTGTCCACCTGACAGCAACGATATACAGTACATGTGGGTCTTCCACTTTAGGCAGTGCACATGCAAGGAAGCCCTTCCTTAGTTTTATTCTAAAGAATTATAAGTGAAATATACAGTATCTTGAAATGTTAAGTTGATCCACTGCAAGTCACAAGCCTACAGTATAGACATCAGTGATGGAAATACTCACATTTTGTACTTAAGTAAAAGTATCAATACCCTATTGATGAAATAGTCTGTTACAAGAACAAGTATTCAAAATTGACTTGATTAAAAGTACAAAAGTATTGGCAATATACCAAAAGTACCAAAAGTAAAAGTACTCATCATCATGCAGAAAGTCCCATTTCACAAGTTTTAAAATGTATAAAACTCCTTTGAAAATAGCAGATCTACAAGCTCACAATGCATCGCATCGTGACGTGACGCATTGTGAGCTTATAGATCTGCTATTTTCAAATTGCCAAAGTATATATGAGTCTGAAGTGGTTTTGCAATAATAATAAAAATCTGCAAAGTAACTAGAAACTAAAGTTTTCAAATAATTATAGTGGAGTAAAAGTTCAATATTTGCCTCTCAGATGTAGTGAAGTAGAAGTAAAAGTATTGAAAATTGGAAGTACTCCAGTAAAGTAAAAATACCTCAGAATTGTACTTAAGTACAGTACTTGAGTAAATGTACTTAGTTGCTTAATGCTTTCCACAACTGATAGGCCTGCACACTCGGACAAGACAACACTTTAGGGAGAAGATGTCATGTGCTCTTTTTTCTATCGATTAGTCGATTATTAGAATAATTTGATAACCAGCGGACCGGTGGCAGCGATTCCGGTAGGAGACACAAAGTAGACTCTTTGTGTCTCCTATCATCAAATTATTGGCTTAGGAATGCGACAAAAAAAAAAACATGGGCTGACTAATCGTTAGAAGAAAAGTCATTTTGGTGGTGAACTATCCCATTAACGTGAATTTTATGGTGGTCTCAATGTTTTTAGATGGGTCACAGTAGCAGAGGCGCCTGTTGACTAGCCAACAGGTTTTTCCACAGATGTGAAGGGTCATATCCTGATTCCTGCTTCCTGTCCAACCATTGACAGTGGAGGGCAACAGGTTACATGCACGAGACCCACTGACACCACCACCACCTGAAAAACAAAAGGAGATTTCCTCCCTCCTTTTAACAGTCACTGACACTGATAGCAAGCATCAAAGTGAGAGTGACACACTTAAGTAGCTAGATGATTAAATACATTAATGTAGAAATCCAACGGATACAAGAAGAGTGGGCACTAAAAGAAAAGTGGCACCTTGATGTAAAATGTGCTATTTTGTTGCTATTTTGTGCAAAATGTACAAATATTGTATTTGTTTAACATTTTGGACCAAATAGCCAATTACATCGAGGTGCCCACTCTTCCTAGGTGCCCACTCTTCCCGTTACCGATCCAACTACTCAAAAAACAGATCATTTATTTTGTATACATTCATTCTTAAATAAATATGAATGTCTTATCTAACATCATGCCAAATTGCTCAATCTCCGAATCATTCACTCTCAAGTGCATCAAACTTTTTGGGTTCAAGTTCAATGTTATTATAACATTTAAAAAAGGCTTTTAGGCTCAATATTCCTTCCAAAAAAAGTGTAATCTATACTATAAATAAATTATCGGGCAATTGCTGGCTGCACCTTTAACAGCTTCAAAGTCTGGTTCTTAAAGACAGAGGTTCTCAACCTTTTTAGGCCATGACCCCAAAATAATCATATTTATTTTGAATTAGGGACCCCCCACCCTGATAAGCACTACTTGGTATGTGTTTGACTCGATTCCACAGATCAATATTGTGAAAATAGCAGATATACAAGTTCACAATGCCTTGTGAGCTTGCCAATGTGTTTATAGAATAATGTGTTGATTACTTTTGATGCAGTAATGGTCTTTTTCTTTTATTTATAATCTTTTTTTGTTGAGGTCTTAAGAAGTCCTTAAATTGACACTTCACTGTCACTTGAGGACCCTCCAACAATAATGTGGGGACCCCCCTGGGGATTCCGACCCACAGGTTTGAGAACCACAGTTTTAAAACACGAGTGTGTACGCCCTTATATCCATATATGGTATGACGACTCTCTCTCTGCACCATGTTGTTTGCTGTCGTTGGAAGAACGGTGTCTAAAGCGGTCGCTGGTACTCTGAGACTAGGCACTGCAGCTATGGCAGACACACTGGCTAAAGTCCCCGATGTTGAGATTGATCCTGAAGGAACCTTTAAGTACATATTAGTGAGGATAAATCTAAAAGACGGAGATGTGCACAAAGATATAGTAAGAGGCACAAAAGATGCCAAGTATCACAGTAAGTTTAAGCTAAGTTGTAGCGGGCTTGTTTTGGTGCGCGTTGCTTGATTTTGCTTTGCTTCCATTGTAACACACTACACTCGTCCGTCACGAGCGTCATGGCTGAACTTCAACCTGGTTTTTGCACTTTCTCCATTTACAACCCGTACATCTACATAAACGTTCACATTTCAAATATAAATTGCTTACCCGACCGCCACGGATGTTACAATGATGTACGGGCCCTCAGAAGTACCCGTATCTTCCGTATTCTTCAATAAAAAGCATTTTAATCCGATTGGTGGCCATTTTTTCCAAATGCGTTCAACTACGTGACCCTATCGGTTGGGAGGTGTATTGCACTCTGGTACACTATAATTATGAGGAAAATGGCCACCGATGGCTACACGATTGTCCCTTTTAACTCTATGGATTGTCCTTGTCTAAACAAGGCATGATCGTCAAGTGCGTTTTTGGGTTTACCAGGCTACGTTTTTAACGCAGTGGTGTAAAGTAACTAAGTACATTTACTCAAGTACCGTACTTAAGTACAATTTTGAGGTATTTTTTACTTCACTGGAGTATTTCCAATTTTCAGTGCTTCTACTTCTACTCCACTACATCTCAGAGGCAAATATTACACTTTTACTCCACTACAATTATTTGAAAACTTTAGTTGCTAGTTACTTTGTAGATTTTGATTATTATTGCAAAACATACATTACATATTTCGGCCATTTGAAAATAGCCGATCTAGGCATTGCATTGCATCTTGATCTGCTCACATGTGAGTAGATCTGCTATTTTCAAAAGATGTGTCACAATGTGTATACATTTGAAGACTTGTGAAATGGGACATTCTACTTTTGGAATTGGGACTTAAAGTAGCCTACACTTTGATAATTTTGTACATTTACTCAAGTAAATTTTGAATTCCGGACTTGCACTTGTAACAGAGTATACATTGCAGTATTGATACTTTTACTTAAGTAAAAAATGTGAGTTATTTTTCCACCACTGTTCAAACTAAGAGCTGACAAAAAGATACCTTGTTACTGTGTGGACCAATGTCACCCCATATCAGGACCTCAGAAAGGTGCACATGTGCACGTGCAAACTGGACGTGCTTACTGTCTGTTCCAATGGTTCATTGCAATAGGCAATAGCAATTACATAGCTTCAAGTAAAACATATTACTTAAATGTCTCAGAGGCATCTTGGGTTGGATTAAATACAATTGTTGATCATTTATTTAAGACCAGCATGTGTATAATTCTAGACATTTTCTGGTTTACAGATAACATATTTGAGAAGGTCAGCCCAGCCATGGAGGCATTGGGACTTGAGTGCAAGTGCCTCGGAGGGGGCAAGATAGAGCACAACACTAACAACAAAAAACTGAGAGTGTTCGGAGAATCAACTGTAAGTGCATCATTACATAGGAGATGCAAGTTCCTTATTCTCTCTTTCTCTGTCTGTCTCTCTCTCTCTCTCTCTCTCTCTCTCTCTTTCACACACACACACACACACACACACACACACACACACACACACACACACACACACACACACACACACACACACAAATTGTACAACGAATATATTCATGTTTATATGTTAATGTTATTGTCAATATTTGTCCAACCTTTCCAGGGCTTCGGCAAAGCTGACCACTCGGTATCCGTTGAAAAGCTGAAGAGTGCTTTCAGTGACTATGAGATCACCTGGTCAGATGACACAGAATAGGATGGAGACTGCCAATGTCACCTCTTTTCTCGTCAGATGTTAACTTACTTCACATGCAGCATTAGCTGGAATGTGATTAATTTTTTCAGTCTTGAGCAATCTGCACACCTAATAACTTAAGAGAATTCTTCCTTATCTCTGAAGCAAAAAGCCAGTTACAAAATCTGCATTGGCCCTTTTGTATCATTCACCATGTTAAATATTCAAATAAACAATTGAACTGCTTTTCATTCTGTGACACATGCTTTTGAATATATATACTGTATATAACATTTTATCAGCTTTTCAAATTTCTCATAGCTGAGCCAGAAAAATAGAGAACTGGATGACTGAAACCACTATAAAAATATGAAACAGCTACAGAATGTAGAATAAACATACTTAACAACAACAACATCTGGAGCTGTTCTACACAAGTCCTGTCAGCAGGAAACAATATCAGACACATAAGGACATACAGTGCGTAGTGTATTTAGGCTTTCAACCTGGCATCCCTATTTTTGGCATGTGTGAGCTGAGCTTGTAGATCAGCTATTTTTGAACCGTTTTTAATAAGGTTTAAGTGGTTAATGCACATACTGTAATATTCAAATTCCTACATAGGTCGGTGGGTTTATCACTACACTAACACAAGCAGCACTTGGGACACTCACGCTAAAAACACATGCACTCTTGGAACTGTTGATCCAAGTCACTTTGGAGTTTGGCCCCAGTAGTACAGACATTTAAATTCAACAAACATATTTCTGCCACCTCTCTGACTAACAGTTATCTCTTCTTACTTGAGTTTCAAGTATAGCACACCATATTTGGTGGTGCCGGTTGGGGCTATGAGCCAAGTGAAAACTCCACAGGAAAGCAATCGTGATTGCAAAACATCCTGCTGCTTTTGAGGGAAAGTTTGACGTCATCTGTCTGCGATACTTGCGATAAGGTAAAACAGATCTAGGGCCTACATCAATAGCAGTGCTTTTAAAAATGTTTTATAAACAGATGCCACTGATTTTGCCATGCCATACTCCCTCAAGGGGTTTTTCCATCTGTATTCAGGCCAGGCCTGGAATTTCCAGCCCTCCCCCAATACCGCTGAAGTGCCCTTGAGCAAGGCACTGAACCCCCAACTGCTCCAGTGGAGCTTCTCGGTGGCCAACACTATGAAACTGTGGTTGTACTGGTCAGCTCCCAGGTTTTAATGTGTGTGTCCATGTGCAGGGCTTTGCTGAAAATTAACACTTGTGCTCAGCTACTGCCCTGGGTAAACAAAATTCTTTAATGTTTTATTCCTGTGTTCTTAAACACTTTAATTGGTCATTTGGTATTAGACCAACAATTTCCTGAGCTTCAATCGCTCTTATCAACGAAAGACAGTTTGCTTTGATTCATTTCATTAACAGATTAATTGGTAAAACATGTCTGATAGAATAGATGAACATTAAAATGTTCTACATCGCAGAAATAATATCTGGGAACATCTGGGGTTGACCAGATAGCCGAAAGGTTAGGGTGCATATACCACATAGGCTCTAATGCCTAACAGCAAGTCCCTGGTTTGATTCCTGGTCCCACCAGACCATTTGTTGCATGTCACTCCCTGACTCTCCTTGTTTCCTGGCTAGAAAAGACCCCAAAATAACTTTAAAAATAGATTTTATCAGACTTTTGTTTCAGAGCAGATATTTCCATGACAATTCCTACAAACTCCATTACTCTATGACTATGTGATTGTGCAGTAGCTGGTCCATGACCAGTGGTGGAAAAAATACTCAAAATGTTTTACTTAAGTAAAAATATCAATACTGCAATGTAGAAATACTGTTCCAAGTAAAACTAAAAATTGACTTGAGTAAAAGTACAAAAGTATTTAAAGTACCATCAAAATGTACTTAAAGTACCAGTAGATCAGCTATTTTCAAATGGCCGAAATGTGCATAGGACTGAAGTGGTTAATGGTTTTGTAATAATAATCAACATCTACAAAGTAACTAGATACTAAAGTTTTCAAATAATTGTTGTGGAGTAAAAAGTACAATATTTGTCTCTGAGATGTAGTGGATTAGAGGTAAAAGTACTGAAAATTGGAAATACTCCTGTAAGTAAAAGTAAAAAATACCTCAAAATTGTGCTTAAGTACAGTACTTGAGTAAATGTTACTTTACACCACTGTCCATGACTACCAGATACATATGGAAAAGTGTTCATCAGAAACCCACCTTGACATCAACAAGACTACACGTGAACTATGACAGAAGTCATGCAAATATCCTGTATTCTTAAAAATACCTCTTCCTGCCAGAATCCCAGCCAGTTTCCTGCACACCGATTAGAATTAGAAAGGTCAGAAATGACCACCACCCACATTCTTCTTGTAAATTACTGAGCTTCCCCTGTAATGTGGTGGGTAATGTGATTGTTTGCCAAAATCAATGCACTTGTTCAAACTGTAACTGTCCTACACTGTATGTTTAAGTCTACTTTATGATTAGAAATACTATCAAGTAAGTATAGCATTCATTTTTTATTTCAAAACAACCTGCCCAGCCCATGTTGGCATGCAGTATAACATAGTAAGACACATTCATACATAGTACTCCTCCACTATATTATAGGCTACTACTGCAAAATTCTGCAAACATATTTTACCATGTGGGGTTCATATTTTCTTAAGTACGGTACAATGTATGCAGCCATGCACATGGAGCCATGCACATTCCTTTCATTTTCAATTTGATGGGAATCCTACCCTATGCAAGAATACTGGAAGTAGAGTCACAAGAATGATTCGGACCTACAGTATAGGAGTGTTCGCGTTAATCTACTCCCATTTCCTACAGTATATAAGAAGTTAGTCCCTTCCTGTAGCAACAGCTGCTCACACCTCAAGCTGCCGGGAACAATGTAAGACAAGATGGGAGATGGTTTACCACAGCACTCAAGATCTTATCACTCCCTAGAAGAACAATAGTGGGTTGTACACTGATTACATGAAATCGTTATGGCACCAGCCGCTGAATCACCCAGACAGAGGCTTCAAAGGGAGAAATGTCTCTCTTTGGCCTTCCCATAAATTTACTGTAAGCCTTTACAGTAAGCCATAGGCCTATTTCTTTTACCTATATTTACTGTATGTACGGCAATATATATCCTGATAGTTTCCAATTCCCAATTTCCCACTGCATAGCATCAACCAACAGGCTTTATCCTTCACCAAATCTGTGTGTGTGTGTGTGTGTGTGTGTGTGTGTGTGTGTGTGTGTGTGTGTGTGTGTGTGTGTGTGTGTGTGTGTGTCATTCTGGCCGGCGTAACTCGGAAAGCGTCTGACCCGAAAAAAGTCTCAAACTTGATATGACCCTGAGGTGTGCAGTGCCGAATGGCAATTCGGACGGACCAAGGGTTTTACGAGAACAGAAAAAACACTTATATATGTATCTGGAGAGAGAACGCACAAATTATCTGTGTGTTCGGGAGATTGTATGCATCAGCTTCCTAGATTAGTCAACCAAAACTGTCGGCTTCCCAGATTGGCGTCACGTTTGTGCCACTTAGCCGTACGAAAGTAGGCAAAAGTCATAATATGGAAGAATGTGATAGAAGAATGGCAGTAACGTTGGGATGGAGGAGGAGAAGGAAGGCATCTTTATCAAATTCAAAGAAAAGTGGCAACAGAATGGGAAGTAACTAAGTAAGAGAGAGGAGGTCATCATAACATGTATGATGACCATGTGTTTCTAACATGCATGACCCGAGTAGGCGCACCGGTCTAGTAATAATAATAAATACAATTTGTGAAACACACACACACACACACACACACACACACACACACACACACACACACACACAAACACACACACACACACACACACACACACACACACACACACACACACACACACACACACACACCACATAATCCCCCTTGCCTTCAGCCTGGGAGAAAATAACATTTAAAAATCATTCAATGTCTTCAGAATTGCATTGTAAATATTGGGAAATATACAGTCAACTCTAGACTTAATACCTCATGTTAATTAGTAATGATCTGTTTGATTGATTGAATACTATATTAACAGTCAGTTATGACACTTTTAATAAAGTAGGCTATTTGGCATTTAACCTACTCTCTATCATGTTGTCATCCACTCACTGGGAAATCTGAATTCATGTATTCATATTACTGTAGCTACCTTTCTCAGGTACAGAGGCATCATTTCATTAAAAAAAACTAGACACACACACACGCACGCACGCACGCACGCACGCATGCACTCATCAGGCGCACACACACACACACACACACACACACACACACACACACACAATGGCATAATGCATGCAAGTAGGGAGGCCAGTTTTAAAGTGATTAATTAATGTCATGATTTGTGTGCGTGGGGAACTCATTTGAAACAAGCTCAGTGCTTTAATGAGTCTTCCAGTTTAGTAGACCTCGTATTGTGAATTTGTACTTCCATGTACTGTTGTCCTCATGTCTTAAAGTACATCAATCAATCAATCAATGTAGCCTATGGTTGCAGAAAGAAAACAAGTGTCTTTAAGCGTTAATATGATCTACAAAAACATTAAAAGATGGCGGAAATATGCATAAAATAACTGAAATTGAAGTTACATGCGAAAGCTAGGAATATTAGTATGTATGACACAGAGACTCAGTTACTTCGCCTAGTTGTTATTTTTTTCAGCGCTGACCATTCGTAATTTCGTATCGCTATATGATTGGTTGAATATCGACTGGATGTTAGTAACGACCAATCACAGACCTGATAGATACACGAGTCCGCCCGCAACCAGTGTTGCCATGTCTGCATGTCTGCTTGTAAAGTTGCTTGTAAAAATTGGTATTTGCAGCGGGTTGCGTTTTTTTGGGCTTGTTTCTAAAGTGTACTTGCTTTTAAAGTTTAGGCTTGCTTCCAGATTTTGTAAATATTATTTAAACCAGTGGTTCTCAAATATTTTCATGAAAATGTCACATTTTCATGAAACATTTTAACAACACACAACACAACAATGAACATTGTAACAGCACAAATGCTCCCCTGGTTATTTGTGCACACTGGCCAGGGGAGCATTTGTGTTGTTAGAATGTAAAAAAAAAAAAAATCCAAATATTACACATTTTATTGCAAGAGTTTTTGAAAATAGCCAATCTAGCTCACAACGTGTCGCATCGTGACGCGTTGTGAGATTGTAGATCTTGCAGAGCTTGTAGATCGAACAAGCCGAGGCATACAGGTTTAAAGTGCTCATGTGGCCTAATAATTTGCTTCCTTTTTGGGCTTGTTTTCATAGATGTAGTTGCTCATTTCTCCCACAAACTCTGGCAACACTGTCCACAGCGTCACATGCGACTCAAACAAGCGCGCGGCTGTGAATGTGTCACAACAACCACTATAGCCCGGTGGCAGAATTCCCCATACACTTAAACAATTTACACTTACTAAACTAAATAACAACCGTTACTGTAAATGAAGCCTAAAGTAGAGGAACTCCCAGGAATTCTGTACGGAGAATTACTCTCTTGCTTTTAAGGTGAGTATTGTTTTGCTGACCGAACCTGTTGCGTTAGCAAAACAAGGCTAGCTTGCCTTGTTTCATCTGAAAACTTGCAAATGTACCCAGCTGTTTTACCCAAGGCTGATAATGCATGGCATAATGCATGAGATAATAGCTATTTTTCTTGGTGATAACAAAGTATGTATGTATGACTGTAGCTCCAATCGGAACCTCACCCTCCGCTGTATAGCTCCGAGATGAGGTTCCATATCGTTCTCTGCCGTTCGGCTGAAAAATGTCCGCACATTTGCCACTTTACATGTTTCTTACCCCTTTCTGCAGATCGTATCCAAAAAGTAAAGGTATTCTGAAATGATCACAGATGTTTGAAATTTTAACTCACCATAAAATCTAACAAACGAGGTGAAAAAAGCACTTTATTCGCCTCTCTCCTCCGCCGGTTACATGTTTTTAAGACATTGCGCAAGAGTTGCGCCCATAGAGATAACTACTGATTCCCCTACTGGTCAAATGTTGAATTGCATCTTCTAATGCATAATATTATTGAACCGGCTGAGGAGAGAGGCGAATAAAGTGCTTTTTTCAACTCGTTTGTTAGATTTTATGGTGAGTTAAAATTTCAAACATCTGTGATCATTTCAGAATACTTTCACTTTTTGGATCAGATGTGCAGAAAGGGGTAAGAAACATGTAAAGTGGCAAATGTGCGGACATTTTTCAGCCGAACGGCAGAGAACGATATAGGACCTCATCTCGGAGCTACATAGCGGAGGGAGAGGTACTATATGGGGCTAGTATGACTGACTCTATGAATTAATCATCCATAGGCTTTCTTGGGTTTAAAATCCCCTTAACAGACTGTACCTTACTGGCACACTGGTGTGAGAAAGTCAGAGGTTTTTTATTTTAAAATTAAATATTAAAAAAAAGTTTAGTCAGTAGAATTAAGTCCCCTCACATCGATATACAAATTACATCCTGCACATAATTCTACATTCATTCAAACTTATTACTAACTCTGACTTGGGATGGAGTCTGGGAGATAGGTGGGTTATTGTCTAGTGAGTCTAGTGATCATTGCAACCAGATGTGAAAGAAAATATTTATAAAGAAGAAAAAACGATTAAGGTTGTTATTTATATGGACAGTCAAAATAAGTTGGTAATATTTAATTGTCATGTTGTGTCATAATTAAACGTTATGTTGATGTGGCACACTGACTATCAAGAAAATGAAAACATAGCACTTCATGTCAAACAGGTTGCTGACCCCTGGAGTAGACCATCTGTGAGTGTCGAGATGTCGCAGACCACTCTGTTGGAGGAGGTGGTCCAGTGGAGTCAGGACACCTGTCGCCAAGAACTGACATCTGTGCTGCCCAAACTTACTATATCCTTTAAAGTGCTGACATACTTGACACCAGGAATATATATTATACACTTCACTATCCACCACAGCAAAACCAAATATTGGGGGGGGGGGGGGGGGGGGAGTTGTTGAAGTGTGGGAGCCAAAACTTCTGCTGCTCTTCCAAACCCCGGAATCCCTTTTTGGCCAGGGGAGCTTTTGCCCTTTTATAAGCTTCAGGCAGTACGACTGTAAGAGTTTGGAGACCAACCTCTGCAGGTGTACTAGCTGCAAGTGAAGTGACTCTCACTGACAGTGTTTGCATTGTCCTCTAAGACGCAATTCCTTGTTGAATTGAAAGTTGCTCATAATGTGAGAACTGTGGATTTTTTTGAAACCAAAGTCTTAATAAGAGGATGGATGACCCAAGCTGTCCATAGAGGTGCAATATTGGTGCTTTTTATCTCTTGAAGTGGGCTGGCTGTGTATTGATGGAAGTGTGACTTAAAGGCTGTAGTACAATGCAAACACCCTCTGAGTTGCTTGCGGCTATAGATGCTGCAGTTATATTGTATTAACATACTCCTTATATACATTTTTATTCATTCTAGATTGCAGCTTGAAAGTGAATAGCAACAACTTGCCTGATAAAGTCGTGTAAATATCACCAGATTTATAACAGCTGTAATTTACCTGGAATGATATACAATTTTAACAGTTGAAATATAATAATTGTGTTCCTTAGCTGTTGGTACTCTCTGCATCATAAATCTGAGAGCTGGGAGGAACATATACGTAAGTCAGTTCATTACACACTCGGAGCTCTTGTTTTGTGACTACGTCAGTAAAACCAATGGAAACTTGGTCGCTTTCAGTTGAGATGCTTAATTCATAACTGTCTCTAGGTCTGTCACAATTATTACATAATCGTCTAATCACAATTATTTGAGATAATCGCAATTATTTTGCATAATTGTCATAATCGGTTCTATGTTGATTGTTGAAAAATATTCAGACATTTTCAGACATTTTCCAAAAATAGCAGAAATGGCTTATCTACAAGCTTACAACGTGTCACTTCGTGATGCGTTGTAAGCTTGTAGATCAGCCATTTCAGCCATTATAACATTATTAAATATGTCAGTAATTTCTTTGTATACTTACCGGTAAGTTATTTGTCATATCTGCCCTGCGCAATGTTTCATTACGAAGCCTAAAAGGCGAACAGAAATTACATTTGTATTCATGTTCCAATGTTAAATGTCTACAAACCAAATCGTTAATTGCAATTATTTGTATGAAAATTAATCGTCAACTTAAATTTTGTAATGGTGACAGCCCTAACTGTCTCTACAGGTATACTAAAGGTTATCACAGATATGTTCCTCCCTCATATTGGTCTCCAAGAGCTGGAGGAGGCCTGTTTCTCCAAGGTCTTACCTAAGGTGAAGAACATTTCTCATTCGTTGTACTCATTTACGAATAAATAGCAATGTAATCATCATTCAGTGTGGTTAAATAATTTATATTATGACCAATGTGTGTATCGTATGCAGGCCGTCGAGATGTTTGATACCCTGTTGAAGGAAATCTCAAACCAGGTTGGAGAGCTTTCCAGTCAGAACACAGCACTGCGTGCCACGCTGAGGAACATTCTACAGGTGGTTTCATTACTTTGTTTTGTTCAATTTACGTATCTGTAGTGAGCAGCTGGGCGTAAATTTGGAACTCATTGCTTTGGTCTAAAACACATGAATGCAAAGTTCAAATGTAATGTTTCTGTCTTAGACTAGAGAACCTTCACCAGGTCACACCTTAAATCTGTTGTTATAAAACCTAACAAGCCCCGATTCATACTCACACAATCGTGTCGTGCGCCGAGAATAACCGACCTGCAAGCTCACAATGTGTTGCGGATGCGACATATTGTGAGGTTATAGGTCAACTATCCTCAGCCGTTCTCGGTGCGCAACACCATTGCCTGACGGAGCATAAACAAGGCTTTACTGTGTGAAAGGAGTGTTTTTTTTCTATAAGAGCATTTTTAATTGGTTATTTCTGTATATTCCAGGCAATGGTGCAGATAATAGAGGCAATGTCTGCATGTGTGCGTCACGTGGGCTCGTTCGAGAGAATTCCTGATTTGGATACTATTCGCACTCTACCCTCTTGTATCCTTAAAGTCCTAAGGGATACCTTCCAGCACTGCAAGGTAAATGATTTAGTTCACAAAATAAAGTCTTGTAATACGCACAACTTAAAACTGGTACTGGGTTGAAAAAGCATAAAAACATCAGAAGCTGTGAACTAGTTCTTAAAAGTCCTCCCAAAAGTCTAATAAATGTTAAACATTTCCATTCATGCATTTACTGGTGAAATGGATGTTATTCCAACTTAAAATGTACCTTACTGAAACATGCTGTATGTTTTTAATGCCCTCAACAAGGCCCTTTCATCAACACTTAAGCTCATTGCGTAAAGTTCTGATGGATTATATTAGGGTTTTCACTCTTATTTGAAACAACATAACAACTTGTCCCATTCCACATGTGTCATCCTTTCCTCCAGGAGAGTGAGGTGATGTATTGTGGCCGTCTGTCTCTGGTGGCAGACATGCTTCAGGGTCTCTTCAAGGAGGCATACTCCCTACACAAAGGTCTCATGGAGCTGCTGGACAAGATTTCCTTGGATATCAATGCCTCAGAGGAGGAGGTGTCTGATGTTGTCACAGGTGTGTGTATGTGTAGACGACGTGCCTGTGCACATGTGGGTGCACATGCACATAATGCTCACTCACAGGGTGGATAAACCTCCATGCTTGTGATAAACATTTTCAACAGCAGTATTTATTTGTATGCCTATACCACAATTATCACTTGTTGTTTCATCAAATACACTTGTGTTCTTTTCCTCAGCGCTTCACAGCCTGCTGGATATCTGCTCTGTCATCTCTGACCTGGACATAGCACTTCATGCCAACACATGGAAATTCATTATCAAGTTAGTAGTGCTGTCAGACATGATCCTGGCACTCTGAGTCCCATGCCAGTGACATTGCTTTCGTTATACACAATGCATAGACTGGGAGAGGTTTTCATTCATCAATGAAATCTTAATGGTCAGTTAGGCAGTGGCTCTGGAGGTAGAGCAGACGTCTGGGAGCCGTAAGGTTTCCGGTTTGATCCCCTGCTCTCACCGCATGGTTACCTCTGCCGTTGGTTTGTGAATGTGTACCGCATTATAATTAACGGTGTGTGTGAATGGGTGAATGTGAAGTACATTGTAAAATTCTTTGAATGGTTGGAAAGACTATAAAGGCGATATATAAATGCAGTCCGTTTACCATTCACCATTCATGTGTGCACTGTGCAGACAGAGTGTACGGTACCAGTCGTTGGTGGAGGAGCATCTACGTCATGGTGATATCAGCAACAGTCTGTGTGACAACCTGCTGGCATCCTTTCACAGCTGTCTGGAGCTGGCAGAACAGATCAGAGAGGCTGGTCTGCAGGTAGGAATACTGATTGAATGTGTGTTGAACATTGATTGATTGATGTACTTTATTTATTAAGACATGAGAAAACAGTACATGGAAGTACAATTCACAATAGCACTAAGCTTGTTTAAAATGAGTTCCCACGCACACAAATCATGATGACATATAAGAGACAGACAGATATGCACTACTATATAGAACGTCATATGATCAGCTTACATAATCTTGTACATAAGAAACATGTACTAGAAAAGAGTTTGGGGGGGGGGTCCTGGGGGGATCCCTGCAGGGAAATCCTTTTATTTTCAGCATTAGCTTCTAAAGAAAAACAAGAAAAACAAGCAATAGTAGATATTTCTGTGTCATGTTGTATTTTTGATGTCCTGTTCAGGTCAAATGTGACCCATTTGTTATACTGTTTATTCTTGAAGCACAATGAGTGAGGTTTGAGGTTGTAAGCATAAAGTTGGGATTTGGAGAGGTGAAGATTTGCTGATACTGCTGTGTTTTGTTGTCCTGTTATCTTCAAGGTTTAAGGTTAACTCTATTATCCCACAAGGAGAGAATTGTTTTGCATCCAGGCTCACATAAAAATAGTACAAAAGGACAAATAGACAACATCCACACAGTAAATCACAGGGCTACGAGCTAGTACAGGGAAATGGAAGTTCAAGCAGGTGCAAATGTGCAGCGTGCAGGGAAATAGAAATTCATACCAAGTACAGTACCAATCCATCTAGCTGCCATTAAAGGACAACTTTGTTTTTTTACAACCAAGGTTTATGTTTTAGCTTGTAATTAAAGTAAATAAATGATGAGTGTAATTTTTTTTTCATTTACTGCTTTCTATAGTTTTAGAATTTTTTGCGATATTTTTTACAGTGGGCGGGGGCATTCTGTCCGGTGGCTAAATATGCCTTTTTTACACAATAAAAAAGGTCCGGCTGTCTGAGATGGCCAGATGTGAGTTATTGGGGGCTAGAAGAGCTACTGTAAATAATAATAAAGAAAACGCCGGGTTATTGTGTTAAAAAAATACATATTTAGCCACCGGACAGAATGCCCCCGCCCACTGTGAAAACACTGTAAAAAAGATTGTGAAAATTGCTAAAACTATAGAAAGCAGTAAATTTAATTTTTTTAACACTCATCTTTTATTTACTTTAATTACAATCTAAAACATAAAGTTTTGTCGTTTAAGCATACAGTGTCAATAGCCCTTACTGTAAGTTAGGATGAAGGAGGCTATGGGGTGTTTTAGTCCTTTAGGCCTGCGAGCAATAGCCACCACAAATTGTGTGTGGATGGTCCTGGCAATCCAATATAGCTTTAGCCCTCCTAAGGACCTGCCTGTTATAAACGTCCAAAAGCTTGATATGACTACCGCCACAGAGATCGTGCTGGCTATTTATTATTTTTGGTCAGATTTAGGTTTCCTAACCATGTAATACAAAAGGTTAAAGCAGACACAATAAAACGTCACAAATATTTGTAAGTATTGTAGAGATTGTGTAAATACACAGAAAGATGCTCTAGAGTTTGTCTGCACAAGTTTTCAGTACTTGGCCACATGTTATCAAGATTTGAGCTCTTAGTATGCCTGCAGAGGTTTGCCACTCTCTTCACATCGATATGAATTATAATGCTAGAGATGCTGTGGCCATTAAAAAAAGAAGAAAATAAAGAAAATATAAGTTTTGATTGAGTTGATGATCTTGTTTTTTTGTTTGTTTTAATTTTCAAAGGACACTACACAAAGCCCAGAATACAAGCTGTTCCAGAAAACCACAAAGATGTGCAGATTCTTTGCCAACACTTTAGTTCATTACATAAAGGTACAGGATTATTTCTTCCCTGCTTTTTATTTCCTTCAACTCTGATTACACATCAGAACTATTGAAATGTGAATGTCTTCACTCTGCCTCTTCAACAGGAATTTAAAACCTTTCTGACAAAATATTGTTCCCGCTTTCACCAACTCTACCTCCAGATCACCAGGTAAAGTTTTGTTATGAGGCAAAAACGAAAACAATTTATACCCACATTAAATACAGTTGGTCATTAAATACTGACCATTATTAAGATGCACAGTTACAATTACAGTACACATTATTATTTATCATTTTAATTTACAGCCTATTATATACACATGTACGTACATATGTGTATTTAATGGGGGACTATTAGGGAACCAGTGTTTTTAGGTGTGTCACAGTAGCAGAGGCGCCTGTTTACTACTGGTTTTTCCAGCAGTGGTCATATCCTTCCTGCCTGACCATTGACAGTGGAGGGCAACAGGCTTACATGAGATGAGATAAAGTGAATGTCCGCACACGATATTCTGCTCTCAACAATAATGAACGTTGTTCGTTGTTGTTGGTTATATAAATACAAAGACAGGAGAACAGTATATCGTGTGTGGACATTACCTTTTTCTTCACTTGGGTTATTTTTCAGTCCAGCATCGTGTTCAAAGAACTGTGGAGATGTGCATATCCTACCTTTTTTCATATTCTTTACATGAGAAGGCACGCACGCACGCACGCACGCACGCACGCACGCACGCACACAGAGAGAGAGGGTTGTCCTACCTCAGGCATGGCTGCATCAATCCTCGTTTACAGCTTGGTTTGATATGCCATCCTTTGATTGGGTAATATTGCAACAATGAATGTTGGGGATAATATACAGGTGTGTGTATATATGTGTGTTTATATATATATATAATTTTAATGTACTCATTAAAGGTAGTTAAAGCAAAACGTTTTTTCCTGACAAAACAAATAAATGTTCAGGTGATTTGCCAATTTTGTCCGGTCAGGACAGAGTACCCATTTATCAGCTTAAATTTGTGTTCCAGTTTGAACATTGTCTGCTAATTGTTTGTGTCATCACTTTCAGTTTCACTTGTTTATCCTGTTTGAGTTATCGCTCCTGATTGGATAAAATTGTTATCGCAACCTGAAAATGCATTTTATGTTTACTAAAGCGCTTCAGAGACAGGGAGACCCTTTTTACTTAACACTCTAGCAATGATTGCTATAGGAAAATAGAGCTATTTAACACTTATTTTAACCAAAAAATAGTAATTCTCAAATTGTTACAAAAATAAAAACAGGTGAACATACAGTATTTTGTCTTCTCCCACTCAGTAAGTTTCCTCCGAGCCTCTGTGCCCTGGCAATTCCCTCCCCTCTGTCTGAGGAGCTGAACGTGGCTGCCCTGGTTCCAATGGAGGCTTTACTCTCCCAGCTTCTTCCACTACGGCCCTTTGCAGAGGTTGTCCTCCAACTTGACCAGCGTGAGTACACAGCTAAATCTGCAGTTAATGAGATTTTATTGAATTGAGTTTGGAATTTTGACACACACACCAAAGAATTGGTAGACCTGTCACTAATTACCAGGCACAGAGGTGCAGAACATCATGGATTTCGGTGGCCAACGTACTGTACATCAACACAACCTGTATGTTACGTCCCCATTTCCAGCAACCTAGAATGACTAGACTGACTACCTATCTTCTTCAGTACTTTGAAAAATCTATCCACATGCATGGGAATACAATATTTCACCCACTTCTTTACACCTCATCATCATTATCATCATCATCATCATCATCATCATCATTATCATAACCTTTATTTCAACCTGGTACGATTGAGGGGCAGGCCCTCATTTTCAATGTAACCGAGATACAACACAATACTCTACAGAAGACAGAAAATACTCAAAGTTAAAATTCTTAAAACTAAAACAGATAAACCAAAATATTTAACAAAGCCGTTACAATCTTGAACAATAGTGTTGGAAACCATTGCCCTGAATTGACCCATAGGAGGAAATTAACAGATTTTAAGTGTTCTGGAGTCCATTCCAAGCAGATGGAGCACTGACAGAGAGAATGCTGCCTTGCCTAGCTCTGTCTGAGCATGAGGAACTTTGAGCATCAGGAAGTCACTCGAGCGGGTCTGGTAGGGACTAGGGTTCTGATTCAACATAGAACAAATATAAGGGAGAAGCATTCCCGAAATGGATAAAATAAACAGATACCAGTGCTCCTGTAAATGTGATGTGATGTGAAGAAAAATAAACAGTGAGTGACTCACACTAGTTGGGAGTCTCATCGCTGACGGGATATTTTTGTTAGTGTCTGCGTGGAACTCAAAGAAAACACTGCGCTGGTAGTTCTCGACCGAGTGCACCAGTTTACTGCCCTCAAACTAGAGGCCTGTCTTCTGCTGGCCGAGTCCCATTTTCTCTCTGAATTTTGCTGCGTAGGAGGGCTTGTCCTCAGCTTACCTCTTGTTCATGTAGGATGCCATGGATGATGGCTCTGCTTCCCTTCTGAGATGGAATATTGTGACATGATCCTACCTCCAGTGCCACTTTTTATGCATCTGTTAGGTAAAACAGAGTTTTTTTTTCGGAAATAAGGTTTCTGACTGCGGGCCTTTGATGTCAGAAACGGGGGCGCAATGCAGTCTAACAACTCTGGCAGTCTGGCATTATACCCAATAAATGTGTCACTTGAATGTGACCCATGTGACTTTCACTGCTGCTGCAAGGATGCGAATTTTCCATTAAAAGGAAATCTGTTATCGCAGTGCTGGCTCACAAGTGCGAGTGGCTGACTGCCAACCATACATTATATTCACACGCTAGTTCCAGTGGTGGTGGTGGTAGTAGCAGGAGGAGCAATGATACAATACCTTCCGATTTGCCTGACCATTGCCTTTTTTATGTTTAAATACAGGGTTTGGTCCTGAGTTTGAGCTTCCCCATTGTCTTCTGCTGGCTAGTGTCCTATCCCAGCTGGCTCCCCAGCCAGAGGAGGTGATGCATCTCTGGCACGAGGGCAGCCAATTCTCAGAGGATACTCCCAGGTAATGACCCCGGCGTCATAGCACTAGAATGTCTGGCTTAACACAATTTTGGAATTTTTGGGTTTCGTTTTGAAAGAGACCAGCTGTTCTCCAGTGGTTATCAGAAAAGCAGCACATTAGGGGAATTGTAAGAGAATTAAATACAAGTCTGAAGAAGTATTACGAACAGAGCTCTCACGGTTAATATTTTGAAATTAGACAAACTAGATAAACTGTTTTCCAGGCCTGATAAAGGTTTTGAATCAATCAAATGCTTTGTAAAATGTTTGGATCTACATTGTTTTTGTCTATTGATTTTGTGCATGAAAAAAAAATGTCCCAAAACACATTATGTGAAATACCTGTGGCCTAATGTGTACAGGATGTTGCGTGACCAAAAAGAATAGATCTACAAGCTGACAACATGTTGCATCGTGAATTGTGATACGTTGTTAGCTTGTAGGTCTGTTCTTTTTGTCATGTGACACCTTCGCTCGAGTATGTCTTGGGGCATTGGTATTTGGTAGCACGTAAGAGCCTCATTAATGCGTGAATTATCTGTGAATTATATACTGAATAGGCCTGGAAATGGTGTAATATACTGTACTTTGGAAAAGTATAATATACCATGTACAAATCCAAATGTTTAATATAGACAATTATGTAGTGAGTTAAGGGAGAGTGTAGAAAGTTGTAATAGATTGTGCATTATACAGTAGTTATTAACTTAATATGCATTTAAAGCTAGTTTCACTTGTTTGTTTTTTAACCGTAAATCTTCAGAATTACCTCAGGAACAACAGCTTTTTGGAAATGATAACTAGACCACAAACTGTATCTCTTTTATTCCCAAGGCTCCCACTCTTCCAGGCTGTGCTCAAGAGTTTTCAACGATGTTGCATTGAGCGACGAGTACCCGTGATGTTACTAGGGGTCATGATGAAAGGTCAGGCCCAGGGTACAGTCACCCTGCACCACCATGTCTGTGTGCAGCTCTGTGCCAGTGTAGCCGCCCTGCCCCCAGCTTTTTTCCCCACACTGGTGAGGACAAAACACTTTGTTTTTTATCTATGGTGGAACAATTATGTGAGGAGATATTGGTGTGTTTTGGTTAACATGGGTGTGTTCTATTTAAGATTGTTAACCACTCTCTAAAAACACTTTGTTTTTATCTATGGTGGAACAATTATGTGAGGAGATATTGGTGTGTTTTTGGTTAACATGGGTGTGTTCTATTTAAGATTGTTAACCACTCTCTTGGACAAAACAAAGTCTGGGAGTTGGACCTAAATTTGGAGCTCACTGAGGAGTCATGGGAAAATTATTTAAGGTGCATTCACACCACCTCCTTGTGTCTTACGCTAGGAACCCACCAGGCGCGCAAGCATAAGTGCACGGATGCTGAATTTCTTCCACTCCATGTTAATGTGATGGTGGCAGCTAAGTCACATTTGATTTGCCCAGTGATACAAAAAAATGGCACTTGAGTTTTAGTACCTCTTCTTAGCCTTAATAATTTGAATTACACCGATTTAAAGTGCAAAGTGAGTAACTACCGCAAAAACAAATACGAAGACATATTGTCGACTACGCCACCTTTGTTAAAGGGGATTGGTCCCCTATATAAACCACTCAAATGCACAGGACACACAGGTTCGTGTTTGATACCAGGTAAGGAGAGCAACGGGGGGGCCGTGTTTTTTCGATAACTTTTTTCATTTATTTTAAATATTTTTTTTGGAAAATGAAAAAAATTAAATACAATAAAATAATTAAATAAAATAAATGAAAAAAATAATTAAAAAAAAAAAACACGGCCCCCTCACGTATTAGGACGGCAGGGTGAGTCAGCAGAACCAAGGACGGGTGTTTTTGATGAATCTAACAGGTTAAAAATGGAGTTTGAAGTTATAATGCGTTTGTATTGGAAGGGGGCTTGTATGATAAAATGATTATCAAATATCTAAATACTAAATCAAGCAACTTAAAAACGGTCTGGGGGGCTCACAAAAGCCTGAGTAGACTATAAAATGACCCAAAGTTTTTTTGAAAGTGAAATATCCCTTTAAGGAGATTCCTTTATCTTGACTAATGACATTGTGGAGTGGTAATTTGTTGTGGTGTTTTTAAGTGGTTGTATTCTTTCAAGCCATTCTGTGTCTCATAGAATAATATACTTTGATTCTGCTGTTGTTTTTCTTTCTTCAGATTTCCTGCCTTTCATAATGGGCTGTTGCTTCTGATATTTTCTGATAACATTCCCAGACTGCCTTCCTCTGTCCCTGCCTCCCCCTCTCTTCACAGGAGCGCTGTTTGGTGGAGACGCTGCTGCAGGCTGACACTCAGACGGCCCTCCTGGCAACAGACATTTGGTGCTTCATGGCACGGTGAGATTTATTTTTAAGTATTTGTATGAGGACTTTGTGGTTGCAGCAACAACCCATCATTGAAGAATTATCACTAAACTACAGTCAAGTAGGATATACAGGACTCGCATATAAAGCATCAGTAGACTATATAATGCCGGTAGTGGCTCAGGTGGTAGAGGGACCGCTTGGGAATCGGGTTCCTATTTTGATCCCCGGCTCCCCCTGAGTTAGTGACGAAGTGTCCTTAACAAGACACTGAACCCCTAACTTCTCCTTATGAGCAGTATGGGTCCTTGCATGGTTTCCACCGCCGTCGCCCGTTGTGTGTGAATGTTTGAATGTAATGCACAAGCGCTTTGGATAAGGGAGCTGTGTAAATACAGCATTTACCATTTACTATAGGCTACACGTGGGAACTGGGAATGAGTGTAGGTATGTCTGTAAGTAGCCTATGCATGTAGGTACAGTAAGTGTGTTTACAGTACTGTAAGTATACATTTGTATAGATGGATATTTCCGTTCGCCTTCCTTTGTAGTTTTATATGGAAGGAAGGATGTAGTGTATTTATTGTAGCCTATGTGACGTATAGGGTGCCATCATCTGTGACTTGTATTGCTATTTTTGTCTTCCTGGAAAGAATGCCATAATGATTATTATCTTTCAATTTTATTGTGTTATCCTCAGCATTTTCAAGGAATAGAGGATATGCGCATGCTTAAAGTGAATGGCACATCGAGTGGCAAATCGAGTGGCAAAGAAACATGCAAAATGAGTTTAACATTGTTTAATGTTGTTTAATGCAATCAGATATGACTTTTCTGTTTGGATGCATGGGCCGTCAAGGCCAGAAAGTATTTTTTTGACACTCAGTAGGCATTCCTGCATAACGTCCGGGTTTGATGATGATGTCACACATGTATATCCTCTACATGTACAGTATTTGTCATAATGACCTGTTATAGCTGTAACAGCTTTAAAGTGAGATTCATAATAATTTCAAATCTTAGCTCACCGTGATGTGCATGTGATAAAAGCTATAAATATGCAACAATATCAAATATCCACATTATGCAAGTATAAAGTGTAACATCTTATATACACTGGGTTAATAATTTATACATCAAGAAACAACAATCAAGAGTGTTTTTCATTCACGCTAGGCTAATAATTCTTCTTAAAACATACTTGTATAGGAAATCCCTTTGTCATTTTAATTATTAGAATTTGTATTTCTTTGTTCATGATTCCACTCTTATTGAAGCTTGTAACTTCCATGTTATTGTCTCACTCTCTTTCTCACTTAATTATAAAAAAAACTTTTATAAAAGAGTTTATAGCCCTGCATTGTATTTACTCACTTATTTATTATTATTATTTATAGGGATGTCCGATATTATCGGCCTCCCGATATTATCGGCCGATATTAGCATAAAAATTGATATCGGAAAAATATCGGTATCGGTTTTTGAAGAATTTTTTTTTTTTTTTTTTGCTTTTTAAATAAGTTACAGGAGTTCTTACTGTATATGGTGTGTGTGATATGAAATTTGAGCTTACCCTAATCACAATAATCCCCGCATATATCGGTATCGGTTGATATCGGTATCGGTAATTAAGAGTTGGACAATATCGGTATATCGGTTATCGGTAAAAAAGCCAATATCGGACAACCCTAATTATTTATACTCTTTATCAGACATGCAAAAGTGTCACTTTTCAGCTACAGTCACCTTTTTGAACCCAAATAGGGCAATTGTGTGACACTTGACCCGAAAGAAAACAACATGTCACCTTTTTCACCTCGGGGCTGTTTGCATGCCTGATTTATTCTGGGAAACGGTTAAGTGTTTACTATTACTTGTAAACATGGACACCTGGAGTAAATGTTAGTTTAATCCAGTTGCTAGGGTTTACTTAATAGACTGAACTATTTCCTGTGATTGTCTAAAAACCATCTGGCACTGAGTGCATGGCACAGGACTTCACAGGCGATTCCTAAGAATCTGGCATATGGGAAATTCTAAAGCAGGTCTGCTGAGTCACTCCTTATCTTTTTCCGCTATCTGAAAACCCACCTGCTCAGACTCCTCTCCATTCCAGACTGCCTCCTCAAACTTAGCCATAGTTCCACAGAATTCAATCATTCTCATCCTACTGTCTATCCTGTCGGGCACCTGCAGTACAAGTATATTTGCGTCTACTCTTCCTTCGAGTGAACTATTTGGATAGATGCTAGTTTTGTTTCTTACTTGTTACATTGTTGCATATCCTGTAATTCCATGACCAATTACACCGTTAGTTAGCAAATGTAAGTCGTAAGTATGGCTGTGTAAACTTTAATTCACTGCTGATCATATACTCTTTGTCCTCAGGTACGGGACAGCTGAACTTTGTCTGCACCACACTGTCGTCATCGCCAATCTGGTGGGTGGATACCAACAAAATGAGATGGTTGAGAGAAAGTCTGTTTTAAAGTCCTACTGTTGTAGAGGGTGTGTGTGTGTGTGTGTGTGTGTGTGTGTGTGTGTGTGTGTGTGTGTGTGTGTGTGTGTGTGTGTGTGTGTGTGTGTGTGTGTGTGTGTGTGTGTGTGTGTGTGTGTGTGTGTGTGTGTGTGTGTGTGTGTGTGTGTGTGTGTGTCTTTTTTTAACTAACATCTCTCAGAATTTAGCCGCTTTCTATGATGTCAGCAGCTTCTACACTTTGTTAAATTCACCATTACTGAGTTGTTAACTGTACTTTGTGAGATATCATGTAGCTGAAGCATGAGTTACATACTAGTAAGATTTTACGACTCTTTTCTAAAGCCTAAAGGGAAGGTAGTCAAGGTACAAAGTACAAAATTAATTAAAATCTCAATCATTTGTAATATATTTGCTTTTTTTAATATATATTTTCAACACCGACCACTTCTGATATAGACCAACTCAACTTTTTATAATTACAGAGCAAGTCAACCTAATATAATAGTGGTTAGACTGACGGAATGTAGGGTAAGTGATTTTCTTTGTTTAAAATAAGTGTTAAATAGCTCTATATTCTGATAGTACTCATTACTATAGAGTGTTTGTTCAGTAAAAGGAGTCCCCTTGTCTCTCCAGCTCTTTATAAAACAGAAAATGCATTTTCGTTTCAGTTTCAGTTTCATTTCCGAATTTTATCCACTCAGGATAGATAACTCAATCAGGATATAGATTAAACAAGTGAAATTGGAAGTGATGACACTAAGAAATGAGCAGGCAAAATTGGAACTGGAACACTATAAAAATGAAGCTTAAAATGGGTACTTTCTCCTGATTGGCTGAGATTTTGACCGGAAAATGTATTTTCTGTTTATTAAAGAGCTGGAGAGACGGGGAGACTCCTGTTACTGAACAAACACTCTATAGCAATGATTACTATCAGAATATAGTGCTTTAACCTTTTAACAAAATACTTTTTGTTTTAACCAAAAAATATCACTTACCCTACCTTTTTAAGTGATATTGTGGCTATCACAACTTTTCACATTACTTCCTGTCTATGACCTTTTCCTACTGTATGCACACACTAAATACAGTAGGAATTCTAAATCCCTTAATCCTTCACTATGGGGAGTGAGGGGTCAGTGGGTGGCTCACTCTGTCCTTTGTGGCACCCCAACAGAGGTGACAATTGGTGTTATTGAACCTGAAGGGGTCACGGACACCTGTCCATAATCAGAATAAGCTGAAAATAACCCCCGCCCCACATGGCTCTTCACCCCTCCTCTTCCTCTCTCCTCCTGGTTCTCCACATTGTCTCAGCTCCTCACCGTTGGCCTGCTTCTCTCCTGCTCCAGGTGAAAGTGTGTGGCGAGGGCTGTTACCAGGAGGCCCACCTGGGCCTGCTGCTCAGACGGCTGGTGTTCCTCATGACCCCCAACCACCAGGTCAGTGACACCACTGGGAAGTCTGTTTTCTCACACCTTCCTTCAACCCTTTTCCTCAGAGTTAACGACCCGTCAACCATTTCCTCAGAGTTAAGGTCAAGGTAACAGTGTTAAGCTCAAGGTTCAGGATGTGGATATTACTCATTTCATAATGAGATAAAACTTTCCTTGTGCTCCCTTGTTGATGAGAACCAGTATAGAAACCTATTTTAAATCTTAAATGGAAAGGGGAAGTTGAATTGTGTTGCATGTGTGTGGGTGTGGGCGTCATGACGATTATCAAGTTACTGCGTAGACTGATCAGAGATGACGTTATGAATGATAACATGGTAATAAATAGTGTGAACAACATTCCTGGCCATTTCCTTTAGGTGTGTTTCTGCTTCTTAATCTAGATGGAGTTGGTGGAGCGCTTCCCTTCCTCTCAGATGGAGAACCTGGCAGTGTGGCGTCATGTCCTCCTCAGAGCCCTCTCACACGATGTTCGCCTACGTGTTGAGACGGACATAATTGCTCTAACACAGCAAGTCCTGAATGACTGGCAGGGCGGGGGACACAAACTGGGACAGCTGGAGAAAGTGGTGAGGGAGACCCTGGTATATTGCTGTTAGTGGACAGTGACACTTGAGACCAGGAAAACCTTCAGCATGAAATAGAATAGAGCAGGGGTCTTCAGGCCAAGGACCCCTTGGTTGAGAGACGGCTGAAGCATGGTTGGACCCCCACTAGATATTGTATAACACTGTGTTGCAGATTAAACTTTTTCATAGATTTAGCTTCATAGACTTGTTTGACAGCACTATCATCAGTGTATGTTGGATTCATATTAATGTGTATTTTCATTTACATTACATTTAACCACTTAAACCATCACTTTTCCCTCTACACCATGCCGAAAATAGCCGATCTACAAGCTCACAACGCCTATTTTTTTGAATGATTGTGCAAAAAAATGTTAGGATTTTTTTTTTAGGAATTAATTAATTAATTAATTATATTTTTTCCCCTCAAAATATTAACGGGTTGGTGTGATGATGGAAAACACAACTACCTTATGCTATTGTTAGTCACATTTATTCAACATTGTGTTTAGCTTTGTACCAGTGTTTTTACATTTAAGTCCAGTTTCAATCGCCCTTGTTAGTTTTCATCATATTAGTCAACCTCGTCCTGTTTTTATTGGAGTTTTAGTGGACTAAAAGTCGAGCATTTTAGTCTTTATATTAGTCTAACAAAACATTAAATATTTCGTTTAGTTTCAGTCAACAAAAACGGTTTACATTTTAGTCTAGTTTTAGTCAATGATAATTTTTTTAGTCTACTCCATTCCATGCAAACTTGGCATTTTGATTTTACCACACTGATCCCAGTACAACCCAACACTAAACACCTGGTTATAGAACCAATGTCCAGTTCTAAGAACTGATCCCAGTACAGCCTGACAACACAACACCTGGTTATAATATGAACCAACTCACACTTATCCCAGTACACAGCCAACACCTGGTTATAGAACATGGGTCTTCAACAGGGGGTCCGGAACCCCTAGGTAGTCCTTAGATTTACAATAGGAGGGCCACCAAATGTTTGTGTGATAGGATTTATTTTATTTTACATTAACCACTTGAAACCTAGCATCCTTATTCTGAGGGGAACATTTGCCGAAAATATCAGATCTACAAGCTCCCTATTTTCGGCAAAGAGATTTGGTGTACAGGGAAAAGATGAGTGAACCAAGTACAGAGCCAAAGGTCATGTTTACTAATTACTAAGTTGAGGGTTTAAGTGGTACATTTCTGAAAATCAACATATTAATAGAAAATATAATGTGTAAACAAACAAACAAACATCATGAATTTACACATCACTGATGACAGCGCTGTCAAATAAGTCTACGAAGCTATCGATGAAATCTATGAAAAAGTTTAATCTGCAATACGTTATACAATATGTAGGGGGGTCCCTGCTTCATTTCTCTGACAGCTAAGGGGTCCTTGCCCTGAAAAACGTTGAAGACCCCTGGTATAGAACCATTACCACACTGATCCCATAACATCCTAACAAGACAACACTTGGTTATAGTCAGAACCAATGTCCAATGTCTAAACACCAGGTTAGAACAGTAATGCACTACCCCCCCCCCACGCATGCGTGCCGCACGCTCCGTTGTGTGTTGCTACAAGCTGCTACAAGCAAGGCTAACGTTACTATTATTGGGTTCGGTTTGGCTAATGCTAGAGTTACAGGTACGTTAAAGACAGCTGACATTGCAACATACATTGACAATTTCCACTCCCATTCTCCACACAATTCCTGGGGGGGGGTTATATCCATCACATCAGCCAGTTCCCTGTTCTTTAGTCGAATAAGCCTAATAGGCTCTATGCGCAGCAGCCATATTGGGAATGAATTGGGCCCCTTCCTTACTTCCGTCACAGGTGTTACCAATGATACTAATTAAGGCTCTGTTCCATTTAGTGTGGCATAGTGGCTGTCTTATTTTCAAGGACCCTCATAACTCTGAGAGTGTACAAATTTGTACACTCAGAGTTACACACCCACCATAAGGGGCCATTTGGGAACCAAAATGGAGTGTATCTAGCGAGCCAAAATGCACAATATCAGCACCCTGACCAGAATGGAACAGAGCCTTCATTAGTATCATTGGTAACACCTGTGAAGGAAGTAAGAAAAGGCCCAATTTCTTTCCAATATGGCTGCTGTGCATAGAGCCTATTATGTTCCGTTATTGTCGCTTGGCGAAAGTAAGCTTGGTAACGTTGGATGGATCGTGTTGCAAACACCAGGAGTCAACAACAGATAAACTGCGTCGTAGTTTTGTAACTTTTGTTACTTTCGTCCGTGAAACAAAAGGGGGGCGAGTGTGATTTGGGGCGAGGAACGGTTCCCACTCTGCTCGTCAAACTCAATTGCGCAAATACTATGAATAATATTTTGGGGATATAATCCTATAGGCTACATAATATATTGGAAATTACAAAAATAAATATAGCAGGTGCCTTTACTGTAATATGGGTGGCTATTTTTATGTATTAAAAACATTCCTGAGCCTTGCGTGTGCATTGCAACATTGCATCACTTTCACCAGAATTTCTTTGGCTCGGCAGGAAAAATGTTAGGCCGGCCCAGAGGGGTGTGGATGGTTATTCAGGTCAAATACGACACGTGCCAGAAGGTTTATACAATCAAAGCAATGTGACTGATGAGGGTAGTTTATTGTCCTGTGGTTGACCTGATCTTGAATTTCTTTTTTTCTAGATTTTATTTTGTGGCTTTTCTGCCTTCATTGATAGCACAGTAGAGAATGACAGGAAACAGGGAGAGAGAGAGACAGGGAGTGACACACAGCAAAGGTCGTCAGGAATGGCACACGAACCCGCAACACGCCGTCAGGAATCGGAGCCAATGTGGTATGCGCCTGGATCGCTAGGCCAGCGGGCGCCCCGATCTTGAATTGCTGGGAAGCCCCCCCCCCCCCACCTCTGGCACCTCAAGTAGATTAAAAAAATTCCAAGAGAAGTTTTCATACAGTTCTCTGGTGAGAGTGTTGCCCTCAGAGTGAGTGACACAATAGCAAAAAATAAATTGACAAGTTTTGTAGGTCTTAATAGTTTTGAGAAATTGACAAATATTCTGGGAAAGTGTGGGCAAATTATTGCAGTTCATAGTCTTGATACTAATTATGCAAATGTAGGCTGTAGACCTATCATCCACCTCTGTCATTGTTCTTTTCACTAAAGAGATGGCTCAGTTGACGGTCCATACCGTCTGGCTATCAGCTGTTATTGACATTGCATTAAAGACTTGGAAGTTGGTCACTATCAGCATACTAGTATGTGATTTTGGAGAAAGCCAAGGACTGGAGAAAATAATCTGCAAATAAATGAAACCAATAATTTCCATGAAACATTAGAATGTAACGTGTGTGTGTGTGTGTGTGTGTGTGTGTGTGTGTGTGTGTGTGTGATTATGACTCTCCCTCCTGTGTCCAGAATGGGGCGCTGTCGCTCCTCTTAGTGGTGGCCCGAGGTGAATCGCCTCCTGAGGAGCAGTGTGTGTTGTCCGCACTGAGGGTAGTCACACAGCTCTGGTTACGCATGTGTCCTTTCCAGGTAAGAGACAACGGACAGACATCAACATAAGACACATACACAGTGGTGGAAAAACTACTCAAATCTTTTTACTTAGGTAAAAGTATCAATACTGCAATGTAGAAACACTCTGTTACAAGTAAAAGTCCCGGTAATCAAAATTGACAGTACAAAAGTACAAAAGTATTGGTATCAAAATATACTTAAAGTATGAAAGTAAAGGTACTCATTATGCAGAAGGTCCCATTTCACAAGTTTTCAAATGTATACAAATCTTTTGAAAATAGCAGATCAACAAGATGCGATACATTATGAGCTTGTAGATCGGCTATTTTCAAATGGCCAAAATGTATATAGGGCTGAAGTTTTGTAATAATAATCAAAATCTACAAAGTAACTAGTAATTGAGGTTTTCAAATAATTGTAATGGAGTAAAAGTATAATATTTGCCTATGAGATGTAGTGGACCCTAACCCTAAGTAAAAGTACTGAAAACTGGAAATACTCAAAAATACCTCAAAATTGTACTCAAGTACAGTACTTGAATTAATGTACTTAGTTACTTTATACCACTGTATGTACAGGTGCTGCACATGACAACTCCCTTTGTCTGTATCATGAGCAGTGTTCATTTTGTCGACTAAGACGAAACAATTTAAAATGATGTGTTATTCAAAAGACTAAGACTAGTCAGAATTTGCTTAAATGAACACTGATCATGAGTGTCCCCTTCACCCCTCAACGCCTTAAGGTGGAGACCCACCCTGTATTGCAGTGCACGCTGCGACTGCTCCTGTCCATATCTGCCATGTTGGTCAAAAGCATCGAACCTCAAGTCATATGTCAGGTACGCCACTACTGCTTGTTCTTACACTTGTCATATTAACATGCCAAAACATTAAGAATGACTGCTACAGTTTTGTGTTTCTTTGTGTGTGTGTCAGGCTTTGGTGTGTGTCAGTGCACTGGTGTCTCAGAAGTGTCCTGATGAGGTGGTGCTGGCTGCCCTGGAGTTTATGGCCTCTCTAGGGAAGATATTCATCTCTCATGAGAGCCAGGTAAACGGAGACAATCACTAGAGATACCGTATTTAAACAATTCATTTTTCGCCATTCATGGTAGTTTTGCTCCAGGTTGTTCAGGTTGGTTGGATGGAAAGCATATTTTGCCAGATTCCTGTGCTGGACTTTGACTTGGCCAGGGTAGTACTGTACATTCACCTTTTTGTCGTTACTCCTGTTTTGCTTTGGCCTTGTGCTTTGGATCACTGTCCTGCTTAAAGGTGACGTTTCTCCCCAGCTTCTGTTTTGTAGCAATTTAGTGGATTGAAGCAGGTTGTATTGCAATAGCTCCCAGTATTTTGATCAATACATTCTTCCTTCAGTTCCAAAAAGATTCCCTGTCCGTGTTGAGTAAAAGCCTCCCCGCAGCATGATGCGGCCACCTCCAATACATAACTGTACCATCCATCCAGGCATGGGTGTTTGACAGATACCTCATATGGTGTCAAAAAGCTTGTCTGGCAAAGCTCCCTTTTGTGGAAGAGTATTGTCATTTACTAGTTAGCTATTATATATGATGACTTTGTCCCCCAGAACCAGGCCTTGCCCAGGCTCAGTAGTCTGTTTGGAGCCCTGCTGGCTGAGACATCCTGGCTGCTGTACCATCACACCCTGGAGGCATTCGCTCAGTTTGCAGAGGTAATACATATCTTGACAGATATATTTACCAAAACTATATATTGGTGGTGGACTGAAGAATGTGCTCCCCTGATGTTCTAGATCACAAACCATGAAGCCGTGATCTCCCAGAGCTTGTTGGTGGAGGACACCAAAAACAAAGTTGTGAATTATCTAAGCAAGGTAATCGGCGCCAGCCACATTTTGTCAGGATGATGTGTCTATCTTTGATGGGATAACAGACAACGATAGAACAATTGCATTTATTAATACTTTTCTCGTAGACCATAAATGGCCAGGAAGTGGTGGAGGCGCGGCGAGAGAGACTCAGGTTGGAGACGCCAGTTATTGAGCAACACAATGAGTGGCTGGAGAATAATAACAAAAGTGTTGAAAGCAGTTCCGCTGTTCCTGCTTCCACTGACGCAGAGGAGGTGAGTGGCAAAATCATGTTTTTATGCTCTTTAACCCATTAAGACCGGGAACACATCTGTGCCATTTTAAGATTTATTTGGCTATTCAAAAATAGCTGGTATACAAGCTGAAAAATCATAAATTTGTGCAAATCTTTGAATATATATATATTTTTTTAAACATTTTTAACTAAAATCTTTGCTTCTGGGGATTCTACAAATGTCTTCTAAATCCTAGCAGTTAAAAAAAATGTATGTTGCTATCGTGGTTCTCAAATTGTTTTCATGTCAAGGACCACCCAAAATTATATGTATTTGTCTGCGGAGTACGGCCCCCCCCCATCTCAAAATATGTTGTTCCAGGGACCCACCAGAAGCAAAAGATTTGAGTAAAAAATGTTTGCTTCAAAAATATACATATATTCAAAGATTTGCACAAAGTTTCACAATTTAAAAAACATTTGCAGATATATAAGCTCATAGCGCAGCACTCGGTGCCGCGCTATGAGCTTGTATATCTGCTATTTTTGAACAGCCAAAGACATCTTAAAATGACACAGATGCGTTCCCGGATTGAATGGGTTAATGAAGCCCCCTGCTTCACATCAATGTAGTTAGTTCACAATCACATCACACTTTTACAGCTGGGAGCTACTGAGTTCTAACAGTTCTTATACTGTGCCGCTCCACTGGAGCGGTTTGTGGGTTACGTGCCAGGTTCAAGAGCACCTCACGGGTAACTGTTAAGGGTTAGGAGTGTGTTCATTAATTACTTAATTCACACAGATTCAAACGTCAACTTTCTGGTCATAAGCCACATACTGACTTGTGTTTCTGTTGATTGCGTTCAAGTCATCTTAAATTGTTAAAGGGATAGTTAACCCCCAAAATGACTTTTTTCCCTATCGATTAGTCACCCCATAGAGACATTAATTCATGGATGTTTTTGTCGCATTCCTAAGCCAATAATTTGATGACCGGCAGCGGTTCCGGTAGAAGAGACAAAGAGTCTACTTTGTGTTTCCTACCGGAACCGCTGCCTACCGGTCCGCTGGACATCAAGTTATTGGCTTAGGAATGCAACAAAAACTAAAAAATATAAGCCTCCATGGGGTGACTAATCGATAGAAAAAAAGATTGTTTGGGTGAACTATCCCTTTTAATAATGCTATAAAAACACATTTCCTTTTGTATTGCTTAAAATAAAACTACAAAATGTGACGACCTAAAACTTTTATTATACTGTATTCATCCAGATCAACATATGATTCAGCTTGTAAAATTGAATTCCCAGACAGTAATTAACCACTTTAAACTTGGCGTCTCTATTTTGGGTATATAATAGGTAAAAAAAAAGATCTACAAGCTGACAACACACACGAAACACGCGGTGCAACGCTTTGTGAGCTTGCATATCGGCTATTTATTTCTTTTTACATTTATTGAATAGGGCTGAAGTGGTTAAGTCAGACAGAAGGACAGATGTTTCTTGGAGTGTTGTGTAATCATGTGACACGTGTGTCGCTCTCTCAGCCCTGTTCAAAGAGAGCGCGGCAGGAGACCAACGCGGAGGAGGAGTACAGACGCTGCATCCAGACAGCCGAGAGTGCTTTGAAGGCCCTGGGGGCTCTCACTGAGGGCCATGCCAACACCGCTTCCCCACGTCCACCATGGCTGGATTCCAAGCTGTGTGAGCTACAGATGTTGATAACTCAAATCAGCACAGTCCAACCTGCTAGCTAGTGGCGGCTTTCTTCCAGTGCCTGATTAGTGCTTCTTGTTTTTTATTGACAAGCTAGTTGAGTACATTATTATAAATATATTTTGGGAATCTGTGAAAGCGAGACATTATTTCATTTGTCATATGATGGCCTGCATTTTGTACAAGATCTGTGTTTATTAAACTTTGTTACCTTTTAATATACAGAGCTCTGTTGAATATCTTTTTAAACTCTCTGCCTAGTGTAGTCTCCATAATTTCAACAGATGTATTTATCTATTTTAGTTAATACATAGTTTCTGCATTCGTTTTGAGCGATGTTCGGTTTCAAATGTAATTCTAGGAATCAGTTCTAATGGACTAGACAGACCAGAATGACTAACTTCAAGACAGCTGGGATTTTGGTATTTGTGTCAGAAAAAAACTATGGCGCATTAATAGCCACATTTGAAAACATGCTAAATTCAGCACAATTTATGGATGAATGTGTCCGTGTAAACAAGTATATTTGTCCCAAGTAGAAAACACAACTGGGTCACATTAGATACCATAAACCTTTATTTCACCAGCAATCAGAAAGATACCAATAAATTATGTCAATCTCTTCACATTCATTCAAAATCCCAGCCTCAACTGATCAGGCTTTGGACAAGTCACAGTGTCCCCTCAAAAAGTTTATCTAAGTTGCAATGCAAGTAGTGAAATATATGGCACAGTACAACCTAGAGATGAAAACATGAGTTCATTTACTTCAGATTAGAGTCCCAAGTGTAATAGCTTCCTCAGAATTTGGCAAACAATTACAAGAATGGCTTCATTTTGAGTCCCAGTCTAGCTGGTAATAGCTACCACCTGAAAGCAGACCGTCCTTCCAGTACAAATGTGAAGTTACCTTCATGAATGAAGACGATGGTATTTAACATCTGGAGACATACCAGAAAGTAATAGTGTACTGTTTAATCTATTGCTGCATCATAGGTTGAAAGAATCACTGGACCCCTATAGATGGGATTACTGATTAAGGTTCTTTGTCATGATTCTTCTGCAGGCGGAGATCTTACAAGGTGGATTGTTCCAGTAATGAGTCTCTAAAATGTTGCTCCATATAACAGAGCCAGGTCAAACTTCATCACCAAGCAGTCTCATCGTCCCAGTTAAGATCATCTCCATCTCCCCAGCCATCTGCTTCAGCCTGAGAGAGAGAGAGAATTATAATTTAGCATGATACATATGTTACAGATGGTAAGAGTCCTCCTTACTAACTGGGCAATTGTCAGCATACAATTATGCAGCCTTTGTAAAAAAGACTGGATTTAAAATGCCAATTATGTCCTGTTAAAAGAACTGCCTTTGTTTTTACACAGACATTCATTTTTTTATTTTTTTGGGCCTGTTGTTCCATCTTAAGTCTTCTTTACCTAGTGTCCCTGTACTACAAAACTCACCCAAGCTGGAAAACATTAGCAAAAGCTTTCAAAATGCCACAGGAACACCTGTCAAATACTGTCAAATACTGACAGAGGGTTTGAATATGAGAACTGGCACACAAACTCACCTCGGTCAGCTCTGCAGCTGCGAACTTGGCAGTGAGCGTCGGTGTATCTATGCATGAGTTGGCCTGTGGTGTTTCTGTGTGCCCTGCATTGGTGACAGCAAAAAGTCCAGTGTCATTCAAGCTGTACTCTCCAGGGAGCAGCAGAGTTGGAGAAGACAGCTTGATGTCCGGCACCATGTCAGCAAACAAGTCCAGCTCTGGGTCTCTGTCCGGCTTCCTCTTCACCTCGATGGTGAACTCTTCCCCAAGACCCCCTAGCCCATTCCCCGCCCCCTGACTCCTGTGTTTGGGCCTGGGCTTGGAGTTTGAGGAGGGAGGGTTGTGTGATTTCTCCCACCCATTGTCCCACGAGGCAGTGGTACTAGACTCTGCAGAGGCTTGCACGGCCACGCTCAGTTTCAAAGGTTTGGAGGACCCCATTCTAAGTGGTTCCCCCCGTGCGGGGTTAACAGGTGCCGAAGTGGCGTCCCCTCTGGGCGGGGTGAGAATGACCGGGTCAGGCACAGGAGCTGTCGGGGAAAGGTCTGAGGTGGGCTCTGTGTCCTCGAAGCTGTCCCAGGGCTCCTCGTCCGCGGTTGTGAGAGGCAGTCTACTGGAGCTGAGTGGAGTCGTGCTCTCAGAGGGCTGGATGTGGATCTCTACAGGGTGTCCATCCCTGTCCTTCTCCCCCTCATCTGGGTCACTCCAGTCTGGCCAGTCCTCTGTCTGGCCCACCGGTCTCTCCGGCTGCTCCGGGCTGTAGGACGGGGACTCCGCCCCGCTGGTTCGGCTGAACCCATTCAAAGGGAGAGACATCTCTCTACTGACGGCTGAAACACAAATCAGAACGACAGCGTAAGCTTCAGAATCATTTTAGATAGGCCATTGCAATGAATGGTTCACAACAAATCTCAGAGGAGAGGATGATTGATGGATACTTTATTAATCCTGGAGGAAATTTCAATAAAAGAGAGATCACGCCAATTTGAAACAAGAAAATGTTTATTACAAAACTTTGAACAGATTCGGCGATTAGACTCCATCGCATTTTAACGTGCATAGATGAATAGGAAGGAAAGCCCCCATGGAGTCTAGACGCTGGTGGTGGCAGAGCAGAAGAATCGACCTCCCTTCAGCTCTTGAACATCTGAGGTGGAGCTGGGGATGGAGGTGGGTTGCTGTTCGCCGACTGAAAGGAGAATGACAGCGGCTTAGCGGCAGTGATATTTGATAGTGGAGCCCGATCGCTGATTGGCTGGCTGCAGATTGGGCGTGCTCGCTAGATTTGTGAATGGAAAGATACTGACAGCGTGGGAACGGAAGTGACGCAGACAATAGCGATGCGCTCCCATGAAGCCTTAGATCTTCTTTATTGAATTTGCGCTTAGAGCTACATTTCATTAAAAGAGAGATCACGCCAATTTGAAACAAGAAAATGTTTATTACAAAACTTTAAACAGATTTGGCGATTAGACTCCATCGCATTTTAACGTGCATAGATGAATAGGAAGGAAAGCCCCAAAATAAAGAAGAGAGTTTAAGAGAGGAAAGTTACACCCGTGAAATGGCTCACTAGCCAGCAATGGCTAGAATGATGCGAGAGCCATATAATGACTTATGAAATGACCACTGAGTCACAGAATGAAGCCAGCAATGGCTAAAAGCGCATGGGATGGCTCAACGCGAGCTGAGTTAGCCAGCAATGGCTAAACATGCAAGAGCCTTGGAATGGCTTGAGAAATGACCACTGCGGTCTGCAGAAATGCAGCCAGCAATGGCTAAAACACGGGGAATGGCCATATAGCGATGAAATAGAATAGTAATGACCGGCCAGGTCAACAGAAATGTAGTCAGCAATGACTAAAACGTGCAGCCGCAATGGCTAAAGCGCATGAGATGCCTCATGAAAATGACAACTGGTTTAGCAAACATTTTGCCAACATTGGTTAAAACGTACCGCCAGCAATGGCTACAGAGCCTGAGATGACTCGTGAATTGACCAGATGGTTTAACGGAAATGTTGCCAGCAATGACAAAACTAAGAGAGAAATAGAAAGCTTATTGAAATTAGACAGATATAGGGAGGTGAGAGACGTATGAGCAAACATGATTGGCAAGACATGAACCACCACCAGCTATATGCAGAATGTTGTACTCACCGATTGAAATCAGGGCTTGAATGATTTTTGAGCAGAAAGAATAGAAGCAGCGTCTGGACGAATGTAAGATGAATATGCAGATGAGGACCATCTCCCCAGTTGCTGGAGAGAAGCTGTAGAGATCCCTTGACTGGCAGCAGAAGTGGCAGCACCTATTCTAAAAGAATGGGCTGAATAATGCTCAGGAGAAAGTCTACACTTGAGAAGCACTAGCCTTAAATGATTAATAAACCAAGTTTTAGATAAAGGCTTATAATCAGGGGTTAGAAAAGGGGGGCCTGACTGAAGGGATGGAACCCTGAGATTAAGATACTTAATCATGGAAACGTATGGACAAAATGAAGAATTGATGCGAGCTATGATTATAGAGCAAGCACCTTTCAACTTAGAATGTTTAAGACTCAGCATATAATAATCGGGATGAAAAACTAAATCGGCAAGATTTAGTTTTTCTTTCCCGAATATTTCCTAGTAGCGATGCCGACAGGGCTAGTGCGAAACACAGGAAAAGGAGAATCATGAAAATTAAATACCCCTTTTTTAACTCTTTCTCCAGTAATTGGGAAACTATTTCAAGCTCTTCAGATGCTGATTTCAGATTTTTACAGACAAATGATTCACTCACATCTGAGATTACACCTACTCTGAAACCTTGAGACAAGCCCGTAATTAAATGATTGACAAAAACATTATCATGATGCTCAGCCAGTTCACCAGCCAGCACGCTGACGCTTATTGGGGTTGAAGGGTGGACCCGCAGCAGTTCTTGGAACCATCCTACTTCCCTTTCCGAGGAGGATGGGGGCGGGATGGCGTGCGGGGGCAAACAGATTTGGGATGCGCCTCTCCACATCCGCTATAAACATGGAGGAAAACACAATGTGGATATGTACAAACATTGAAATTGCAAAATGCCTTGTTGTTAAACATAACCACCTTTCCGTCCGAAACTATCAACTTTAGATCCTGTGGTTGGTAGAGACCCGGGAACACCCACAGGCGGTGGTGCCGTAGATGATGAGGGATATTGAAATGGCACTCTGGGGCAGAGCGGGGCTGAATGACCCATGTCACCGCAAGTAGCGCACCAGAGTGCCTGCTGACCCCCGGTTAACAGCACGAGCAATTCAGTATCGACGACTGACCAGTCAATGATCGTGTTATACTGGGAAACGTACAGAGCCGACTTGCTGGAGAGAGCCTTATGATATTGGTAAAAAATGTTTCTAGTAAGATTTTGATCAAATTGATGTCCTTGCCTTGAACAATTGTAGCTCTTAAGCGGGGGGACATATTAGAGGCCTGAGGTATATAGGCTCTACCTTGGACTGTGTGGCGAACAGCAGAGGCTAAGGAATACTGAGGTGGCTCCTCTGGTGAGAGAATATTTGCCCCGGCGGGCTGCTGAACAACTGCAGCAACGGGCTGTGGTGACTCCACGGCCTGTGGAGCCGGAGGCGCATGAACGGCAGCCCCATTCTCCAATGATGACAGCCGAGCATTAAATGGCATGGAGGTTGTCTAGAATGATCTGCATGTCGCTGACTCTGGGCTGTAACTGAATCACACCGTTTCCGCTGGGCATTGGGCTTAACTGCCTTGGTTGCGGTTGCTGAGGAGGTGGAGAAGACTTCCTAGTCCTCTTTCTCCCCCGAGGTGGTTTTGGGTTGGCACCAGCCGGAGCAGACACAGAAGCAGTAGCAGGAACAGACATGGCTGCAGTAGCAGGAGCAGACACTGATGCAGTAGCAGGAGCAGACATGGATGCAGTAGCAGGAGCAGACTCGGGTGTAGAAGCAGCGTTTATGGCAGCAACAGGGCCAGATGTAACATACTGTAAGCCAAGGCTAGATCGGATAAGCTTTGAATTTGAGAGGCGGTTAACCCCGGTGCTGGGTTCACATTATGAGAAACCAACTGCTGGTGTAACTCAACTGCATCATATCTCTCCGGCTGCCTAGATACCCTGGGACTTCTCCTAGGCTGAATCTGAGCCGTACAGTCAAACACGAAGTCGCCGTGCAGCGCTACTTCTCCGGTAATGTCATCGTCTGAGTCAGACATGATGAGCACTAATAGAATGCTTGGAAATACGGACTTGGTGTAATGCAACCTCATGCCCATGTAATGATGCTTGCTGTTCGCCGACTGAAAGGAGAATGACAGTTTAGCGGCAGTGATATTTGATAGAGTGGAGCCCGATCGCTGATTGGCTGGCTGCAGATTGGGCGTGCTCGCTAGATTTGTGAATGGAAAGATACTGACAGCGTGGGAACGGAAGTGACGCAGACAATAGCAATGCGCTCCCATGAAGCCTTGGATCTTTATTGAATTTGCGCTTAGAGCTACATTACAGTGTTCAGGTAACTCACTGCATGCACGTGTCGTGATGCGGCTATTGTTTTATAAATACTGAACCAATGAAAAGTATTCATAAGAGCTTGTGACTGAATAATAACTACAGTGAATCCTTTGAACACAGGTTCTTTTTTCCATTTCCTGAAAAGTGTGTGGAGGTGAGGTCACACCCGACTCAAACTTGGTGGTAGAACTGGTTGAACTCATCCTCCCTGCCCACACAGCCCTTGCCTGGCTATTCTTTGCTCAAAGCCAGTGATGTTCCTCATCCAACTCCACAACTCCCTTTTGTGTGTGGACTTTCTTGCGCTCCATCTTCCTCCTGTAATCCTCCTTTGCCTCCCTCAGCCGGCACTTACAAGTAAGTTGTCCCTGCGTGTGCTTAAGCTCACCGTCATTAAAGGCCTTTTTTCTGTTTGAGCAGGTGCTTGATGTTGCTGGTGATTCGTTTTTTTTTGTTGGGGTAGCAGCGTACAGTCTCAGACGGTATGCGCTTTTCAAGCTGCAAACAACAGGGTGCGCCGCACTGCTTTTTTGTGCACTCTACAAAGCAGAGCAGCTTGCTGTGCCTTTTTCTCTTGATGTTGCGCGGCAACCAGCTAATAACATGCTTATTATCATTATCGTTATTATATAATACCTGTCACTCACTCAGGAATGACATGCCAAAGTGCAGTCTGTAATACCATCAGTGTCCTTCCCATACATCTCTTGTAGGGCTGCAACTATCAGTTATCTTCTTAGCAACTATTCTATCGATAACCCAATTTTATACTTCATTTGTCGGTGTCACACAAAAACAGCGAAAATAGCCATTCTACAAGCTGACAACGTGTTGCATCATGACA
Organism: Gymnoscopelus microlampas; assembly: GCF_963454915.1. NCBI lineage: Eukaryota > Metazoa > Chordata > Actinopteri > Myctophiformes > Myctophidae > Gymnoscopelus > Gymnoscopelus microlampas. The sequence continues at coordinate 24,257,499 of NC_139946.1, forward strand.
CGTGAACTTGTAGACCTGCTATTTTCAGATTTTTTTAAAATAGATTTTTATCAAAATAAAATATATTTAATCGATTAAATGTCATGTGTTTAATCGATTGCCTAAATCAATTGGTCGAAGCCGACATACAGTAAAGCAGACATAATGCATATATTTGTGCATATATATGCATTCCTAATTGAATATTCAATAGTATCTATTAGTTTGCGTGACATACTGTACAGCTAGTAGTACAGCTTTAGAGGATAATTAATCTCCATTATAGCAGTTGGCCCACCCACAACATCTAAATGAGCATAGAAATGAATAGTCAGGCGTGTCATATTACCTAATTTGGATGTAAGTGAGTAATTGTTGAGGGTCTCCCTACTCCTCTGTACGCTGTCCATGTTCTCCAGGACCAGCCCCCCTGCTCCAGAGGGTTTGGGGAACAGGTTCAGGACCTTAGAGGGCTGGGCCATCTGAGGGTGGATGCCTCCACCTATATGGACTGGAGAGGCTGAAATACAGAGATGAGAAGAAGGCACAACGTTAGATGAGATCAATACGGAATACACAGTATTCTATGGTTTTACATAAGCCATAATGCCTTGCGGCTGTCTATTGCAATGTTTGCTGGAAATACGGTCTGTAGCTGAATCCAGTTTTAGCTCCAACCTGTGTCTTGTTAATTATTTCACAAAAACAATATATTCCTAGATACGTTTCAGGCTGTGTCACCTAATAAACAATGTGTTCTTAATAATAATAATAAAATGTATTTGTAACACACTTTATATTTGACACAAATCTCAAAGTGCTACATCTATATTTAAAATCCGCTAGTGGTTCGACATCCGCGGCCGGTATTGTCATTTCCGTTTCCGTCTTATTCTTTATGTTATTCATTGTCTCTGCTACATTCTAGCTATGTTCTGCCAGACCACGTCTCCAATTTCCAACACATTTTGCCCTAAAATCGATCATAGCCTTTGCATAGTGTACTTTCAATTGTTCAGTATACATTTCAATTTGTTATTTGGCCCATATTTGGCCAAATAAACCAGATTCAGCTATTAACTCCTTGAGTGCCATTCACGTGTTTTACCGCTATGGTGCAACGTGACAATCACGTGTTTCACGTGTTTTTGAAAAAATAAAAAAAGTTTGTTCAGAACCCAAGATATCATTATCTGAAGATTTGCAGCTCCATCCACTCCTTGTTTAACTTATAACTGAAAAAGGCTGTATCTCGCTTCCAAAGCACTTTTTTTTTACTTTGAAAAAAAGAAAAGAAAAATCGCACTGGCCAGAAATAGTCAAAAATAATTCTGGCACTCAGTGAGTTAAGACTACAGTTACAAGGCAGATGTGGAAGATGTAAAACCACCAAATGCTACTATAAAACAAAAAACATATCCATAATTGGTTTGCAAAGCATGCAAGCTTCTTCCCAGCAAGGGCCTTATTTCACATTCATACCGTCATGCACATTCAGTCCTGGAAGCTGCCCAGGACACTCTTGGCCACTGAGCAGCATTGCTGCATCAGACTGGATGTTTATTTCCTTGCTCAAGGGCATTCTGATGGTAACTGTTGAGCAAGGGGAGAGCATTTCTTATTCAACTTCACAGTTGACTTCAATTTTGTGTTTTTATTCACTAACATTGATCATGCTGTACTGAATGTTTTGCCTAGACCCCAGGAAGAATAGTCTCCACTACGGTGTAGACTAATGCTTAATAAACAATAAACAGCTGGTCTAATGTTTTGAATTACACAATCTTTGAGTCACAACCTGCTTCTTTCACTTTTTGATTATAACTCCCCAGCTAACAGACAGAAATATGGACATGGATATGATGATCTCAGCCTGACCATGTTCCTTACTTTCTGGGGAGACCTCTGTAGACTTCGTGAAGTTGGGCGTGGTACGTTTGAACACTTTGGTTCTCTCCCCGCCTACCACAACCTGCGCTCCTAACAATGGCACCAGCACTGCCAGGCTTTGCAGTGTCATGGCAACCAGAGAATCACTGGTGTCTCTCATTCCAAGCAAAACCTACAGGTGAAAAATAGGTGAATAAAGTAGAGAAGCACCTTTTTAAACCATCATTATACATTTAAAAGCATCACATTGAACCCCAAACTGCTCCCGAGGAGTATGTTGGCGCGTTACATGGTTGCCTCTGCCTTCATTGTTGTTGGGGATATTTGTCAATACCTTAGCACATACCTGTAATCGGCCTCAGGTCTTAATGGGTTAGCAGAGCCCGGGAGCAGTTAAGAGCCATCTATACATAGATGATCACTATAAACGTTTTAAAACGATATTGTTGAATCACTTTCAGAGCAATTTGATGAATGATAGAAACACTGACAGCCAATCAAACTCATGTTAAACATTGCCTATTCAGTATTTACCGAACATTATCGTTCAGAGTGGATGCTCACAACATTATCCTTAGTTCTTAATAGTTATCATTCTTTGTATGGACGGTTAAGTGTCTTGCCTGGAGGAGCCTAGGTGTGTGAATGTAACCCACATTGTAAAGTGCTTTTGATAAAGGCGTTGTTGAAATGCACACCATTTAACCCATTTAGACTTGAGGCCGATTCTAATCCTGAAGTTTTCTACAACAACTACACACAGAGGTGTTCCCGGCTTGAAACGTATAACAATGTATAGGTGCTCCAGGTCTAAATGGGTTAATAGAAGAGCTACCAATGAACAGACAATATACCAGAAAAACATTTTAAGCGGTTGTTTAAAAATGGTGGAAGACTGTTTTGCGGTAAGTACGTTGTTAGAAATATTAGTGATTACAAAATGTGTCTAGAACCTATGTCATTTGCACAGAGCTCATAATGACATTGTCACCTGAGGTAGGATCTGGTTCTTCAGCTCATCGTCGGAGAAGAACTCTGCATAGACGTGGATGTGACCTAGCAGGACGACCCTGACGTGCTCCTCGTTGACCTTGTAGAGCTTGAGGAGCTGAGGAATCACCTGTTTCTGGTAGAGGGTGACGGAGAGCAGGCAGTCTTCACCGCTACCGCCACTACTGGAACCTGTCAACACAGCAAAGAACCGTAAACTCAAAAACATGTACATTATTATTGATACTTAGGAACCAAATGGACCCTTATGGGTCTGCAACTATGTACAGGGTCCCCACACATTTTTAGCAATGAATTTCCAAAACTTTTCCAAAACTTTTCCAGAATATTTAGCCCAATTTCCAGGCCTATATAACAATCATTCAGCGCAATAATGTGTCTCTTACTCCTATGTACAATGCCCAAAGATAGGCAGTGTAGCAAAAATAAATAAATAAAAAACAATAAAAAGTGTTTGGGGGCGGGGCACAGCCGCGAAACCTCGCTCAAATAGAGCCTGCGAGCGAAAATAGGAGGGGTGGACGACGTCGTTGCACGGTTCGTTGTCGCTTGCGGTAGGTCAGGACGGTCTCATTCAAAAACATGTATTTTAATGAGATTTCATCGCCCGCTCGCGTCACGTCGCATCGCTGGCAATGCAGATGGGGTGTTACACAGCCTGTTCGGCGAAAAACTACTTACAGTATGTTACATATTTCGTGTAATGTTATACATGTTTATGAAAAGGTTTTGTATTAAAAATAATCAATAGCCAAAAACAATGCATAGCCAAATATTTTTCCAGGACCCTTGATAAATTCCAGGACCTTTGATGAAGTTTGATCAATTCCAAACCTTTTCCAGTACTGGATTTTTTTTTTTTTTTTTTTTAAATATTTCCAGGAATTTCATGACCGTGGGGACCCTGTATGTAGATTTTATCATGTAGACTGGGGTCCCAGAGATAAGAAATGGTATCAAATGGGGGTCCATTGGCTAAAGCAGGGGTCTTCAACCGGGGATCCGGGACCCCTAGGGGGTCCTCAGAGTTACTACAGGGGGGCCGCCAAGTCTTTGTGTGATTGTGTGATGACTTTTTTGTTTTTTACATTAACCACCAACCCTATAGCATTCCTATTCTGAGAGGAACATTAGCTGAAAATAGCAGATCTACAAGCTCAACGTCGTTGAAATTGATGAAAAGTTTAATTTGCAACACAATTGTATACAATGTAGTCAGGGTCCCTGCTTCATCTCTCTCTCTGCAAAGTGGTCCTTGGCCTGGAAAACGTTGAAGACCCCTGACCTAAAGCATAACAAAATGGGGGTCTTAAAAGGTTGAAAATCACTGGTGTAAACTAGCTAACCTTTCTTTGGCCTTAGGAGATGAGGCAGAAAGCTTTTCACAGCCATGGGCTCTGCGAACACCAGAGGATTGAGGAGTTTGGGAACAAGACGGGTAGCAAGCAGCTCCTCTGGTAAACTCTGGACCCGGTCTAACAGGAACCTACACACACACACACACAATAACCCAAAACACCAATAATCAGCTCTACATGAACATGTTCCACAAAATGGCCTTGCACTGTTAAATGACTAGAAAACATTAAAAGATCTCATTTAAAACTATCGCCTATTTTTACATAAACTACAATTTTTCATAATAAGCGTTACTCAACTTTTCTCAACAATTATTCTTGATGCTGATGAATGACTCACTTAAAGAATTCATTCTTTTCTTCCTCTGTCTTCAGGGTCAGGCTCTTCAGAAAATTCATCACTTCTAGAAAGTCATTCCTGCTTGTGGGATAAATACAAGTTTGAAACCAAGCTCGTTTCATTATATATCGTCTCTGTCGGGTGGAAACCTCATATCTCCAAAACGGTTCTCAAATTTAAAAAATAGCAATAAGGAGCAGATCTACAAGCTCAAAACGCATCGCTTTGCGCCACTTCTCGAGCTTGCGCATCTGCTACTTGTGTGACGCTGTAGTATGATAAAGTAGGACGTTAATTTACGATATATGAGGTTTCTGCCAGACAGCAATGATATAGAAAAAGAGGTGATAATTGCAGAAAACCCATCAAACCTGAAGAAGTCATGAGTCAGCAGTGAGCAGAGTGGAGGCCGCGAAGAGGGGTCAGAGTTCAATAAACCTGCCTGCAGGGTCCTCTTCAGGCTATCAGACACTACGGGACAACCAGGGGAATAGGTGAGAGAGAACCGTGTGTGTGTGTGTGTGTGTGTGTGTGTGTGTGCGTGTGTGTGTTTGATTAAGAGTCTGACCGTTATATTGACTATTATTTAAATTTAAATTTTAAATTTTAAATTTAAATTTAAATTTATTATTCATATTATATATCAATTATTATTTAACTCACCCTTTCTTTAAGACATCGGTATCTGTATTATGCAGCCGATGTGTCCTACTTTTTAACCACTTTCAACCTGGCGTCCCTATTTTGCGTATGTCATTTATAGCCGATATTTTTCAAACAAAGCAGATCGGTCGGGCTCTGCTAGTGAAATCCCATTTCTCTATTCATAAAGGTTTGCACTTCAGTTGGTTCATCAGCCTATACTCACCATAGCCATTCATGAGTGGGATAAGGGCCTCCACCATCATTCCAAATGAGAAACAGTCTCGAGAGTGAGCGTATTCATCAGGGAGAGTTCTGAAGCCCTCCACCTGTTAACAACATTTCATGACAACCTCCTTCAATAGATCAATGAAAACAATCTATTCATCAATTTGTCACGATAAAAAATCATCAGTTGCTTTTCTTTTCTTTTTTTGTGCATGGCTCAATCTCCCTTTCTCCTTACCTGCTCTTCTGGAGGTACAGAACTCGTCTCTCTCACGTTCTGCACGCTGCTAAGAAACTATGGATTTAAAAAAGACAATACAGATCAAATATATATTTCATGAACTGATATATACAATAATAGAGACATGGGAGATTTTTTAACAGGCACTATGCCTCTTAAAAATGTGGATTGTTTAGCATAGTATGTTCTTTGCATAGCTAGGCTTTACATCTGGTATTTCTTATTTATTACCTCAGGGGTAGCCTCAGAGAACTTGCATACGGTCTCCATCGCTCCTAGTTTCCAATGACCGTCTTCACTGACAAATACACACGACATGCAGACGTTGTTGTGGCTCGATTTGCCCTGTAAGGTGAAAGAGAGGAATAGCTTATATCCGAGATCAAGACATGTCAGGATAGGATGCCATTTCCTAATGTCTACCATGGCCTTGTGAGCAGAAATGTGCTCTGTGTATTGTACAGTAAGTACGTGACTCTTTGTATTTGCCATTTTATCCTCTACATTCTTGTGCTTATGTGCAGGTTGACTATTTCAGCTTTGCCCTAGTAGTGATTAGTAGTGGGATTGTATGAAGTGGATCTAATCTAATTTAGCTGTGAACTGAACTTAGTGCTAAGCTGACAATCCCATAATAAACACAAGCAGTGACTTATGAACTATGTGACAGGCGTGTTGGCACATGTCAGATATTCAATCAGAAGAATTACTGAAGAACTACACATTTCTGTATCACTCCCTCCAGACTCTCCTTCTAAAAATCAGTGCAACGGAACAACCCTCCAGAGATGACGACGCCAGCATCCTGAGCGCCTTTTACCCATTTGTGTGTGTGTGTGTGTGTGTGTGTGTGTGTGTGTGTGTGTGTGTGACTGTGTGCGCTTCTCCTCACCCTCTCGTGCAGGAAGACAAGAGCCTGCAGAAGGTCATAGATGCCTGCGCAGATCTCCTCTGGGGAGAGGCTGTCCAGCAGCAGTTCCAGAGGTTGCACCCGCTCCGTCACCAGGTGGATGCCCCCGTCCTGCACGGAGCAGGACAGGAAGCGCAGGAGACACGGGTGCCTCAGGGTCTTCAGGTGCTGCAGGATATGAAAGAGGAGTGTGGATTCAGAGGGCGGCACTATGGTACTGGTAGCCTTCCCTTGAGCACTTTCTTTCACCATTACGATTGGTTGATGTCGTTTTGGACGAGATATTTATCTTTTTTTAAAGCAAGACATAGGGCCTAACAATGGTCACTTACTTTGTGAATGAAAACATACAGTACAAGTCACAATGTGGTATTCAGTGGGGAAGCAGGACTATGTTGTACCAGACAGTGAAAAAAGTTACCTTTTTGTGAATTTATGTGGTTGAAACTTGAAAAAATACAGCTCTTTATAGAGTTTGCAACCAATGACGGGCAACATGGCAACAATTGATGATTTTCTAAATCACATCCATTTTTACTGACATATTACTGTGTGACTCCTCTGTAGCGGTCAGGCCAGGGTCAGTGCTAATCACCAAAGCCTGATCACCATTATTCATGCTTAAGTACTTTATTCACTTAATTACCATTAACTTTATTTAACGTCCCGTCTTTTGGAGGAAATGCTTTTGTACAAGTGTGATATTTAAGGCCAAAAAAAGACCAACAATTCTGTTGTAAACTGATGGCCATGTTGCTTACATAACACGTTATGGTACATACAGTAAAAACGACACTAGAACACTATTCAGTCTATGCACATTGACATATGATGTGTACTTAAGTACAACGATAAAATACGTTTCTGTCACGGACACAGTAACTTCATTCACTATTGTCTTGGTGGTTCTTGAGCGGTGGAAGAAATCTAATCACTCTAGCAAGCTGTTGGATGGCATCTATCTGGCTAGGACTATAATGCACTCAACCACTTAAACCCTATACTCTGCTGACCGGATTCCAAAGGACTTTAAACTAGTAGTAGGTCCCCTTCTGTTTTCACTCTACACTAAATATCTTCTCCAGAAATGGCTGATCTACAAGCTCAGAGCTTGTATAATATCTGCTATTTTTTTAACCAAATGTTGGCCCAGAATAGGGATGCTAGGGTTCAAGCGGTTAACCCATTAAGACCGGGAACACATCTGTGTCATTTTAGATTTTTTTGGCTATTCAAAAATAGCAGATATACAAGCTCAAGAAATCGAAAAATGACACAGATGTGTTCCCGGTCTTAATGGGTTAAGTAACATGTGAAAATAATACATTTGTGTCACACCCAATTTCTTTTTTTGTAATGATTTATTTATTGACAATGCACAGTGTATACATATCAATATCATATTTCTTTTTTTTCCCTTTTTTTTGTAAACAGTCACACCCAATTTCTGTTTTCCAGGGACACATTCAATATAAGCAAGACCCAACCCCAAGATTACCTGAAGGCCAAGATAGGAGGAGAATAATTCCTCATCATGCAAGGGAGGTAACATTTTATAAACCTCACTGAACTGAAACCATATTTACACTGTACTTACTTTAGCAGCTTTGTTGACTTTGTCTTCATTGCCTTGCTTGTGAACAAACACGGAAGCAGGCTTCCCATCCTGGAGGACGGCTGAGTACATGGTCAGCCCTGAAGGCAGTGTGAGGAGGGTCTCCTCCAGAATGCAGCTCCGCACAGCGCTGCTCTCGGCCCCCATGGAGGCTGTTCTTCTCAGACCTGGAGAGAGGGCATGGTAGGGCGATATATCAAATTCACAATCGAATAGATAGCGTATGTTTTTTAATTCAGTCATTCTCAAAGTGGGGTCCGAGGACGCCATGGGGTCCTTGAGCAAAAGTAGTTGATATGGCATCAAAATCACTTTAACCACCTATATAAATTGGCTATTTTCAAAAAATCTTGAAAAGGAAATATGGAATATTTTTTAACCACAAATCGTGTATGGAGGCCCCTAGCACAAAAAAATCGGATGGGAGTCCAGGTCCACGGCCTAGTCCACATTCATTTGGGGGTCCTTTCCTTGACATGAAAAGGTTTGAGAACCAGCAACACAAAATAATTTTAATCAGCCCCACCTTTACCAGCTTGCAACATTAAAAGTGACACACATTGATGCATTACTGAAATGGGCCATTCTGCATAATGGATACTTTTAAGTTTGGTACTGTCAGTATATTTTGATGCCAATACAATTTACTCAAGTAAAATTTGGAACAGAGGACTTTTACTTATACAGGGTACCCTATGTCTACATTGTATTGTGCTAATGCCACATTTGCATAAGTAAACAAGAAAAAGTGCTCCGAGGAGCACAGGTCTCCGCCAGGTCAGGTGGGTTATTGTGGGCCAGCAATGTTCGGAATTCGCCAATGAGGATGGAATATGAAAAATCTGACTTGACTATAGAGATAATTTGTACCAATTTGAGTGATGTTTGGACAAAGATATATAAATAAATAAAAACGTTCTCCTGGTGAATAAAATGTGTTCTCCTGGTGGCGCTATAATAGGGCAATGTTAAAAGGGTGGTATTTGTTCCTCAACGTAGTGCGAATGTGCGTGCAAAGTTTCACCGCAATCGGACTTTGCGTTCATGATTTGCAGCATTTTGTTCAAAACAGGCCACTCCTGCAAATTTTAGATGTCAATCTTAGCCAATTGGGATGGAATATGATCAGACTGTACCGATTCGCGTGAAATTTTGATCAAATCTGAAGGAGTAATATAGAAAAATGTGTTTTACATAAGTCGGCCTCCTGGTGGCGCTATAAAAGTTAGATGTGAAAAATGCAGAGCTGAGGGGAGTGTGCATACAAAGTTTTACACAAAAGTGCAGCTTTAGGTAAAAACACAAAACGGCCTGTTATAGCGCCACCATAAGGCTGATTTGAACATTTTCAGGTGGCATTTCTTCCTCGACCTAGTGGGAACGTGCGTGCAAAATTTCACGGCAATCGCACGCTGTGTTTATGATTTGAGGCATTTTGTTCAAAACAGAGCATTCCTGCAAACTTTGGAAGCCAATCTTGGCCAATCAGGATCTGAAAGACCCGTTTCGTTAAATGACTGTAGAGATATTGTGTACCGATTTGCGTGATGTTTAGACAAAATCTGTAGGAGTACTGTCAGAAATGTTTTGCAAACATTGGCCTAGGTGGCGCTATAACAGGCCCATGTGAAAGATTTGGGGCAGAGGTTCAGCTCTGGCATCCAGGAAGTGTGTGTGCACAGTTTTGCTGCCATCAAGCCAACGGTGCCGGAGATTAGCTGATCACAGCCGGAAAGACACATGGACGGACGGACAGGGTGCAAAACAATCTCGGCCATGCCTTTTGGCCTGGCGGAGAGAAACATTTTAGCACTTTTTCAAGCACTACCAGTGCCTAAATGTCAAGATATTAGCCTTGGATGAAGACTATCATAGATGTATTTTATCGATTCTGACATTTAGATGCAAAGGTAAAAGTCAGACTCGATAAAATACACATATGTCTTAATCCAAGGCTAGTCGAGATATCAGGAAATGAAGACATAATGACACATGGTGTGACACATCAGCACACTGTTTAATTGTGTCACTGTCATTTAATTAAGTTTAGACATTCCCTGCGTCCAACTCCAGTCATAATCAATCATGTACAGATATCGTGTTATTTGGTTAAATCGTGGTGGAAACACTTCATGTCATATTAAATTAAACATACTTTAAGTCAGGTCTAGAAAGGGGGGGGGGTGTAGTGACAGCAATACAGCATATACACGGGTGTCATTTCATTTAACCGTGACTGATGAGTTTCTCAAAGTGGTCCAGGGACCCTCAGTGTTCCTTGAGGGGTCCCAATTCAAATGGGGGTCTGTAACTCTTGAGTGTACAAATGGAACCAAATTGACCCTTTACAGATCTGTAACTCTTGAGAGTGTACAAATCATGGAACACGGGTCCATTTGGTTCATTTGTACACTCTCAGAGTTATGGTGGTCCTTGAAATGAAGAGGTTTGAGAAGCACTGTCACAGAGAAGCAACAAAGATGGTGTTTAGAAGAACATTTACCTCTTTAAGGTTCTAATCCTGGACAGATGTGAACTTGTAGCCTGTTAGCTACGTGTAAACCCAGCAGCCCATTGCACCGCTCCTCCTCCTCAGCAGGCCTTCTTCTTCTTCACTGACACTATGTTCATGGTATATTCAAGTGTAAATATACAAACAATAATCCGCTAAGCTTCACTAAAATGTCCGGGAATCGATTAGAAACTCCAGTCAGTAGAAAAGAACGCACAGGCTGAAATAAATCGATTAACTTGCTGCTGTTGCTGTAAACACACCGACTCTTCCGGTCAGAGCTCCGGACGAAACCATTCCGACTCGAACAGAAGGAGTGTGAACCGGCGTTGCCATATTTTCTGAGAGAAATAAGCAATCGGGTCTAGGAAAACAAGCCCAAAAGAAGCAACTTAATTAGGCCTCATGAGCACTTAAAACATTATGCATCGGCTATTTGAAAATTGCCGATCTACGAGCTCACAACGCGTCGTGATGTGACGCGTTGTGAAGCTTGTAGATCTGCTATTTTCAAAATCTCTTGCAATAAATAAATGTGGAATATTTGGAATATGTTTTGAAACATTCTAACAACACAAATTCTACCTGGCACAAAACATGAAAATATTTGAGAACCACTGGTTTAAATAACAATTACATAATTTAGAAGCAAGCTCCAATAAGCAAGTCTTTGAAAACGAGCCCAAAAAAGTGCAACCTGCAACTTCCCAATATTTACAAGCAACTTGACAGAACAAAACAAGCCCGAATTCGCTTAGAATAAGCCGACATGGCAACGCCGGTGTGAACATATCAAGGATCGAGACACCGCACACGCACCAGACCTCCAGTACATTTCCTCACAATTTACTGAAACTAGTCAGAAATATGAAAATGCATTAATAATGATGTATTTAATAATAGTAAAGCACTGTTTGCCCTATCGGTGTGTGTATTGAGTTCATACAGAATCATAAGCACCCCTACTATAAATGACCAGTGGTTGCGACCATAGTGGTGTGAGAAAACGCAGGTACGTGAAGGTGAATGCACAATATGCAACTGATAGGCACTACTTATGTTACACGTTCAGAAGTAAGTCACAGTGGTGTAAAGTAATATGTACATGAACTCAAGTACTGTACTTAAGTACAAATGTGAGGTATCTTTACTTAACTGGAGTATTTCTCATCATTTTCAATACTTTTACTTCTACTCCACTACATCTCAGAGGGAAATATTGTACGTTTTATGTTGTGAGCTTGTAGATCTGCTATTTTCATCATTTTAGATTTTTGCGTTGGCTATTCAAAAATAGTAGATATCCAAGCTCACTGCGAGCTTGTACATCTGCTATTTCTGGACAATTTTGAAAAATCGTGAAAGTTTGAGAACTACTGATTTAGAAGGCATTTGTAGAATCGGCCTCAGGTCTTTATGGGATAACAGACATACTTTTCATGAGTTGGCATTACTATATGAAATAATGTGGTGACATGTCTTCAGTGGCAACCCCACCTCATCTATCTATCTGTCTGTCTGTCTGTCTGTCTGTCTGTCTGTCTGTCTGCTGTCCGTCCGTCCGTCCAGGGGGTCAAAAGGTCAGAAGCTGAGGTGTGGACTGGGACCAGACAGTAGGGGTCTGGAGTGAAAAAGGAGAAGAACACTGCCCTGCTGAAAACTATGGTAACATATCTTTTTGTTGTTTTCCATAATCTGAGCCAGTGAGTTGAACAGAAGAGGCCCCAAAATGGAGCCTTGCAGAACTCTGCATGTCATTTCTGTCTGCTCAGATACCTATAGTACGGAGCCCCACAAGTAGTCGTTTAAGTATGATTCAAACCAGTTTAGTGCTGTTCCAGAAAGTGCCTTCCAGTTTTTCAGTCCGTCTAGTAATATGTTGTGGACGTGTCTATTGCAGCACTGAGATCTACTGTAGTAATGTTTGTGAAGACACTGTATAGTGTTGGCCTTTTCTTTTTCTGCTGACGGTGTCAACCGTCGTAATTACTTAAGCCCTATATACCTTTGTACGACGGAAAGCAAAAATATATGATCTACAAGCTCACAGCTTGTAGATGTACTATTTTCATTATTTTTGAAACTTCTTGCAACATTTTTAAAGATATTTTTGACAATAAAATATTTGGCAATATAACATGCCCAAAATATGGAGGCCAGGTTGAAAGTGGTCGTTCAATTTGTTTAACAATGTTAGTAGCCTACTGTGCTTCACAAAGATGTTACATGTGGGAGTTAGCTATAATAAAGTAAAAGGATAGTAGATCCTGTATGGCAAACATTGAGAACATACAGGATACAGTGGATAAAAGCAAGTTATGATTTTGTGCATCATGTTTCAAGTTATTTGGTCTTTGGCGCCCCCTAAAGGGGGGCCTGGAACCCAGGTTGGGTTCCACACTGCTACTGCAATGACAGTTAACAGTTTTCACTCATTCTTGCTCATTTCTCAATTTCTTTTTTTTTTTTTTGGAAACCCCAACTTAGCTTTAATGTGGGGGAAGGGGATATGTTTTAAAGCTAAATCATGTAGCACACAGCACCCTGCAATTATCCGCCGGCATCATCTGCACACATAGGAGCCAACCATTTATTTAGCCTACCGCAGCCGTTCTCAAACCTTTTCGTGCCAAGGACCCCCAAATTGATATGTATTTGACCGTGGACCCCCATCTGAAAAGTAATAATTATTATTATTTACGAAGTGACACGTTGTGAGCTTGCATATCTGCTATTTTTGAATCGCCAACTAACACATTTTGCTGGGGACGCCCCTTGAATCTCTATCTCTATCTCTCTCTTAGTTTTCCCCTCCTGATAAGTCTGGTTTTAGAAGAAACAAGAGAACTGACGTCAGCACTCACAAACATGAAGTAACACTTCTGATTACGAGCAGCAGCCCTAGTCCTTCCTCAGCCTTTCTGAGACACAATTTGCATGTCATGCCCGAAAGTTTGAACTTGCTACTGTAGGTTCCGTTGATAGGCTTGTTAACAGGTAATCGGTCAACATTTTTAGGGCTTATGTATTAATCCTTATACAATATAAAGTTGAAGTTGTAGCAGTTGGGCGGTCACACAGGACTCGAGGGCCTCCAATATCTTTTATGGATGTAAAATTAAGTCTCTTAATCTATGTATTCATTTATCTATCAGACAAATTACTTGTAAATGTAGATCAAAGCAAACATTTATTAGGGTCTACTCCGTGCAGTTTCCTGTATTCCACTAAAATTAGTTTTTCACTTCACTATCATTAACATTATCATTTTTACATTTGACTTTTTGGGGGGTTCTCATTAAAACTGGGAAAGCACCTGTCATTTTAAAGTTTTAGCTTTGGCTATTCAAATATAGCAGATATATAAGCTCACAGCACGTCACTTTTTGAACACACAACACAACACAACACAACAAGTGTTTGAATTACGAAAAAGTTTGAGAACTACTGTCTTAGAAGACATTTTCAGAATCGGCCTCAGGTCTTAATGGGTTAAGAAGTGATTGGCAATCTGCATGATCAGTGAAAACACGTACGTTTGCGTCAGAGGAAGTGACAGTTTCATCTGAAGACGCAGTTTTTACAGTAACTAACTAGCACACAGACACCACACACACACACACGCACACGCACACGCACACGCACACACACACACACACACACACACACACACACACACACACACACACACACACACACACACACACACACACACACACACACAGAAATGGTCATGCTGGCTCAGTGACAAGGCAAACATGGATGAGTTGGGTAAGAGAACTTATTATCTCTCATGCTTTGCATTGCTGTTTGGACATAGTTAATCAGTGGATTTAGCATACATATGATAGATATAAACTGAATTGAATTTCAGTACAAGTTGAATGATTAAACAAAAGATGAAAGCAGTAGTGAAATGAGGACATCCGTATATAGAACAGGTATACAGTTACAGTATTGGATTTGCTCTGTGGTTAGTGATCCATCTTGACATCATATATTTCCATCCTTAATTGCATATACTTTGGCAATTATTTAACTGTTATGGTTAACATTTCCGTGCATTTGATGTGCACTAGAGAGCCAACCGGTGACCTTTTTGATAATGTATAATGAATGTTTAAACAGGGACATTATTAGCACTCTTGCTATTAATGTAGAGTCTTATATGAATGCCATATTGACACCTTCCCTTTAGAAACTAACTTTCTTTTGCAAAATGCCTTTCCCTTTTCCTTTCTATGTTGTGGATTATTACATTATGACAAAGGAAGCGAGCTGGATTTCAATGTATTGGGTGTTACTTCATTATTATTTTTTAAAAAGTGAAAATGTTTCAAAATCTTTAACATCATTAAAATAAAATTAAAAAAATTACAGATCTTACAAACATGAGTAGATATTTTTGCTACACATGTGTAATTTTTCTTATTTCAGTTTTTATTGCTTATCTATGTATGTCATGCTTGTGCTTTATTTCCTCTAAGAAGCACTTGTGGCGTCTCTGCCCTGGAAAGGTGCTTTATAAATAACGTTACTTGCTAACAGTACTACTACTAACTACTGAGCCTTGTATGTATAGCACCTTTCATGACATGAAATGCAGCTCAAAGTGCTTTACAGAGCAAGAATACAATTACAGTTACAACCAATTTAACAATAAAGCAAAAAAAAAAAAAAAAGTAAAAGCATAAAACAACATTAAAATAATAGCAAAAGGCAGTGAATCAGGCAATACAGTGAGGACATGGGTAGATTTAAAAATCAACCAAAAAAATCAGCTAAAAGCAAGAGTGAAGCTGTGCTTTAAAGCTATCAACAGAGGCTCCCTCTATCTAGGGGAAGTTTCATTTGTGCAATGTGTTTCACTTCCTGAAGAAGTTGCCTTCCTGAACAAACCTCAACCTTAAAGCACCTTACACTGTACACTGTGCACAGTTTGAGGCATTGCACACTATATTTAACATCAAATAAAACCGTGGTAACACTTTCTTTGAAGCCCATGTCTGTGATGACTCATACACATACTTATAATGCATTATAATCTGCTTATAACCCTATTATAAGCACTCACAAGTACTCATAACGCTTTACAACAGTAATCATAACACATTATATTATTTTTTACAATGACATAAGGTCTAGTATCGTAACACTTAATCATAGTTTATTAATACATCTTATAATTGTATACATTATAATAATTGTATAATGCATTATATTCACTGTTCCGGTCATCAAACCTCTCATTCAGTGGAAAGAATGTACAGGATTTGATTGTATACTGTAGATATAAATCCTAATTACTGACTTCAAATAGAATCAGAAAAAACAGGATCAGTGATAATGCGTGTTCAGTATGTGAGCACACACATGTGTAGGGCTGCAACTCTCCATTCTTTTCTTATAACGATTATTCTTTTCGATTATTATCAGCTATTTTCACTATTTGAATCGATTCAAATAGGGATCGATTATTCATTTATTTTGTTAAATTATCGATTATCATATGTTTTATAATTGATTCAATCAATTAATTTAATTAACCTACATATGTGCTGATATCTGTCTGCACACACATGTTTGTATGCTTCTGAGTGTATGTGTGCATGTGTTCAAGCATGTACGATGATATATATGTTCATGTGTCACATCGCAGATCTATTGTTGGAGGAGTTGGCCCTAAACCAGCAGTCAACAGGTCCTGAGTCAGTCCCTAAGAAGAGTGGGGAAGCATCCTCTTCTGGAGAGGTGAGGACAAAACTACAGGGAACTGTTACAGGAATTGCGCTGTCAGCTTTTCCCCAAAACATTTTATTCATCATTTATTTATTCATTTGTATCAAGAAATGGTTCCGATATATATGGACATTCAAAGCAGAAGACAACCTTTATCCACCCTTTTCTTACTAATACTTCAAAGGATGAAAAAAAAAAATGCTTTTACAAGATGGACGATGTATTACGTATGAATGACACCTACTGTATCTTGATACTTTGATGATTTAAGCCATTAAAACCGTAAAACATTTTCGGAAGAATCTTGAAAGTGTAAAAAAAAATTGAATAATTTTGACACAAATCTTCTCTTCTGGGGGTCCCTGGCACAAAACATTTTCAGATGGGATGGGGGGGGGGGGGTCCGCGGCCAAATACATATCATTTTGGGGGTCCTTGGCAGGAAAAAGTTTGAGAACTACTGATTTAAAAGGTATTTTGTAGAATCGGCCTCAGGTCTTAATGGGTTAAAGCAGAATGGCATGATGTTGATAGTTACACAATGACTATGGTACATTGCATGGACCTCAGCATGTGGTCAGTCGCTCCTCACCACACAAAATGTGATTATCATACATGTGCCTCACTACACAGTATCAAGTTGTCCACTGTCTGAATGGCAGTGGTGGAAGAAGTACTCACAGTTTTTTACTTAAGTATAAGTATCAATACCACAATGTAGAAATACAGTACAAGTAAAAGTCCTGTATTCCAGCATTTACTTGAGCAAAAGTACAAAAGTATTGGCATCAAATAGTAAAAAGTACTCATTACGCATAACGTCCCATTTCACACGTTTTCTACATTTTCTAAAATCATTTGAAAATAGCAGATCTACAAGCTCACAAAGCGTTGCATTGCGACACATTGTGAGCATTTTCAAATAGCCAAAGTATATATATATAGGGCTGAAGTGGTTAATGTATGTTTTGTAATAATAATGAAAATCAAGAAAGTAACTAGTAACTGAAGTTTTCAAATAATTGTAGTGGAGTAAAAGTACAATATTTGCCTCTGAGATGCAGTGGAGTACAAGTAGAAGTATAGAAAATTGGAAATACTCAGGTAAAGTAAAAAATACCTCAACATTGTTCTTAATTACAGTACTTGAATACATGTACTTAGTTACTTTACACTTTCCACCACTGCTGAATGGATGTTACAGTATGCAAGATACAATTGCTCTAAAGTCAGTCCTGTCTGTCTGTGTGTGAGTGATTTGTCTGTAGTTATGTGTTGTAAATGTTATATTGTTCTATATTGGGTTGTAAAGACACGTGAGCCAAATCAAATCCCTTGTAATGTACAGTTTATAAACTATAGTTGTCAATAACCTATATCTGGTATAAACGTGGTTCTGTTTTAAAGACGTTTTCTATAATGTCTAGTCTTCCACATAGCTGCCTAGTTCCGGAGTCTGTATCTGCGCAATAGAAACAGGTTGGGTAATGTGGTGAGGAGTGAATGAAAGGTCACTGGGTTTTTACATAGTCTTATCGTGTCGCCCACCGAAAATAACAGATTTTCAACTATAAAGCATGAGCTATTAATCACAGGTGAAGTTCTCATGATCACATATATATATGAATAACATTTGTTCTTCACTTCACTGCCACTAATATTGTTATGTATGTTATGATGCAAATTGTGTTTGTTCTTAAGAAGCCTAAGTTCTTAAGAAGTAATCTCACAATCAGTGAAAACAGTGGGGAAAAAACCTGCCTCAGAGGAAGTGAATGTTTCAACCGGATTGTGCAGGTTGTCATAGTAACTTACCAGAAAACATTAACCATAGTGAAGCCTGATAACTCCATCGTATGAACAGATTTTTTGTGTGAATGTTGATCCGGTGTGTGGTGAATGCTGTGCTTTGCTGTAATTGTCTCCGCCAGGCCGAAAGGCATGGCGAGAGAGTATGTTTTACCCTCCGTCCGTCCGTGTGTGTGTGTGTGTGTGTGTGTGTGTGTCCGTGTGTGTGTCCTGTCCATGTGTTACCAGCTAATCTCTGGCACCGTTGGCCCGGTCGCTGCGAAACTGTGCATACACACTCCCTGGATGCCAATTCAGAACCTCTGCCTCAAATTTTTCACATGGGCCTGTTATAGCGCCACCTGGAGGCCGATTTGTGCAAAACCCATTTTTTTTACATTACTCCTACAGATTTTATCCAAACGTCATGCAAATCGGTACACAGTATCTCTGTAGTCATGTGATCAACATGACGATTTCCCATATTCCATCCTCATTGGCTAAGGTTCGCTTCCAAAATTTGCAGGATTGGTCCGTTTTGAACAAAATGCCTCAAATCATGAACGCAGCTTGCGATTTCCGTGAAATTTCACAAACACATTCCCACTGAGCCAAGGAAGAAATGCCACCCTTTTTCACATTGGCCTGTTATAGCGCCACCAGCAGGTCTAATTTAGCAAAACACATTTTTGGAACAAAATGCCTCAAATCATGAATGCAGTGTCCGATTGCCGTGAACGACCTAAGAATAAATGGCACCCTTTTCACATTGGTCTATTATAGCGCCACCAGGAGGCCACAATAACGTACCTGACCTGGCGGAGACCTGTGCTCCGAGGAGCACTTTTTCTAGTTGTTGTTAGTTTTAAGTTTTAAGCTGGCTGCAAATGTGCATATTTACCTTGTGTGACATAAAAAGTTTAAACCTGAACTTGATTCTGGTTCAACTCCAGATACATGTAGTGATGCTGTGTGTTATTTTTCAACAGTTGCTGCTAGCTTCAGGTTATGCTGCACTAGCAGTAGCTGCTAAGGAAGGAGTTCGTTCTACGTCCCCCAATGTGTACAGGTGAGCCACACGTTACAGTATATTTCAACATGTGCTCTGTTCTACTAAACCTAAGCACCCTGTGTAGACTATAAATATCGTACTTACATATACATTTTTAATTCATATACAGTTGTGTTCTTTGTGAGCAGTACTGTTATTATTAGCCACTTTCAACCTGGTGTCCCTATTTTGGGCATGTCATCATAGCTGATTTTCCAAACAGTTTCACAAATGGTGGAAATAGCAGATCTATAAGCTCACAATGCATCACAGCGGTATGTCTACTAGTTTTTGCATGCATACTGCAATAGGCTCTATGCACAGCAGCCATATTATCACTTCCTTCACAGGTGTTAGCAATGATACTAATGAAGGCTCTGTTCCATTTGTAGCACAGTGGTTTCCACGACCCCTCATAACTCTGAGAGTGTACAAATGGAACCAAATGGACCCTTACGGGTCCATTTGGTTCCATTTGTACACTCTCAGAGTTACACACCTGTAAGGGGCCATTTGGAAGCCCATGAGGGTCCCTGGACCCCAACTGTAGACCCACTGGTGTAACAGAGTATTTCCAGTGAACCAACATGCACAATATCAGCACCCTGACTCTGTTTGACCAGAATGGAACAGAGCCTTCATTAGTATCATTGGTAACACTTGTGAATGTCTTCATAATATGGCTGCTGTGAATAGAGCCTATAAGCAAGAGTTTCTGCTTGTGTGTATCTGTGTATATAAAACGAAATGATGTGTCAACTCATTAGCATGGTATGAAACATTTGGACTAAACAAACATTTGTTCTGTTAGTGAGTTGCCAGTGCCTGTGGAAGCCTCCTTAAACTCCAATAAGGACCTGGACTCCATCCTAGACGACCTGTTGGCCCTGGAACCAGCAGTGAGTACAGAGGAGAACTGTATGGGCCTCACTATGTTTGTCATGGTGGCCCCAAAATGCAGTGGTGTAAAGTAGCTAAGTACATTTACTCAAGTACTGTACTTTTACTTTATTGGAGTATTTCCAATACTTTTACTCCACTGCATCTCAGAGGCAAATATTGTATTTTTACTCCACTACAATTATTTGAAAACTTTAGTTACTAGTTATTTTGTAGATATAAATTATTATATTATAAAACATACATTAACCACTTTAGCCCTATTTTATACATAATAGGCTATTTGAAAATAGCAGATCTACAAGCTCACAACGTGTCGCAACGCAATGCGTGTTGTGGGCTTGTAGATCTGCTATTTTCAAACATTTTACTTTTGGTGCTTTAAGTATATTTTGATGCCAATACATTTGTACTTTTACTCAAGTAACATTTTGAACACAGGCCTTTTACTTGTAACAGAGTCATTTTATTTTGTGGTATTGCTACTTTTACTTATGGAAAATATCTGAGTACTTCTTCCGCCACTTAGCTACACACAAATCCTCAGCCTTAATTTAACTCAGAGTTACAAATGGATAAATTAACATTGAATTGAACTTTGAGTCAGGCCGTTACCAGGGGGTTATAGAGGAAGTTTAGAAATCGAGAATGAGTTGCATTTAATTTTCTATTGTCCCTTATGAGCTGTGTCAAAAAGTGTCAAAATTCAGACTTAAATAGCTACTTAAGGTATTTGCCAATCAAACAAAGAGATGTTTTTATTTTGTCTCTTTGTGTTACAAATAATTGTTTCAATTATTTCTTTGTGTAAACTGTGTTTCAGTTCTTTGTAATCATTTAGGTTTTATTTATGAAGAAGTGAATGCAGCTTTGTATAATTCAATTACATATCTGCTGAATGTTGTATGGAAAAGTACTACTTGATCGGAGATGTCTGAGCTCTTTGAGATGCACAATCATTATGTAACAGCAGAGGGCAGCCTTGTCATATTTAAAGTATGCTGTGGTTTGGGAGATTTCTCCCTGCTGCAGTATGCTGTACAGCAGTGGTTCTCAACCTGTGGGTCGCACATTATTTTAGGTGGGTCCCCAGATGACAGTGAAGTGACAATTTAAGGAATTTAAAGACCTTTTTAATATAAAAAACAACAAGAAAATGCCATTACTGCATCAGATGTAATCAACAAACCTATAGCCTACTATAAAAACTGGTCAAACATTGGCCAAATTGACAAATAATATAAGAAAGAGAAAAAAATGAAAATGAATGAAAATAGACGATCTACAAGCTCACAATGCCTCGCAACGTGAGGCGTTGTAAACTTGTAGATCTGCTATTTTCACAACATTTATCTGTGGAACCGAGTCAAACAAAATGTAATGCCTCAACTCCTACAATTCCAAGTGCTTGTCAAGGTGGGGGGTCCACGGTTCAATATGATTATTTTGGGGGTCACAGCCTGAAAAGGTTGAGAACAACTGGTTCCACAAATAGGTATACCAAACAGGTAGAGACTCAAAAAAATAAAAAAATAAAAAAATAAAAATATATATATATATATAGCCAAAAAGGCATTCATTTAATATCTTATTATCTTTTAGACTCCACCGTCTTCCTCAGCCCCACCACCACTGGCTCCAAAGCTGTCTGTGAAAAAGAAAACCTACGATGGACTTCAAGACAATGACGGCACTGCAACGGGACCGACCTCAAGCAGGAAGACGGACGCTATAGATGATCTTCTGGGAGGGCTGAGCTCTGACTTGGCGAAGATCGGTGTTCACACCACGGCCAAGGGCCACTGCGCTTCCTGTGGCAAGCTCATTACAGGAAAGGTAATTCAGGGCGGAAACATAATACAATTGTAAACCTCTTAAACACACATGAACCCAAGCATCCCGATTCTGGGCTTGTCATAATAGGTGAACTTCCAGCAAACATGGATGTGAACATTCTGCGAAAATAGATGAACATTCAACAAAAATAACAGATCTACAAGTTCACAACACGTGCCATTGATCTTGTGAGCCTGTAGATCTGCTTTTTGTTGCTATTTGATGTACGACAAAGTATTTAGGGTTTAAGTGCTTAATCTGCATATATATGCAGTCTCTATGCAGTTTATCAACCTGGAAGAGTGGTGGCAAATTATGGGGATTCAAATGAATCCCCATAATTCATGAAATTGCTTACTTGAGTAAATATGATATTTAACATCTCCCATTGCTCTGTTTCTGGACTATCTGTTCTCTGCATGTGTAGATGATCACAGCCCTTGGATCGACGTGGCACCCTGAACACTTTGTATGTGCCAAGTGTGAGACAGAGCTGGGAACCGGTGGCTTCTTTGAGAGAGACGGACGAGCCTACTGTGAGAAAGACTACCATGAGCTGTTCTCTCCTCGCTGTGCCTACTGCAAGGGACCCATCCTGCAGGTGATAGCAGCACTGTCAAATCCTAAGTATTCATCTGAGATTGTTGTGACGTACACACACATTTTGTACACTCTCAGAGTTACAAAAAGATAAATGGACACAGCATTTTACACTCCCTTTCGTCAGTTAATCTATGATTAATCCTTACAGGCATATTCTAGATACTGGATGTTATTTTTGTAATGGGCTTCTGAGGTACGGTCGAAATCGCTGGCTGGCTATTTCGACCGTGAATTAAGGCAATTCAGCATCACATTTGAATTGCCTTATTTGGTTTACATCTCCATTTGTTTTGCTTAATAAAAGATTAGTGATCCTCAAAGGAGGGTGCTGAGATAACAGGGACATGCATACAATACCACTTTATATTTCTGTGGCTGACCCATCTCTGACTCCTAAACCAGAACATCCTAACTGCACTGGACCAGAGCTGGCACCCAGACCACTTCTTCTGTGCTCACTGTGGAGACCGCTTTGGACCTGAAGGTGACAGGTCTTACTCTCTATGACCCAGCCGTCCAAAAACATCAATCAATCAATCAATCAATCAATCAATCAATCAATCAATCAGCTAGCCAGTCAGTCAGTCAGTCAGTAATCTATGGGGTGTGTCTGTTTTCTTCCTATGCCAGGGTTCCTGGAGAAGGACGGCAAGCCGTACTGTAACAAGGACTTCTATCTCCTCTTTGCTCCAAAGTGCTCTGGCTGTGGGGAGCCAGTGAGAGAGAACTACCTGAACGCAGCCAACGGCACCTGGCATCCAGAGTGCTTCGTCTGTGCAGTGAGTCTCTTACCTCAGACACACACACACACACACACACACACACACACACACACACACACACACACACACACACACACACACACACACACACACACACACACACACACACACACACACACACACAGAGGCTTGGCTCGGGTACAAGTCGAGGAAGAAATGAGCGGGACACCCACACAATGCCTCATAGACTGCTGCCCTCTCTTTATTTATAATGTCTTGACCACAAGACCGATGGAAATCTGAAACAAGGAAACGAGGAAACCTTGTGTGGCTGATGAAGCTGTTGGGACTCAGATGTTGCAAATGAACACAGGAGTTTATATTTGCAGAGTATAGGCTACAAGTCTCTTAAGTTCTCCGAATGTGCTTTCGTTCCCAGCACCTGTCAAAGATGTCTAGATGGAGTATGAACACTTCCACTTCTCCTCCACTGAAGAGAGATCTATCTCAGTATTATTAATGTTATGCCTCATTTGTACTCTGTCATACGACTAAGTATA
Source organism: Gymnoscopelus microlampas (assembly GCF_963454915.1). NCBI lineage: Eukaryota > Metazoa > Chordata > Actinopteri > Myctophiformes > Myctophidae > Gymnoscopelus > Gymnoscopelus microlampas. Next base: position 24,281,424 of record NC_139946.1, read on the forward strand.
AATCAGGCTTTAGTGAAGATCAGAGACTTGTCTTCACTACTTCTTCATTTGATCATGGTGACACTATTTCTTCATTTGATCATGATGACACTACTTCTTCCTTTGATCAGGACGATAGCCAAACAACGCCCAGATTATCTTTCCCCCATTATTAAGTAATCTCCTCCTCTCCTTCTCTACTGTATGTGTATCTTTTTGCACTCATTCACCCCCCACTCTTGCTGTCTTTCTCACCATCATTCTATTCAGTTCTATTCTTTTCTGCTCAGTTTAGCAGATATTCCATGATGAAATGAAGACAGGATTTAAAAAAAAAGATAATATCATGTTCCATGCTTTTAAAGCAACCACAAAAATGCATACAAAATACACTCATTAGCACAAAACACAAGGCTTTCATTCAGGGATAAGTAAGTACTGTAGATCGTTTGCAAATTTAACAATCCTTCTTAGCCTATTGCCTAATTTAGTTTGTGTTTTTCTTATCTTTATCCTATGTTTTCTGTGTTGTACACCTATCAAAAACGATCAAATTCAATTCAGCCAACTACTAAAGAGTACAAGGTACTACTCACACACATTCTTGTATTTGCAAAATCAGATGTCATCAGTGGTGGAAAGTAACTAAGTATATTTACTCAAGTACTCTACTTAAGTAACATTTTGAGGTATCTTTTACTTTACTGGAGTATTTCCAATTTTCAGTACTTTTACTTTACTCCACTTCATCTCAGAGGCAAACATTGTACTTTTATTAATCCACTACACTTATTTGACAACTTTAGTTTCTAGATTTTATTATCATTACAAAACATACATTAACCACTTCAGCCCTATATACAGTCCATTTCGTCCATTTGAAAATAGCCGATCTACAAGCTCACAATTGACAGCTTGTAGATCTGCTATTTTCAAAAGATTTTTAGACATTTCATACATTTGAAAACTTGTGAAATGGGACATTCTGCACAATGAGTACTTTCTACTTTTGGCGCTTTAAGTACATTTTGATAACACTATTTTTGTACTTTTGCTCAAGTACATTTTGAATTCCGGACTTTTACTTGTAACAGAGTACTTCTACATTGCAGTATCGATACTTTTACTTAAGTAAAAAAAAATTGAGTACCACTGGATGCCATTCTCTCTTCCCTCTTTTCTGTTCCCCAACCAGGACTGCCTGAAGCCCTTCACTGACGGCTGTTTCATGGAGATGGACGGCCGGCCCCTCTGCTCCCTGCACTTCCACACCCGCCAAGGCACGCTGTGTGGGAGCTGCGGCGAGCCTATCACGGGCCGCTGCATCTCTGCCCTGGACCGCAAGTTTCACCCCGAGCACTTTGTGTGTGCCTTCTGTCTGCGCCAGCTCAGCCAGGGGGTCTTCAAGGAGGAGAAACAGAAGCCATACTGCTCGGCCTGCCACAGCAGGCTCTTTGAGTGAGATTGGATGTACGACGAACCAGTTGGTGGAAGACGTGTCACGTACTCTGATTTGCTTTCTTTCTTACTTAAGTACCAATAGCACAATGCAGAAACACTCTGTACAAGCGAAAATCCTGCATTCAAAACTTTACCTGAGGAAAAGTACTAAGTTGGCATCAAAATATACTTATTACTTAAAGTACTCATTATGCAGAATGTCCCATTTCACAATTTAATTTCAGAATATTTTAAAATCTGTTAGCACACAAAACAGCACATCTACAAGCTCTCAACGCTTCACGATTGAAAGCTTTGTGAGTTTTATAATCTAAATCTGCAAAGTAACTTGCAACTAAGGTATTCAAATATTCTGGTGGAATAAAAAGTACAGAAGTATAAATAATCCAATACTGGAAATACTCAAGTAAAGTAAAAGTTCCTCAAAATTGTACTTAAGTACAGTACTTGAGTAAATGTGCTTAGTTATCTTCCACCACTGCAACAAACTGCGTGTTGCACTCCTGTTTTGTAAGTGAGCCGAAAATGTGAGGTGACAGACTGTGAGTTAGATTAAAGAGGAACCAGAACCACAAAGATTATTTTTGTTTCGTTTGGAGTGGATGAATTATGCAATATATCTCTGCCCATTTTCAGTTTTCTACTATTTCATTCTTTCATCCTTCTGCTGTAAACGGTTATTGTAAAGGTAAATATTGTAACAGCAAAATTGGAGAGGTTTTTAGTTATTGCCTGATCAGGTATCAGTTGCGGATATCAGTTGCGGATATATTGAGATTGAAATACACAGTGGTACTGACATGCAGGGTAAAGGTTCCGAGGAGAAAAAAAGCGAATCTCTCATAAAAAACACAGAAAGATAATAAACCACCTGCTTGTAAAACACAAGAAGAATGTATATTTCCAGTGAAAAAAAAACACAAAAAAAAAACAAAAACAGAATGACATTTTTTGTGAACTTTGGACGTCTCAAAATAGGTATATCTCTGACACTTAAACTCTACTGGATTTCATACATCACGATCACATAACATTTATAGAGCACGAAAGAATAACACGAAAGAGCACAGTTTTTCCTGTGAGGAAAATCCATGGTTTCCATAAAACTCTCCTCAGTTTGCCATAAGGCTTGGCAGTCTGCAGATATTTTCTGGCAGTGAGCAGGCAGCAGATTGAGAGTGCAGTTTGTCAAGGCGGCTAGCTGGTCTATAGCTTGTATTGGCAGTCTCTGGCAGGGACCTGTACGGTGCCAAGCCAGGTTTCCTCTTACCCAGACTGACCATTTGCCCCCTGGCATGTGATGGGTTCAGACAGCCACTCGCGGCCTCCACACTGGCTCTTTTATTGCAGTTCATGGAAGATTGATGGAGGTGCTGAAATCTGACAATGATGAGTTCAGAAGGACCCTCTCATCACTGTGTCCACCTGGCATACACAGGAACACACTTGAACGCTTTTAGAAGAAGTGAGATACACAAGCGTCGTTCGCCTCATTAATCTCTGTAATCCAGTAACCTTGATTCAAATTGTAAAGTTTAAGTCAAGCTCTTGAATTGAGATGAAAAGCCCTGGCACATTCTTCTGAGGCCTTCACTGTACTGTACATTCCTATGCTTGAAGAAGCACCTTTCTCCTGCTTTATGTCGGACAACGTGGACCTGCTGTGTAGAGGCAGAGAGCGAGGGAGCCATGGAGAAGTACATTAATCACGTTGTCATCGCTATTGGTTCAAAACTCCCTTTGACCCACGTTTTTAAAGTATCTTAAAATAGTTGACCTTGCATCATGTGAGAAGTGATTGTGATTTATCCAAACCCCCAAAGTGTCAGTATGTGACAATTTGAATGTAGTGTACTTTATGAAATACTTGAAATACTCATCCTATGGTTATCCTATTGTTTCGATGAATTGAGTACAAAGGACCCCAATAGAAACAAGCAATAGGCTTTCTTGGGTTTAAAACCCTATTAGCAGACCTTATAATGAACTGTACTTTTCTGTGCTTTTTTTGCAAACTGCTTATAAAGTATTCAATGAATCAATCAAATGGATCTTGAAGTATGATTATTAAGAGAGCTGTCTGGATTTCGCGTCTTACTGAAATTCAAAGGAGACGACGTGGTCTGTTCAATCCAAATAGGTGAAACGCACACCTATAGTGGTGAGGGTGCCGGGCCAACAAATCAAGCCTAAAAAATATAAAAGTGTAGCCTCACGCTTTAACACTACGAGTGTGGGCTATACTTTTTTTTATATTGTTATGCTTGTTAAGTTCAATGACTACGACTATGACTTAAAGGTGGTCATTAGTCTTAGAGCCACTATTGAGGGTGATGTGACGATCATGTAAAAAGTACAACATACCTTTGAGACTCAATTAAAAACAACATTCAAAATGAGGTACATACCCCACTTTGCTCAGCACGGCAGGACTTCATGCTCCGTTTCCTGAATATGGCTTTATAGAGCCAAAAATTAGCGGATGGCTTACATTTAGATTAGTGAGAACCGTCAGCACCTAGGCAGCCGTACTAGCAGGGTGGAGCGTAATTCTCCGTTTCCGGTAACACTAACCCTAACAACACAGCCATTTTCTTGAGAGACGCTGAAAAGCGAAAAGGGAGAACGAGCTGAAAGGTGAAAAGGGAAAAACTAAATACAATGCAGGAAAAGGAAAACTGGCATTCACATGAAAAAAGTATGAGTGTTATCATATGGCCAAATGAGTAAGGGAGGAAAATGCTTCCTTGGCACGTAATAAAAAAGAGAAAACATGAAATGTGAGCAGGGGCCCTTATAAAAAGGGCTGGTGAATAAAGGGCTGTCTGTGGAGAGCGGTGGGAGTGTAACTCAGGTGACATTTACTGCAGTGAAACCGGGCTGTGAGCAGCCTCGGAGCGCACTGGGCCATGAGATGGGAACTAGGGCTCCAAGAAGGGAGGCATAGGGAGGGTGACAGAGGTGAGTGTTAGTGTATTAGGGCATAATGGATGCTGAGCCCGGGGCTGGGGGAGGAAGGCTGAAGGGCTTGAAGGAGTGCACTTGGGAGAGTTACCCCAGCGTGACACTGAAACCCAACACTTGTCCCCACCGCCTCCCCACACACCAGCCCGAATCACTTTGGCCGCTGGGCCACCTTTGAGGGGGACCATAGGGCTAACTATCCAGACAGACACAGCCCCATAGCGGGGTCACGCCCAGACTGAGTTGGCCCCTTGTACCTCTACCCTGTAAACCTAGCGGTTCAGATCAGCAGTTGAACCCATAACTGTCACATTGAGCTCATGTACAGACTGCCTCATTAGCCCAGTACTGTGCAGCCTACACACAGATGCATAGACGTGCGTGCGCACACACGTGCATACAGTACACACACCTCTGGAGCCACCAGCTGCAGACAACTCGTGCTACAAATCAGTCCTTGCGATGTGAAATCACAGCTCCGTTAGGTGCGATAAAACCTGGACGTATCTGATTACTATTAGATCATTACTAGGCATATCCGTTGACTCAGGAATTTATACCGATGAGAATCATGGAGCGTTGCATCTGTGCAGCAGAGACCACTATGAAGAGCTGTAGTTGGACTGTCTGCATCTGGCTATCTGAACAATATCATAATAACTGATGAGATGAATTAGATCCTTTAATTTAACCCATTAAGACCTGAGGCCGATTCTACAAATGCCTTCTAAATCAGTAGTTCTCAAACTGTGTTGTAATTCAATTTTTCTAAAATGTAAAAAAAAATAGCAGATGTACAAGCTTGCAGTGCGGCAAGAAGTGACGCGCTGTGAGCTTGTACATCTGCTATTTTTGAATAGCCAACCCAAAGTCTTAATGGGTTTTAATTGACCAGAGTTAGAAAATACTCAAAGCTATAACAGTCTGCAGCTGGTTTTCAACCGTCTAAAAAGGGGGAGCATAGGAAGGGAGAGCAGAAGTGTGAGATGTGCAGATGAGATGAGCTCCTTTCTCGACCTGCCACGGGCAGATGTCCAGACACAACAAACATAGAGCATGGCTAAAGTACAGCAAATGTTACTTAAACAAAGGAGGGACGTAATTCAAAAAGGCACTTCATTTACAAATAACTTTTGGCTAATCCGAGTACAATATAAAACAATAATTTCAACATAGATGTGCGGATGAAGATAATACTTTTGTAAATACCCTTTTCTATTATTAATTATGCCTACATTCTTACAAAGTTGCAGATCCTCTGGTTTCTATCCAGGCCTTTATATTCCTTCCAGTGACCTTGGAAAATCTGGTGTTATTCCCAATCCCTTTACAGTTACAAATTGCCTGTCTGTACTTTTGGTTTTCATACAACAGACACGTTTCCAGTTTAAGCTCTTTGTTTAAATTCTACATAAATATCACATGATGTCATACTTCTGGGCTCACTTTGCCACTTTTGCATGAACTGATCTTTCAGCCTCTGTTCAATTAGTTAGTTTCAACCACTTTATGTTGTGAAACTTGTGTGTGAGACAAACCACAATCATCCAATATCCAATACCAAACTCAATGCTAATACATTTGTGGTTTGCAACTATACAAGACTATACAAGTATGTGTGTCTCAAAGAGTAAAGGCTGAACTAACAGTTATTCAACTGAGTTTAGTTTCTCTATACCTTCTCTCAGCCTCTCCCAGTATCCAATAATTCTCTTTTCAAAAATAGCAGATCTACAAGCTCACAAACGTATTACATCGCAATACGTTGTGAGATTGTAGATCAGCTATTTTTACAGAGGGACACTGTCATACACTGAAGTATAAATCAAGTGGTTAACATGGACACACATGGTTGTCATTTTATGTTTTAGTGTGTTTTTATAGTGTACTTAAAAATGGAGGTGTAGTTTTTCCAATATACTGTATCTATTTTTCTTTAATGGGAGTAGTTATCTTGAGTTCTGTCGTCATGGCTATAGGTATGCATTGGACCCCATAATATACTGTATATTCCCCCACATACTTTTGCAAAGCAAGAAATACCTCTGCATATAACATTTTAGAGTGGGAATACAGTATTTGAGGCATACACACATGTGGGTTAGACATACAGTAAAAAACATTTGAGCGCACATTAAATCTGTGATGCAATGCACTTTATCCTCCGAGAAAAAATGTTGCCACAGTGTTCAGTGATATAAATATTTGGTTGTTGTGCTCCATTATGTGTTTCTAATTTTCAAGACGAGGCTCTTTTCCTTTGTTCTCTAGACTATGGCGTGTGTTTATACAGTGAATATAAAACACCTTGCATCATTCAGTAGACACATTCAACTCCTTAGCGCTTAATAACTCTCAGATCAAATGAGTTTGTGCAATAGTGTTTACAGTTTTTAGTGGGGATTTGTGTGAGGTTCTGCACGTACTAAATCAGCTTTGTTTCGCAGTGTCTCTTTTTCCATACGCCGTGTTATTTAGGGTGAACGCCTGGGAGAGGGCTGGTATTTGGCATCAGCAGGCAATTTAATTTATAGAGGGCTCTATCAAATGGGCACCTTCCATGCAGTGGTGGAAGGAGTACTGAGATGTTTTACTTAAGTTAAAGTATCAATTCCTTAATGTAGATACTCTGTTACTCTGTTACTAAGTCATTGTATTAAAAATGTACTTCAGTAAAAGCACAAAAGTATTGCCATCAAAACGTACTTAAAGTACAAAAAGTTTAAGTTTTCATTATGCAGAATGTCTAATTTCACAAGTTTTCAAAATGTATAAAAATAGCAGATCTATAAGCTCACAATGCGTTACATCACGACACGTTGTGAGCTTGTAGATCGGCTATTTTCATACAGCCAAAGCGTATGGGGCTGAAGTGGTTAATGCATGTTTTTTAATAATCCAAATCTACAAAGTAACAAAGATTTCAAATAATTGTAGTGGAGTAAAATGCACAATATTTGCTTTTGAGATGTAGTGGAGTAGAAGTAAAAGTATTGAAAATTAGAACTACTCAGGTAAAGTAAAAAAAAAAACCTCAACATTTTACTTAAGTACAGTAAGTGAGTACATGTATTTAATTACTTTCCACTACTGGTATTTGGCATCAGCAGGCAATTTAATTTATAGAGGGGTCTATCAAATGGGCACGTTCCATGAAAGAAGGTGCCCATTTGATAAACTCCTCTATAAATATGTGTGATGGAAGTTCCATCACATATATTGTAATAAATCCTGCAGAAACCAGTTCAGGGTGTTCTGGCATCCCAAAACCAAGTATCTAAATCATAGAGAACAATGCAGGGTGTATAGTCTACACCCAACCCTGATTTATACTTTGTCCTGCGACGGTGTCCCGTGTCAGAAATAGCTGCTCTGCAAGCTCACAACTTGCCATGATGACAGCAGGGAACACCATTGTACAATTGAGTAAATTAGGCATAAGTATTGTGCCACCATTTGCAGCCTACTTCATTACTCCACCTGCTGTCAGTAGGCTGTGATTAATGTGTGAGAAAAAAAACAGAAGTATGCAGAGATCTGCAATAATAGCTCTATAATTGAAAAACACCAGGGATCCAGTATGGTTTCCCTGGTCACTGTTGCTGGGTGTAATAAATAAGTCTAATAGGAGAAGTGTAGTTTCTTCTCAGCATGAATCTCATGGCTCATAGCTGTGCTGCACTGTAACAAGTTACTTGGGCAACTGCTGAAAATGGCGTGATTACATAATTATTTTCCATATGATTTTGTTGCAGAAGTTGTGTTATGAGACACTTTTATACAACATGGTTTCTTTTCCCCCCAGTTCCCCAGGAAAGTTATTTGTTTTTTTTATTAAACCTAAATGCCATAAAGCTGTCAAGTTTTATAATGGTATTTGGAATCTTCCTATTTTTCTAATGAAATTATGTGACTAAAAACCAACCTGTGTTGCATCTTTTTACTTGGGCTTGAGTCCTCTAGTGGACAGCCAATGAATTGCAAGCATTTTACATAGGCTATTATTTGCTGTTCAATTAAAAATGGTCGCTCGCAGCTGCACCTTCACCTTATTACCAGAGCCTGAAAAGGTGATTAAATAGACCATTTAAAGGTAAGAGTTGGAGCAATTTTATGTTCATAATTGGTTAATACTTTGTACGTGTGAAAGTCTCATTACTGTTTTAAAAGAAAATACAAATAAAATAAACAAAAAGTAAGCTACAAGACGTTTGTAAACAAAAGGGTAGAACGTCTATGGATGTTTTCACAAGTGTCTAGAACATTAGCTAAGCATACTAGTTTGTCAACCTAGTGGATATTTATTATAGCCATTTCCAGTTAGAGTCATTAAAACATCATACTGTCCTGTTCTTCCAGAAATAAGGTTAATGAATAAACTACTAGTCCATTTTTGGTTGTGGAGATGTCATGATCAGGGTTGCCATGTCCGCTTATTATAAGCGACCTTGGGCTTGTTTTTCTGTTGCTTGAAACTATAGGTAGTTGTAGGTTGTGTTTTTTGGGCTTGTTTGTAAAGTGTAGTTGCTTATTTGGGCTTGTTTCCTAAATGCTGTTTAAACCAGTGGTTCTCAACCATTTTCATGTCAAGGACCTGAAAATGTTTTCAGATGGATATACACGGACAGGCAGGGACCCCCGTACCACATTTTACATTTAAAATGTTACAAAGATATTTCAAACTGTTCACTTTTTTTCCCCAGATAAAGAAATAAAATAGCATACCTACAAGCTCACAATGCGTCTCATCGCAACGCGTTGTGAGCTTGTAGATCCATGTTATATAGGTTTAAAGTGCTCATGTGTTAGTCACTTCTTTTGGGCTTGTTTTCATAGACCTGGTTGCTTATTTCTCTCGCAGACTCTGGCAACACTGGTCATCATGATTCTGTCTATTAGCACATTTTGATAACTGGTTGACTGACTTATTTGAAGTAAAATCCAACTCATGCTCACATTGCATTTCATGTTATTGTCAGGTTTTTGTCAATATTCATGCATCAATCAGATACATTCAAAATAGCATAGTAGCCTATTTGATGCAAATGAATTCTATTTCTGGAAAGTTTCTTGCTACCTACACTTGAGATTAAAAAACACATATAGCTACTTAGTTTCCTCTCCAACTTGTATTTAAATGAACATGTATGTGGTTGTTTATGTAACATGTTGATGTTCAAGATGAGCTTTTTTTCCTAAATATTTTTTTCATGGGTCATGTTTTACCGGTGGATGCTTTGATAGTGTACTGTTGCAGGCATGTGCGTGTGCGCGCGTGCGCGTGTGCGTGTGTGTGTGTGTGTGTGTGTGTGTGTGAATGGATGTGTTTTTAAAGAGGAGAGTAAAAGTGACAATTTCAACACCTCCATAATTACTTCCATGTAGCCCAGAGGGGATGTACTTGGAAGTCGGTTCTTTGTTGGGCCTTCAGGCCGGGGCTGAGCTATAGCACCACTTTGGGTGTGTTTGTTTTGGCCATCCACTGACGCCGGCCGGGTGCAGGTATCACACCTGATTCATGACTGGCTCCTCTGTCTGAGAGGGACTTCTTGTTGTCCTTGGCCGAACGCTGAGTGCTCTCTTCTATCTCACACACTCTGTGACATACCGCTGAGTGTACAGCATGCACGCACGCAAGCACGCACGCACGCACGCACGCACACACACAGACACACGCACACACACACGCACGCACGCACGCACGCACACACACACACACAGTGGTGCAGATTCACACATGTGCATTTACATGAAAACACACACACACACACACACACACACGTAAACTTAGTCACACACACAGAAACATCAGTCTTCACAATCTGTCTCATACCGTCTCACACGCGCATGCATGCATGCAGACACACACACATGCTAACACACACACACACACACACACACACACACACACACACACACACACACACACACACACACACACACACACACACACACACACACAGTGTACAATTTCTCTGCTGAGGACCAGGAACATTATCAAAATTATGTATCAATTCTACTATACTTGTGGGGACATGTGGCCCTTACAAGTATACTGTAGTAATACAAGTACGCACACGCACACGCATGCACATCACACAAACATGCAAGCAATCATACAGCCGATTCACATAGACATAAACCTATCCACATAAAACAACATACTGTATGTGTGTGTGCCGCGTGCACCGCTGGCTTTTATTTCCGCGCAGTCTGTCGATCGTTGAACGTGTGAACTCTTCTTCCTCCTCCTCCTCAACTCCAGGGGTTAAACGGTGTCAGCTGAGGCGTCCCAAAGGTAGAACGCAGTGGGAGGTTCACAAAACAGGTTCAAAACATTCCGTCTTTCTCTTCCTCCATTCTGCGTCTTTGTCTCATCTCTCTCTCATCTCCTGCCAAAAAGCCTCGGTTGGACCTCCGCACCAGACAAAAAAGAGAGGGTGTAAAAGAGAGAGACAGAGAGAGAGAGGGGAGAGGGGGGGGGGGCACGGAGAGAGTAAATGTGATGGATATAAGACAGAGGGGGTGAGAAAGAGGGGCACTCTGTAAAGAGAATGAGATTGAGAAAGGGGGTAAAAAAAAAGAGAGAGAACAAGAAAGAGGGAAAAGAGTGAGCTTATCTGGAGCCCGAGAGAAGAACTGACCAAAGCTGGCTGGGGTTATGAGAAAGATTTATACGAGACTGAGCTCCTTCTGTGCTAGCCTTTAGTGTCAAGAAGATCGATGGTTTCATTATGCCTGCCTCATTGTGTCCGGGTGTGTGGGTGTGTGTATGTATGCTACGTTGTGCTTCACTTGAGCAATACAGGCTGTGTGTGATGATATGGCCGGGGAGGGAAAACTGCGCTCGTGAAAACCGACGGAGCTGTTTGCGGAAAATTAAACCCTGCTTGTAATTGTTTGAACATGTTTTGAATGGCGGCTGAGGCTGTAATGACTTGGCCAAGATCCGTGACATCACAGGGTTTCGGTTAAGGAGACGGCTGGTGTTGAGACAGGGATGGGGTTTTGAAGTGGGGTCAAACTCGGGTTATGGCTCGGGGTTCTGACGCTGAGGTTGATGCTCTTTGTTAAGACTTGGACCGGGGCTCCTGCACCGCGTTTGTTTGATCGGAGGATTTGTGACGGCTGAGCGGGCATAGGTTTTCGGGCCCAAGCCCCGGCGGTGGCGGGTGGCGGTGAGGCTGAGGCTGTTGGTCCAACGGGGGTCAGACAGACACTGTGCAGACGGGGCCTGGGAGCGGGACAGAGCCCTACTGGGCTTGTGGCTCAGAGGCAAAGCCGCCAGGGCTCTGTAGCGGCCACAGCGTGGATCATTATGAGATTTGTTTTAAAGAGTGATGGTTAACCGCATTACGGCCCTGCTGACTGAGAGTCGAATGGCCTCCTGGGTTTACACAAGCTTGTGGAGGTTTTTTTGGGAGGGTTTGGGAGGCCAGGCGTGGAGTAGATCGGCGCTGGTGGCTGGTTGATAAATCACAGCCGCTGCAGGGGGATGCACACAGAGCCAGCCTCCATGCAGTCAAACCTCCAAACAGGGCCTGCCATGGAAAACACTGGGAAAGGCTGCAGCCTCTCACAGTGTGTGTCTGTATAACTATGTCTGTGTGTGTGTGTGCGTGTGTGTGTTTGTCTATTGCATCTATCCATAGCTGTGTACTGTGATGCAAAGACATAGAAACACTCATTCAGAGATGGAGATACCGATACACATGTATACACATGGACTCAGACATATAGGTACTGTACATGCTCTCTCTCTCTCTCTCACACACACACACACACACACACACACACACACACACACACACACACACACACACACACACACACACACACACACACACACACACACACACACACACACACACACACAGTCACAAAGATACACAGACAGAAATGTATGTAAAAACCAGACAGAAATATCCTTTCACAGACACCGTTTTTTTGTCTCTCTCACACACACACACACACACACACACACACTCACTCACTCACTCACTCACTCACTCACTCACACACACACACACACACACACACACACACACACACACACACACACACACACACACACACACACACACACACACACACACACACACACACACACACACACACACACACACACACACACACACACACACACACACACACACACACACACACACACACACACACACACACACACACACACACACACACACACACGCACAGTAACTCCCGGCAGGCCTTTACAGCAGTAATTTCATTAGCAGCCGTTTGTTTTCCAGCACCTCAGCCTTGGCGTGTTTGACAGAACATCCATTTAAATTGGACTGAGAGGATCCAGGTTGGGCCCTGGCTGAGGGACACATTAACAGCTCGCTCCAAAGCCACAGGCAGGCCCAAGGAGGCACTCTTTCTAATCACTAATCCCCCCACAGTACTCTCCACGACACCCTGTCACTTCTGGACCCATTAAGATGCAATCATAAGCCCCTGGTCTGAACCAAGGCACCGCGCAGCGTCCATGTGATGATAGAGTGGGAGTTATGTCTGAGCATAAAAATGATTTAGTGAGGCGTAATTCTAAACCTTCACATTACTTTCATCGTGAAGATTACTTCTTCATTATTATAATCCTGCCACTTCAGTCATTCCAATGCCATCAATCTGTACAAGCAAGCAGAAATCTTGTACTGCTTTTTTTTTGATCGGTTAAAATGAAGACTTTTCGCTTGGTTCCAAGGCAGATAAACTGAGATCTTCCTTGTATCCTCGAGCCATCTGCTTTATTTCAACATGCCATTTGCTTGAAGAAGGCACATTCTTGAAACGTATAAACTATAATGAAAGGAGAGGAATTATCTCACATGTTAGTTTTCTTTTCCCATTCGATCTTATTACCAAACATCCAGATTTGTGCAGTGTAGGATGTCTGTTTACAGGACATATTATGTCTTCTACACCCATGTGCACTGGTTGCCAAAACCAAGCTGCCTTCCTCCTGCTCCAGCCAGAATCTAAACAGTGTACGTACTTCATTTCCCGATAAGCGCAGTTACAGTGGTTTCATTACAGCATCCTTCCATTATTCCATTGCATATCAGTTTGTCCTTGACCCAAACCATAGACAGCGTTACATTAGCAACGTTCCCGTGCACTGACATACTGAACCCATGTCTTAGTTGCTTCGTGTTGTTTCTTTCAAATGTTTGCCTCAAACCGAAGCTAACTTCAATTCCTGGCAAGACCATGCAGGGTCTACTTCTCAGTCACTCGTTCCTTTCCTTAAGCATGATTTATATTTTGCGGTACGATGGAGGGTGGTCGTGCACTGAAAATAGTTGATCTGCAAGCTCACAACGCGCCGCGATGCGACGTGTTGCGAGCTTTGTAAATCTGCTATTTTCTTTGGTTCTCTCTATCACCTTCTCTTCATCTTTCTCTCCCTCCCTCCCCCTCTCCGGTCCTGTCAGACAGACACATAGCAACCGGCAACAGCCAAGAGAAACAGGAACTGTGGGATTATTCAGTCGTTTTTATCAACATCTTCCTCGTTCCTCCCCTCCTCCTCATCCTCCTCTCAATGGCAAACGGGTGTCTGGCTTCGGAAATGTTTCCACCAAACAGCAACGTCTCAGCCGGGGCTTAAGGCAGGATTAGAGCTCAAATTACCGACTCTGTGGCTCATTTACTCCTTGAATCCGCAGTCTTCAAAACAAAAGTGAATGTGGACATGTCCAATGATATGATAATAGCGTGAAATAAGAAACACATTTCAGGAGGGGGAGATCTAGTTCCTGGAGGCCTTGACGTTACTCAAAACAACGTGACTTATCAAACCCGCACAGACGAGGAGAAGAAGAAGGGGGAGGGCAGGCGTATACAGACAGACAGAAGTGGAGATGTACAGTATAGGCCTATTACTGTCAATGCAGGAGTATAGGAGTTATGTCCACTTTGTTGATTTAACTCTGAAGGTGTAAATGATAAACGGACCGCATTTACATATAGTTCGTTTATAGCAGTGGTTCTCAATTGTTTTCGTGCCAAGGACCCCCAAATTGTTATATATTTGGCCGCAGACCCCCACGTATAAATGGATACACTCACACCAACGATTCTTTCGTGTTTTTCTGCTAAATGGGCGTGTACAAAGCGTCCAAAACATCCACTTTATATGTAGGCTACGCCTTGTTCACACCTAGTTCAGACCACAGCAGGCTTCTGATTGGTTGCCACTTTGTCTTCAGCAACCTCAGCAAAAGAGTTGAAAACTTTCCTCAACTTTTTCGCACTGTTTTTAGCTAACTCCACCTCCTGTCACAATGAATCTCTCCTCACCATAGACCAAGGGTTCCCAAACTTTTCAGGCCGCGACCCCCCCAAAATAATCATATTGGAACTGGGGACCCCCCACCCTGACAAGCACTTGGAATTGTAAGTCATTACATTTAGTTTGACTCGGTTCCACAGATAAATATTGTGAAAATAGCCTAACTCAGCTCACAACGCCTCGCACTGCGAGGCGTTGTGAGCTTGTAGATCGGCTATTTTCACAATGTTTGCCTCTTTCTTACATAATATTTTACATGTGCAGATACCCTGTATACACTTATACTGTATGTTGGTTTGTTTACTGTTGAGTGATAAAACAATGCTACACATTAAGCTAATCATCTGGGGACCCCCTAAAATGATTTGGGAACTCCCCCCTGGGGATCCTGACCCTCAGTTAGGGAACCACTGCCATAGACAATGCATGCATGGAACCATGCCGCTTTCTCGGAAGGTAAAAGTACATTTGTGTACATTTTCACACACTCAGAGCTAAAGTAACTCTGCAGATTTGACTGTGACGGAGCAGAGACGAGACAGGAGTAGCTGTGTAAGCAATAATGGTAGCTGTTTTTGTTGTAGTCATAGTTTTACATAATTAATCAAAACATTTCCATGGAGTTGAATTGTGGACACGGTAATGAAATGTTAGACAAATGAATGTTATTTGAATAAAACACCGAACAGAAGAAATGATTAATGATGGCTGTCTACAATCTGTTTATTTATTTTACCAGCGCGGCCCACTTATCGCTATTAATCCAGATTTATTTCCTCTATGTAAGCAGCCTTAACTTACTGTATTCTTTACCTTTCCTAACAATCACATCTTTGATGAAGTTCTCGTGGAGTTATGACAACATTCTTCACAGGGGATTGTCCTGTGTCTACCGTTCTAGTTTGGGACAATTAACATTTGCAGTGCCTTTGAACGCAACAATTACGTTTTTAATCATGCTTAATCTAAAAATGGCATCTTATATTGCATTTTAAAATTATATTACAAAAACCCTGTACTGAATTTAATTTGAGAACAAATCACGTGGAACAAGTACAGAGAAATTATGTGTGCCACAATCTAGTGTAAACCTGAACTCTGGTCTATAAAAAGCAATGTTAAGCTAATGTTAGTTTGTGTTGACTAACATCAGTGCTTGAATTTCATGTTTATTATAAGACCTATAATCTGAGTTCCCAGAAGTTTTCGCCGGCTCGGCGAGGAACTTCTGGGCCAGAGCCCTGGGATTTGTGGGCGGGATGTTATTTACGCTCTGAATCTGAGCGGACACGCCTCTTACCGGTCTGAGAGCTGTGCAACTCGTCTAAAAAGTCCGACGAGAGGCAAACAGCATTACACAACAATGGTGGCCGAAATTTCTCAAGGGGAAATTGCTTCCCGTCGATCCTATTTAGATGCAACACCCACTGCATGTGGATCCCGCCCCCTTTTCTTCATTGGCTGTTGATTTGAATCACAACGCAGTGGCCGCGCCCCCGCCGTCCAAACTCTGAGGCAATGCCTCCCAGACTATAAGACCTATAGCCTATGGCCACACTTTTTTTTTGTCATGAGGCTGTTGCTAAACATTTTATTTGAGTCAGACTGTGTGCACTATGGAGTTTAAGAGGTGATACTGTATCCCAACGGTTCTCAACGTGGGGTGTGGGACCAACAGGGGTTGGGGGGGGTTCCAAGGGGGCCCCAGCTAAATGATTGATAGGGTGAAACCACTCGCGATGCGATGTGAGAACCAAATGGAACCAAATAGACCCTTACAAGTCTGTAACTCTAGAGTGTACAAAGTAAGGAAGTAATTGTACATTCTCTGAGTTAAATTAACACTGCAAATTCTGCAGTGTAAATATACGTAGGTGTCCCAGAGATTTTTTTTATTTATTTAATGGGGGTCCGTGGCCTTATATCAGACTGGAAGTCCTTGGAAATTAAAAAATGTTGAGAATCACTATGTAGCCCATCTCTACCTGTGTATGACTTGCATCTCTCCATCAATCTAATCTACCTCGCTTCTGTCTGTGCTACAACATCGTTGTCATCCTGCCATGCACCATTTACTGCCCGCTGAGATACTATCATCTTAAACTGCTAGCAAGCTAGCAACGTAGCTGGCTGGCTGGCTGGCTGGCTCCAGTCCTAACCTGCCCCCTCTCCACCACATCCAAACACAGCATGCAGTGTTTCACATTCTGACTGCAGAGAGATGACAACCACAGGTCGACAATGAGGGCACGCACCAAGATAGGATCGAGTGCGGTTTTAGGGTAGGCGAGGCGTAGGGTTAAAAATGGCAAGGGAGAGACTGGAAAAGAGATGAAAAAGAGAGGGAGAGCGAGAGACTTACGAGGGGCCAAATCGGAACACCGCTCGGCTCCTCGAGAGCAGGAGACCTTGTATCCTGCACGCTCAAATTACTTTGTAAAAACGCTCTTCTGTCAACTTTATTAGGGAACCTGAAATATCAAAACATAACACAGTCGTCTGCGGGCGTGCGCGCAGCGCGGTGAGTGAGGGGCCGGTGCATTGGCCCCGATGTGAGTTTCAATCACGATGGCGTGCCTCGCCCCCAGTGGGCCGCGCTCAGTGCGCCGGGCCGGCCCCCGGCTCATAAATCAAACCTATAGCCGCCCCGCCGCGTTGGGCCAGCAGAGTTTTGAACCCCCCGGGGTGAAATGTATGTTTTAACCCACCACGGTCCTTTGCTCACGCCCAGGCCTGTCAAACAAACCTATGGGTTCCTCTCTACAGGGGTGCAGGCCTCTGTATGGAGACAGTGGTCGGGACAGGGACCCCTGCTGTGCTGACCCTTACTGTAGCCTACACACACACTCTGATGTTTGACTGTCAGATGGGTATGGGGAGGAAGACTGATGGTGTGTGTGCAGCTGTGTGTGTGTGTGTGTGTGTGTGTGTGTGTGTGTGCGTGTGCGTGTGCGTGTGCGTGTGCTTGTGTGCGTGTGTGCGTGTGTGATGCATTGCAGCCACAAACCTGTGTGTACATGTGTATGAGTGCTGTCAAGTGCAGGAATTCCTGGGTTGATATGTATAATATTATATATCCCTAAACAATCATTTTGTAAGCAATCTTATGATGACTCATAACCTTAATGATATTGATATCCCATAGGCTGCTTTGTTTTCAGGTCCAGAACCATCAATTTTGTTAGCATGAGTGTTATTCTTTTAAAACGGCATTGAAGCTCTTGTTTTAGAGCAGTGGTTCTCAAAGTGAGGTCCAGGGACCCTCAGGGTTCCAAATGGACCTCTGGAAAGTCTGAGAGTGTACCCTTACAGGTCCATTTGGTTCCATTTGTACACTCTCAGAGTTATGAGGGTCCTTGAAAAAAAAAAAAAAAAAGTTTGACAACCACTGTTTTAGAGTGACGCTTCAATATGCATCTTGTGTGTTCCTTGTAAATGGCTTCCCTGATGGGGCATAAACTCGCTCACCATGCCCACCACCTGGACCCGGGTCCCGGGGTTGATGCGGAGGGTGCGTGCCTTAAGATTCAGGCTGTAATTCATCTTGTATGAGGAGGCCAGGTGGGGACTGGAGCCTGTCATCGTGGTGTTATTGATGGGTTGCAGTGTAGGCAGCAGCAGGGGACTAAACAGTACTCAGAAGCACAGTTACCCAGAAGCACCTTCCCACTGAGAGAGTCTTTAGTCCTAGGGGAGATGGGGGGGGGGCCTTATAGCAGTAAGTTGCTTTCTGGGAACAGAGCCCTGACCTTTAAGTGTGGTCTGCTTGATGCACTCAGCTGACATCATGATTAGAGCCATAATTTGACTTTTTTTTACGACATCGGTATTGGCAAATGTGCAGCCGATGTGTCCAGATTTTGTATCTTAACATTTTCAAATAGCTGATCTACAAGCTCACGTGTCACGATGCAACACATTGTGAACTTAAGGCAATTTTGTATTTATTTTTAATACGGTGGTTATAAAGTGGTTAAATAAGTTGTATTTGTGTATTTTATATTATGCACTTGTTTGCTTGTTTGTTGTATAATTAGAGTTAAATGTTCTTTTAATATATTGAAGTTTTAATATATATATAATTCATTTAAATATTTGTAGGTTGCAGGTTGTGGGGTCGAATCCACCGTGGTGCATCCGGCTTTGTCAGGTGTCTATGCGAACACAATCGGCCCGTGTTCACGGGAGGGAAGCCGGGCGGGAAGGGTGAGAATTGTGACTGTACGTACTCCTACTGGCTGGGGCGGCACCTGTCTGCAGGGAGTGTTGGGCGGGAGGAGTAGGACGAAGGACCCACATCCTCCCGGTGGGGGCTCCTCACTGGAAGGTGAGTCAGTAGGACACAATAGCAGTGACAACACAGAAATGTGTGTGGGAATGAATTGACTAAATTGTGGAGAAAAAGGGGGTAAACAATTATTGTCTACTCTAAATTTTAAAAGGGAAAGAAGAAAAAAAGTTTTTTATTTTTTATTTCATTTCGGTCAAAGCATCTGTAATCGGTGGTCTAGCACTCTCCAAAATCAGAATAGGTGTGATCAGACTCAAAACTGTTGCTCTGATCATGATGATGATGGTGTTCTCAGAACTTCTCACACACATTCATATTGCACAAACACACACCAGACACTTGTACTGTACTATTTATGGCACCAGGCCTATGCTCTATTAGGCATGAACACATGCACAACAATCGTGACTTGTTTGGAAAAGCTCTCTATTTAACCTGTACAGTCCAACAAAAACTGTTTCTCATAGCATTCTAGGTGAGAAATAGGCCAATATAAATAGGCTCAATATTGATTCACTTCACATTTACAATGGCTAGTTAAACAGTGTGTTAACAGTATTTGGAAGCTTCCATCCAGTTACATCTATATTGTGACGTAAACTCACAAGTCATTCTCTAAACCAGGGGTCTTCAACGTTTTCCAGGCCAAGGACCCCTTAGCTGAGAGAGAGATGAAGCAGGGACCCCCACTACATGTTATAGAAAACTGTGTCGCAGTCTCGCAGATTAAACTTTTTCATAGATTTCATAGATAGCTTCATAGACTTGTTTGCCAGCACTATCATCAGTGTATGTTGGAATGTTAATGTATTTTCAGACATTTAACCACTTTAGCCCTCAGTACTTAGTAAACTTGACCTTTCACTTTGTACTTGCTCTACTCTTTTTTCCCTCTACACCAAACCTCTTTATTCAAAATAGCAGATCTACAAGCTCACAACGCCTCGCTCTGAGCTTGTATCTGCTATTTTATCACTGTATCACTTCGGCTCAGTAGAGTAAAGGTGATTCGAGCCTGTACCATGCAGTGGAAAAGCGCCATTGGTGGGAGAGCTGTTCATGTGTGCGTGCTGCGTGTGCGTGCGTGTGTGTTTGCTTTTGTGAGTGTGAGAGAGTGAAAGAGCGAGAGGGAGAGAGGGAGTGCTTGTGTGTATGAGTGGTACAATTTGGTCATAAAGGCCATGCTGTTTAATGTATTGCTGAACTGTGTGTGTGTGTGTGTGTGTGTGTGTGTGTGTGTGTGTGTGTGTGTGTGTGTGTGTGTGTGTGTGTGTGTGTGTGTGTGTGTGTGTGTGTGTGTGTGTGTGTGTGTGTGTGTGTGTGTGTGTGTGTGTGTGTGTGTTTGGCAGTGTAGCGTGGCAGTGCAGCCTGCCTCTTGACAGTCTCTGGGTCTGTTGACAGCCCCTCTGGTCCCTGTCAAGCAGGAGAACAGCTCTATGTGTGAGTGAAGAGTAGCCTTAGGAAAGGCGCCCAGTCTGGACTGGACCTGTGTGTGTGTGTGTGTGTGTGTGTATTAGTGTTAGTGTGTGTTTGTGAGTGCTGCGCTGTTCCAAGCTTCATTCAGCTCAACCTGTCAATGAAGAGCTCCTATAATTCTTTCCCCTCTTATTCTCGCCCTGGAAAACGTCTTCCCGTGCTGATGCTGCACTTCTACGCTGCGTCCATCCAGAGCCGTCCATCGGCCCTGAACCACCCTGTCTCCACAGCCCATCCTGCATCCCTTCACATCACCTCTCCTCCATCAGCACCTTCCCCCTGTTTGGCCTTTTATTTCTTTGTTCGTCACTCTCGCTGCTTTCCCTTCCAGCACTGCTTTCCTGCTCTGTTCCTCCTCCTCTCCGTTCATCTCTTCACGTCTCTCGGCCGGACAGATTTACAGCACCAACCGATGACAAATGAACTCGAGTCTCGCGGTTCGGAGAGGGAACTAAACTGCCCGGTCTCCAGATCCCCTCCCCTAGCTTTGATCTACGGATGGAAAACAAACAGAGCGACCACGCAAAACGAGGCAGACAGAGAGACAGAGAGAGACGGGTAGTAGAGAGGGCAAGAGATCAAGATAGAGAGAGACTGAAAAGAGAGGATGATGGAAGGGAAACAAGAAAAGTCATATTGCGTTACCACAACAACATTACATGCTGGACAAGGGCCTTTTGCATTCTTTATTCCCCCTGAAGCGCCTCTCTCCCACGGTCTCGCCCTCGTGCTGTCTCTCTCCTCACAGCCCAAGGCCGATATTAATCACAGAGATCTGAGAGCTCTTATCTGTAGAAGCCTCGGCACACGGCTCTGCTTGACAGGGCGTCGGAGTCAAAAAGTTTGCCCTCCCGTGCCTATTTCTGTGAGTGTTGTGAGATTGCGGGATAGAGTTACGCCAGGCTGACCCAGAGGGACCCACACTGTAGGTCAATGTGCATTTGAAGCACTGTGTTTTCATAGTGTGCCAAACACTTGTTCGTGCCATGCTCTGCATCCTCGGAATATTTGTTGGAACTAATTCCGTGGTTCGTTTTCTGAGATTTTGACAGGAACCCCGGGTACTGTGCACGCACGATGCAGCATTTTTGGCCCACGGGGCTTCACAGATGTGGGTAAACAAATCTCATAGCAGCCTGTGGCTGCAGCCATACCCCCCTCAAACACAATTACATCCAACATAAGCCACAGCAGCCAGTGCACAATACCACCACTGAGTTTGAGAGTTTAGACCCGCGGCGGGGGGGGGGGGGGGGGGGGGCAGACAGAGATGTACTAGACACACTAAATAAACCCTGGATAAACGTTGGATAAACACAGTTAGGGTTTCACCACCAACAAGCTGAACTCACCACCGCGTGGCCCATGCCTACAGAGGCTCCCCTAGCTCAGATACAAGGCCGAGCTTTGATTCGCTGGGCATGCCATGTAAAATCGCATTAAAGCGGGAAGGAAGAGGGTGGCGTTAAAGAAACACTGCCACACAACATGGTGTATAGTTCGTACAACGATGGTTAGAATGTATAGGGTGATGATGATGTCTTTGTATTGCAGCAGGCTTTGGAGTCTCACATGTTTACATACGTATGTGGCAGTATAGAGGCCCCCACTGCGGTGATGTGATGATCTTCAAACAAAAACGTTTTCAGGCCTATTTTAAAAGAGTCCAGGGTCTGTGGTGCTCTCAGGTCAATAGGAAGGCTGTTCCACAAGCGCGGCGCTGCCGAGCAGAAGGCCCGGTCCCCCATAGTACGTAGATTTGTACCAGGGACATCGAGGAGGAATCTGCTCGGAGATATGAGGGTGCGGGTGAAAAACGATGTGCCATCTTCAATAGAAGGTCATGTCCAAATCCTAAATTCAATGTCGATTTACAAGATGGAGTGCCTGATCGTGAACTTGTCTCCTCATCATACCAGAGGCCGTTGACTCTACTTTTCAGGAAGTCGAAAAAAAGAATCTGTGTTCAAATGGCTCCAATGCAGTTATTATTTAGTCACACGCTCTTGTTAATACTTTTCACTGGTCCAATATGGATAAAACCCACAGACAGACTTAACCACTTTCACTTGAAAGATTTTCCAAAATAGCAGATCTACAAGCTCGCAATGCATGAGCTAGCAGATTGGCTATTTTTTGCTACTTTTGTGTGTAGTATGACGAAGTAGGGCATTCATTTACTGAAGAAAAAAATGTGACATGTGGAGATAGGAGTATTAGGAGGTTTCTGCAACAACGAGTGGCATCATCATGGCACTGCTTATCTGTTCTCCAGTGAACCCTAAAGGCCTCATTCAGCATCGGAGAGCTCCTGCCAGGATAAACCGCAAAACAAGGAGATTGGGAAGGAATACCAATCATATTCTTGAACATTAATGGTACTTTATATACTTGTTATTTCCATAATATTATGATATTCACAGCATCTTTTGTCAGATGAGATGTAAGATGAGATGGCTGATGATTGGGGGAAAATGCATTATTCCTGCCTTATCAGATTCTTTATGCCATTCTAATAGCTTACAAGTAGCCGTGCTTAGCAGCAGGAGAAAGCCCTTTCACTCTTCCCTCTCCCGTCCTCTCTTCCTCTCAGAAGAAAATGGGCCAGAGATGGAGTGAGTGAGGGGATAGCAGGGGGCTTCAGATATGGAGAATACAATTACTCACATGGCCAATGATCAATGGGAGGGAGCACAATGCATCATGGGCTGAGTGTGCCAGCCGCCGTGCCCTTTGATGTGAGAGACCGCTATGGGCTTCAGAAGAAAAACAGGAGTCCAGACATGGATCTCAGAGAGATGAGTCTGTGTTGGCCGGCCTGTGCGCGTGTGCGTGTGCGTGTGCGTGTGCGTGTGCGTGTGTGTGTGCGTGTGTGTGTGTGTGTGTGTGTGTGTGTGTGTGTGTACGCGCACGTGTGTGTGTGTGTGTGTGTGTGTGTACGTGCGTGTGTGTGCATTTGTGCGTGTGTGTGCATTTGTGCGTGTGAATGTTTTTATGTGGTTGGTTTTGTGGCAACTTAGGGAAACTGTGTTTACTTGCATTGGCTAAACACATCTCTTTAAATGATTATGTTTAGCACTCCCTTTGCTGTCCTGACCCCAAACCAAGGACAGACCAAATTCCGTAGGATTCTTTGCAACTAGCAAAACAACCCTGGCTGTGGCTCCTATCTCTTTATCTCTTTCGCCCATCACTCCCCTCCTCCTCTCATTCATTCTGATCCGTGAGAGATAAAGATAGACAGATTAGCCATACTCTGCCGCTTGTGTTTACATGCCGGAGGCCACTCTGTAGCAGAGTGACTGGAAAACTAATGTTGCTGTCCTGAAAGTGGTTTGAGCGCACATCCACTCAAAAAGATGTCTCAAGGTGCTGGACTGAGCAGAAGTATTCAACATAAAGTGGAGTTCGCTCACTTGTTCAAATGTTCTGAAACATCTATAATGTTTCAACCACAAGGGCCATTCTCAAGGTAGAAATATATTTTTTAGAAATAGTGATACAAATATTTGAAGTAGCTTTTCGTCTTGAGAAAGACCCTTGAGGTCAAAATGTCAAGAAATCAAAAAACGATTTGGAAGAATTTGAAAACGTGTGTAGACAGACTGTTTTATTGCTGTCCTAAAAAAGAGCAGTGGTCACAAAACTGGATCTCAGAACATGGTGTACGATGCAGGCCAAACACATAGCATATGGATACAGTCATCCTGTGGATAACAGATAACGGTTCACTTCTCTTCAGCTCACAGTAAAATCCAGAGTGTTAATTCAACTCTCAGTATAAAACGACATTTTTTTAAATAATTCTTAATGTGTCAACAAATCAATTAATAACTTAAGCGTAATGTATACTTTGTCACACAATGGTGTTGTGCAATAGAAGTGAAAATAGCAGATCTATGGGCTTACATGTTTTGAAACTCTTCACCTTTTTTATAATCGTTTAGTTTGATTACGTGTTGCACCCTTAATCCACACTGCCGCCACTTTCGCCTCCCTCCTCACCTCCCTCTTCCTCCACCCTCTCCAGTACCGCCCTCCCTTCTTCTTCCTCACCCACCGTCCTATTCCTCCTCCTGCTGCACCTCCCCTTCCCGCGGTCCTTTAACCCCCCCCCCCCCCCCCCCCCCCCCCCCCTCCTCTGTACGTCCGGAAAGAGAAACCACAATAACATTTCACCAGAGACTCAGTCAATATTATTCCTTGACGGTCTTCAAAGCGGGAGAGAGGATATTGGAGCCAGAGAGAGAGAGAGAGAGAGGGGGGTGGGGGGGGGGGTGGAATGAAGGATGGAGGACAAGAGAGAGAGAGAAGAATGAGAGAGTGTATGTTGTCTAGGTTAATGTAGGAACAAAAAGGAAGGAGGAGAGTGATGCAGCAGAGAGAGAGAGAGAGAGAGAGAGAGAGAGAGAGAGAGAGAGAGAGAGAGAGAGAGAGAGAGAGAGAGAGATGGATAGAGAGGGATGGAGATTAAAAAAGAAAGAGGAGAGGTAGAAAACGGAATGATATAGCTAAATGAGAGAAGGAAAGGAAGAGAGATGAAGGGGAGAAAGAGATGAGAAAGGAAGGGAAATACTGACAGTGCGCACTGTCCAATCCGGAGTGTTCATTTAACAGTGAGAGGGTAAAAATGGACTGTTAAGGGACCATTTCTACACTGTCTGTCTGAAATGAACACTGTGGCTCTTACAGTGAGAGTCAGTCTCTACCCTCTGAAGAATGGCCGCCTGAAGCGATAGGACACTCCTCTTTATCCATCACACTCCCATTCTCTTTGAAGCTCTACCCCCCCCCCCCCCCTGCCTGGTAAATCACCCCTCTTTTTGTCTTCAAGACACAAGAAACACCATGTACCCCATCACTATCCCCCAACCTGCCACTAGGGGTCCCTGTGTACATGACAAAACAAAGATTCCCCCTGTAGTCCCAGCCACAGAAAGGGCTCCTCTGTTAACGGTGTCTGACAGATACATTGGCCGCTTAAGCGAATGTCCCTTTCATGTGGCACAGTAGTAGCTGCAGCTCTTATGTGATATGCACTGATACAAAAGAACAATACGGACTGGAGGCCGGGAGACGGAGAGTTATAATGCTGGGGGTTTTGTGGCAGCAGGCCTTTTTCTGGGCAACGTCAGACATGGCAACAGTGGAGCCACAGAGACAAGTTCACGGTTCCCAGAGTTGCAGGGCCACAGACATTAGCAAGACCTCTTCTTTGCCTCGTCCACTTTCTCTACACCTCTCTCACTCTCTCTCTCCCACAGCACCTCCTCAGCCCAGTGTCATTGAGACTGATGAAAAAATATCAATATTGTCAGAGCTCAGCAGCAATAGATGAAGCCAAAAGTGTTGAACATTTCACAGATAGTTTCAGACAGGAATGAAAACAGTCTAGCGAGGCTCTCTCTCTTTGTCTCTCTTACTCTCGCTTTCCTTCCCTTTCACCCCCTACCTCTCTCTCTCTCTCTCTTTCTCCCTCTCTCTGAATCGGCCCCTTTCTCTAACGCCTCCCCAGACATGAGTTCTGTAAGTGAGCGTTTCTGTGGTCCGCTAACAGAACATTAACTTTAAAGTCTTTTCTTTCGACCAGGGCTATATGTACTATGCTGTAACCACTGGCCCCCGTCCAGGAATCTCCTGCAGCCAGCCGCTCATATAAGCCCTCTTCTAACGGGCCAAGAATGTGAAAAAGCTCCTTCAAAGAGAAGCCCCTCCACAAGGTGTGGTTACAGGTACCTACGTCCTGCAGGTGGCTGCATTAGTGCAGATGAAACCGCTAGCTGAAATCACACACCTGTCTGGGAGCTGGAGTCACAAAGGGGGAGAAAACAGAGTCATGAAGGATACAAAAAGATTAGATTGAGATCAACATGGTCCCATCATGTAATTCCTCCGTGAAGATCTTTCCAGCACTTGAAAAAAACACCAGAGGCTGTTTTTGCATAATATAGAACAAGAACCATTGACATTCCCAATTTCTCATCTCTCAATTGATGCTAAAACCGTAATCACTTAAGCCCTATTTTATAATTAGTCATACAAGACAGTGTTGCTGGTCGAAAATAGCCGATGTTCAAGTGCACCGCGTTGCATTGCAAGGTGTTGTGAGCTTGGACATCTGCTATTTTTTGCCCATTTTCGTTCGCCTATAATGACATTCCCCAAAATAGGGACGCAAGGTTGAACATGCAGGTTAATGAACGGTGGCCAGTCTTCAGAGGGGAACAAGTGTCTGCATTTTACAACGCGGACAAAGAGTTTACAGCCATGCTGATCAAAGGTACACGGCACAAATGGCCATGGTCATCTTAACAGAGACTACAATAAGCACATATAGGGGCAATTGTTTCACCGCGGCACTCCTGAGCGGATGGAACTGACTCAACTGAGCGAGGAGTGGTGGTGAGGAGGGGGGAAACATGTCAGGGGGACAAAGAGTTGCTTGTCCAAGGCATGTCTGCCATCGGCCCTGCAGGGAGGGGCCCGGTGCCACTTGTTTGAGGGGTTCTCCGTGATAAATTGCTCCCTACTTGACTCTGTCACACTGTCTGCCACTTGGACAATAACCGGAGGTCACGGTGGAGTAGTGGAGCATCGACACTGTGGCCCCCCGCCTGCACAGAGAGAGGGGGCCACTTAATCTCAACATGGGTCATTCATTCTGAATCCACGGTGCTACATAACGGGGTGATTAATGCATTGACGGAGGAACCATTAGACTGAAAATAAATAAAACACTTTTCACAGTTGTCTTTACGCGGGCTTGTTTATTTATGGCCATTAATCATGCATGTGAGGATTTGACACACAAGTGGCAGCGATAAAGAGCCTGTGTAAATGCGTGGCTGCGGGATGGTCAAACAGCCACTGACAGAGATAAATGTGATCCCATAGAAGAGGAAACAGATGACAACGTGTTAAATGTTACTAATCTCAGTCGTTGGAATGGTTCTGTTTAAACATCCGCTGCCAGCGTTGTGCGTGCCACCTGCCTTAAAGTGTAGGCTACAGGCTACACACTGCTCTTTTAGTGACACTTTTGGACACACCACCCCACCCCCCGGCCCCCATAATAATGTTTTTAAGTTGCACTCACGCAATCCTGGCTGCAATCACCCTCTCTCTCTCTCTCTCTCTTTCTCTTTCTCTCTCTCTCTCTCTCTCTCTCTCTCTCTCCCCGGCCGTGGCAGCCTCGCAACCTGCGCTCCCCTCCTCTTAAAATAAGCAGGAGTGGAGGGGGGATCTCCTCCTCCTACTACTCCAGTCAACAAGCTTCAGCTTCGAGTGGAGCTGAGGAGCGCACCGCGGAAACCTCCCCAAGAACAGGCTAGGTCCTGTGGCTGCGACAGGACGGGACAGCAGCGATTGGACAAGAGACAAGACAAGAAAGTTAAACTATATCTAACCGGCAGGGAACCGTAAATAACTTGTGGAATGGCGGAGGGGCGGAACGCTGGTCCTCCGGTCGGACACGGACACCACATGTGAGCCGCGGAGTGTCGCCGGTAACTTTTTGTAACGTTAAAAAAAAGTCGACAGTTGGGAAGAGAGATTGAGAGACAGAGAGAGAGAGAGAGAGTGAGAGAGAGAGATAGAGGGAGACAGAGAGAGAGAGAGAGAGAGAGAGAGAGAGAGAGAGAGAGAGAGAGAGGAGGGGATAGAAGTCAGTGCGAGTGTTAAAGGATAGATCTGTCGTAAGTGTCACCTCATCTTGTGACGATGGTCTCTATGCCGGGAGTCCGCTGGTTCCTGCTGAGCGCTCTGCTGCACGCGGTGGCACCCCGGGGCGCCGCGGTGGCACCCCGGGGTGCCCGGGACAGACCCAGGCAATGTGAACTTCCCAAGGCGGTGAGTCGGCTGTTGACAGTTTGTTGTGACTCACTTGCCCATATTTGTTATGTTATGTTAGGAAAGCTGTCGCCTTTCTATGATGTCCTGTTAGGCTATAGGCTACGACATTGAATATTTATGTTAAATCAGACCAACGGTTTCAAACTTTACATGTTTTTTTTTCGGATACAGGATATGTGAGCACTTGGGACATCTGGGCAACTCGATGTAAAATTGTCTATTTTGTCCATAAATTATTTTAAACAAAAATGTAATATTTGGAAAAGTAAAGTAGCCTATAGTCTACATGATGTGAACATGCTTAAACATTCGACAATGGTCTAATATTTCTACAATTGCTACAAATTGTTACAAAACCTGTAAATCCAGTCATTTTGGGGAATAAACAAGGACCTGAAGGATACATTTTAAGTCTGATAATGATGTACCGTGCATGTTCACATCATGTATAGCCTACTTTATATTACTTAAGACCATTTTTCAAATATTAGATTCAAAAAAACATTTTAGACAAAATAGCCAACCAACCAACCAACCAGGTGCCCAGATGTCCCTAGTGCCCACCTATCCTGTATCCGTTGTTTTCTTTGATGTTTATTGACATTTGGTGTTAAAGTGAATTTAAGGAAGGTTGGCTTAAGTGAAAATAACACAAATAAATGGCTAGGCCTATTGTAGGCTATTGAAATGATGCACTGCAAACTATTTTAAATGTTGATGCGAATTGGTCACATTTTTAAGAGTAGCCTAGTCTAATTACAATAATCATTAGACCATCACTCTAGGCTCAGTCAGTCTATTCCATAATTATGATAATTTAATGAATAGCCTATAATCTACTGACAATAGCCGTATTGCATTTTTTAAACCAACATTTATAATAAAGGTTAATCACTTTCTTTCAGACTACATTAGGCATTATTTTACATGGCGCACGGTCTCAGTAAAAAGACAAAAATATTCATCATCACACGCGTGAAACATTTGGGCTCAAAACTTTGGTCCTGACTTTCCACGAACGAAGAAAAATGTGCGCCTTGGAAATGAAGCCATGCAGTTGCCAAGTGAAATGAAATGGGTGCCGTTCGCCAATTCTATGGCTGTTTATGTGACAAAAGAAAGTGTGGGGGAACACCCACGGGTGACTTGACTTCATATGCATTTATTTGGAAAAGTTTCAGTGACCTTTCAGAAGTGATCATGTTTCCGCGAGACGCGGCCTATTAAAGCACTTATCGGGCATATTCGCAAAATTATGGAATGGGTTGAATTTACACTGCGAGCGAGGAGTGCGGTGCTGTCCTGGCAGCACCATGTGTTCGGGTTCAATTAATGTGAGTCCTCTCTAATCTGAGCCAGACCGTAGAGCTGTCGCTCCCGTCTGTCTGTCTCTCGGTGTGAATGTATCAGAGATGGAGAGATGAGATGAAGGGGAACTTAATTAGAATCATGACTGCTGAGTGCAGACGCTGCGTGCGTCCAGCACGCGCTCTGGCTGGCTGGCTGGTTGGTTGGCTGGCTGGTTGGCTGCATAGATAGAGTTATAGGTTGGCTGGCTGACTGGCTGGTTGGCTGCATAGATAGAGTTATAGGTTGGCTGGCTGACTGGCTGGTTGGCTGGCTGGCTCGACGCGCTTCATGGTCCCTTTCGTTTCCAAAACGCTCGCCCCAAAACACAGTCGCCCTATGCCTTAGTAACCCAGTGGTGTCTTCTAGTTTTTTTTCGGAGGGCATACAATATGCTCGACATGCGCGTGGTCATGGTTATGCTCGTGCGTGTAACACGGGTAAAACCTTATTTTCTAAACGTAGCCTTAGTAAAAGTAAAACTATGCCTATACCTAACTGTATTCCTAAACTTAACCTCAGACAGCACAACTATGCCTAATAAACCCTAAACGTATTCCTAACCTTATCCTCAGTACAAGAATATACAAAGAAATACAATAATACAAGAACCGCTGGGGGCGAGTGGTCCGGGGGAAAAACATGGGGGCGAGCGTGTTTTGGGGCGAGCTTTCCTGTCACCGACGCACTGACTTGGTCCCTGTTTCAAAACGCAGAATGAATGGGCCCAACAGAGAATCACACGACCTCTGCATCATACTATAGGGAAATCAGCAATAGAAGTGCGACGTGGTCGCCTGCTGCACTGGAGTTATATATGAAGATAACTTGGAAGGGTATAGGGCCACTGCATGGCCATGAGGGAGTCATTACACATCAGAGGCTATTGTTTCATTACATCTATAAGGATAATGGAAGTGTTGTCAGAGATCAGCTGAAGGGTTCATGCTTCTTCTGTACATGTGATTTGTAATACGTCAGTACAGTACTTTCTGCTTTGTGTTAAAAGTAATTACCCCATAAAAAAGGAGCCCTGCATGCGTGCGCGTCAGGGCTCTCCTCCACGCAGAGCGCTATATGGACGAGTAGAGCAAGTGAGCAGCGTTGCCATATTTTGCGATAGAAACAAGCAACCAGGTCTAGGAAAACAAGCCCAAAAGAAGCAACTATATAGGGCCACATGAGCACTTTAAACCTATGTGGGTCGTCTATTTGAAAATAGCAGATCTACAAGCTCACAAAACTCTTGCTATAAAATGTGAAATATTTTGAATGTTTTTTTAAAACATTCTAACAACAACACAAATGCTCCCCTGGGCACAAAACATTTTCATGAAATATTTGAGAACCACTGGTTTGAATAATAATTTTAAAAATTGGAATCAAGCTTAAATAAGCAAGTACACTTTAGAAACAACTACCAATATTTACAAGCAACTTTACAGAAAAACAAGCCCAAAGTCGCTTATAATAAGCTGACATGGCAACACTGCAAGCGAGCAGAGGCAGAGCAACAGAGAGTTTTGATCCTCGTCTGGAATTTAGGCTTGTTGTCTAGCCGAAAATAATAGATCTACAAGCCCGCGACCGCGACGCATTGTGAATTATACATCGGCCATATTCGGCGAGTGACACCTGTGTGCAAGTATGAATCCGATTTTTATGCAATAGGCATTAGGCCTACCTATAGGCCTATACTGTGAAATATTCAAACGAGAAACTCGACCGCACTTTCCATATTTAGTTGAATCTGATTTTATTTTATGATTGTGCCCATTCCTATACTGGCCAGTTAACAAAATATGCTGCCTTTGGAAAAAAAAGTTAACTAAAGCGCACCCCAAAATATGATGTGGACTCTTGTGGCGAGAATACACTGTAATGTGATCCAAACCCCTTTCCGTTATTGCAACAGGCCCGGCCAAAGTGAAAATTGAGTTAGAAACGTCGAAACTAAAGTCACTTTTAAACGTTTCAATATTTGCATAGGCAAAATATGGTTTGAAAATTGAATATACCACTCCCTATTTATTTTATTTTTTTGCCATGGTGGAAACATCGTGCCAGCAATTATGTTTATTGCAGTTAATTATGATCATAACATAACTTGCCACAAAATGTCTTAACTAGCTTTTGGCAGTCATTTGAAAAAAGCCTTATACATGACAAAGTCGGCATTGGCAGCTTGCAGTATAATTGGAACACAACCGAAGGAAAACTTGATTAAATTTAAGAAGTAAACATTTTCTAAAGAATAACATTATTATACAGTAATGGGTTTCATACCAAAAAAGGCTTGATTGCATTATATCGCAGAAGCCAGAATTTCATGTTGTTTCTAAATGCTTATTTGTTTCCCTCAGTGATTCACAGTCAAGCATAATAGTTGAATGGCTTAATACACACATCAAAGCATTAATTTCCTGCAGTTGCAGCACATGCACAACACATTTACAGTCTAGAGTGCATGACTGACACTTCAACACAAAACACAATATTATAACTGTTCACTTGCCATGATTGTTCATATTTGTTCAACTTCCAGCCAGACATTATTTTGTGTATAAGTAACCACAATAAGACATGCGCATCCTGTAAACGAACTCATAAATCATAGAAACAATAACCATCCGTGGCCCTTTCAGCGCTTGAACGGCTGTATAAAAATCCATTTCACAAACAAAAGTAGGCCTATCATGGTGGGGTCAGGACGAGGCCCAGATTTCTTTTAGCGTTCTGACTTTTATGAGCTCCAGTACAGTGTTTGCACTGCGGCAGCAGTGCCTCGAAATGCTTCCCAGAGCTGCAGAGCGTTTGGCAACAGCATTATGCACCTCAACAATACACGGGGGTCTGTTTACAGTGCACAAGGCCTCTATAAACTGCCTGACTTTACCACAGCAGGAGCAACTACACACACACACACACACACACACACACACACACACACACACACACACACACACACACACACACACACACACACACACACACACACACACCACAGCACAGGGCTGTCTTGGTTTCTCTCCTGCGTTCACCCCTCGTTGGTAGTTCAATATACAGTTTGAAGACCTGCAGTTCACAAGCCAGAAAGCTAAAAATATTATTATTATTTTTTTTACAGTTGTTCACAGAAAAATCCTCAATGTTAAATGATTTTGCTGTGTTGGAAGGCTCCATAATAATAAGACAAGACAAGTTAAGATAAGACAATGGTTTGCGTATCTCAGATTTCTCTTATCAAATGTGTTCTTCTGGTTCCTCTCCCTCCCCCCCCCCCCCTCCCACAGCAAAGTGACATGAACTCCTTCCTGTGGACAGTGAAGCGCGCGCCGCCCCATCCTCCGTCCTACCTGTTCGGCACCATCCACGTGCCCTACACGCGCGTGTGGGACTTCATCCCCGACAACTCCAAGCGGGCCTTCCAGGGCAGCCCCAACGTCTTCTTCGAGCTCGACCTGACCGACCCGCTGACCATCTCCAAGCTGACCAGCTGCCAGCTGCTGCCCCACGGGGAGAACCTGCAGACCCTGCTCCCCAGGGACCTGTACCGCCGCCTCAAGCGCCACCTGGACTACGTCAAGCACATGATGCCCTACTGGATGACGCCCGACCAGCGGGGGCGCGGCCTGTACGCGGACTACCTGTTCAACGCCATCGCGGGCAACTGGGAGAAGAAGAGGCCCGTGTGGGTGATGCTGATGGTCAACTCGCTGACGGAGTGGGACGTGCGGTCCCGTGGGACGCCGGTGCTGGACCTCTTCCTGGCCCAGGAGGCGGAGAGGATGGGGAAGAGGACGGGGGCCGTGGAGAGAGTGGAGGAACAGTGTCACCCGCTCAACGGACTCAACTTCTCCCAGGTGAGAGACCATGAGTGCGAGGAATGCATGTTTTTTCAAAATCTATCAGTTTGTAGGAATCAATATGCAAATGTGACATATGCAAATGTCGCTTGGCACTTTTCTCAGTTGAAAGTAACGTAATTTCTGTCAAGCAAAAAAAGGAAAAGGGTTGTGTGTGCAAATTCAAGGCGAGTATTGATTTCACCTCAAGGCACGGGTACCCAGCCAAGATAATTGTTTTCTGGCTCTGGGAATAGTTGCTGAATGAAAAATAAACTTCTCACGCAGTCTAATAATCAAACAACAGTAGCTACAGTAGTGATATTAGCATTGCAAGTGAGAAATCCTCAGTATTTGAATAGGGCAAATACAACTGTAAAGGATTGCTGTGTGTTTTAGAGCAATGGACATACAGCAACGGTCAGAGTCTTTGAAAGGAGCTGTTGGGGGAATGTGGGAAAAGACAATGGAAGGACACGAAACAGTGAAAGTGGGATTAAAAGCTGTCAACTGGAGACGGCTGTATGGTTATGGATGTTCCTCTCCCTTCACAACACAAACACACACACAACAGCTGAGTCTGCGTTGAGAGGCTGGCTGAGCAATGCACAATGAACTGCAAAGTCTGTTTAATTTAAAGCTGCATTCAAGTTTCATGTCCTACCCGGCATGTGAACCCAAGTCTCCTGCGTGGGAGAACAAACGTATTTTGCTCTTCCAAGACGGAATCCTTGCGAGGTCATGGGAGATATTGCTCCTATGGGCTTCAGGCAGTACTACTTGTCAACCATTAGGTGTCCTGCCCGACGACAGTGTCTAGGTAGACCACCTCCCACCACTGCAGATATGCTGTGGTTGGATATGACATGTGGATAAATGAACACTTGAGTATTTTACTGCGTAGAAGGTGAGAAGTGTGAGAAGTGTGGAGAACTCTCTCCTTCATGAATGCAGAGACAGCGTGTCTGGCCTCCTGCTGTATCACTGCAACCCTGCTCTGTAACCGGAGGCTGAAAGATGAGCAAAATAACGTAATTGCTTGATGAGCGAAACATCGGGCAGTGTATCCGTGTTTCATTGCGGCTGTTATGGTGCGAGGATGAAGAGAGTATTTGGGAGTCTATTTAAAGGATGGCCCAGGATTGGAGGTCTCCTATTTGAAGTCTTGTTTTTCCCTCAATGTGGGAGGTCTCGGTATGTTTGTGATGAGCTTTGACAGGACCAAGGAGATTTTGTCTTCTCATTCATACTCTAATAATTATGATCTCTGACCCACGCAGATGAAGGACATGCTTGTTTGTGCGTGCGGGCGTGTTTTGTGCGCTCGCACAGGGACAACCGCACACATGTGCCTGACATGCTTGCCACACACAACGGTATATTAGCAACATGCGTCGCAATAAGCCGCGCAATTCGCACATTGCAGTGTAGTGCAACATAAGCTGTAAGGGAGGTTCCTGGGTCTCCATGTGACGGGCTGAGGGGCTCCTGGGCTAATTTGAGAGGCGGCGGGGGCTCACACAAGCTCTCCTCTTTCATCAGGACCTCTTAAGTACGCTGTCAAAACCGCACAGCACGCGCATGTCCTACATATGCCTAAATCCATAGGGTTAATTTAACTTACGGGTCCATTCTTACACTCCAGCGTTAACCACTTAAACCCTATATACTTAGCTGACTGGGGTCCCCCAGGGCTCTATACTAGATCCACTCCTTTTCCCCCTGTACTCCAAATCTCTTTGCCGCAAATAGCCGATCTATAAGCTCACAGCGCATTGCAAAGCAAAGCTTGTAGATAATAATTTAGCTGAATGTTTGCCACAGAATATAGGGCTAGGGTTCAAGTGTTTAAATAAGTACTTTGCATTTTACTGCTATGAGCTTCATTGCCCCTATAATAAGCTCTGAGAGGCATACTGTGCTTCTACTGTATGTAGTGCATGTGATAAAAAGCTATTCAAAGCACTTTGCTTGTTCTATCTGCATCTGCTTTTTGTGTGCTCTAGACTAGCATGTAATAGATAAAGGCAAGAAATCTAAGACATAATGTCTTTGGATTAAACAAAAAGAAACATTTGCAAAAGTTTCCTAACAATATGATCTGTATTAAGAGTGTCAGTTCAGAGCCTCTACCCTTAATAACAACACTGTTTTAAATTACAGTGTTAAACGGTTGAGTTACTGTACCGTATCCAGCAAACACAAATATTTCTGCTTCCCTAAGAGTCTCAGTTAGACTCCAACTAGTACCCGCTTTTGTTCCTCAGAGAAGAGCCAGGGAGATGATTTCACAAGGATGACGAAGTCACTCCTGAGAATATGAGACAGGTGTAGTGTATGTCAAAAAATACAGGCATAGAGAAATAGTTATTATCGTAATAATGAATAACTATGCCCCTGCAGAGTGCGAGGACCTTTTGCACTTCCGAGCATGTAACCTTCCATCCGCCCAACCTCATTTCCAGACCTGTATGAGAACAATTCCGAGTCGAAATGAAACTGACATGGAAACCATTATTCTCAATTATTATAATTTGCGATATAATCTGAACACCACGGTTGATTGGAGCCCTCCTCGCTTGATTGGAACGGCAATGAGGTCAGCGGGAACGGATAGTCCAAAAAAAAGAAAAGAAAATGAAGCGCATAGGTGGGGGCGTCAGGGACGAGAGAAATGAGAGAGGAAGAGAGAGAGAGAGAGAGAGAGAAGAGATGGAAAGTGACAAGGGGATAGGAAGAGAGTGAGGAGGCAGGAGAGGAAGACGGCAGAGAAGGAGAGGAGAGAAGGAAACAGGGGAGGAGAGTGATGTGCGTCACGTCTGCACTAACTCTAATCTGAAATATGACCACGGCTTCTCCGTGAGATCTAAGTTTGGGAACGGGTCCAAACCCTGCCGGCCTCCACATAATATTTGTTCCCAATAAAAGTAGCTCCTCACAATATCCTGTAACTGTGCTGCTCCGGCGTCGCCAAGGGGCTCTCAGAAATATGAACGCCGGTGATTCATCATCTGCCACAGGGTTCCTTTTTTTCTGCTTTCATAGGCACCTGGTCGCAGCGTTGCCAGCAACAAGGGGAGAACAGTGCAGAACGACGGTCTCGGGGCATGGGCATAGTCCAGCTCCCTTTGGTCTGCGCTGTGAAACATCTGGCATCATGAGGTCAACCCTCATCACCCAAGGGTCCTGTGACCTCACAGGAAGTCCTTTTTGAATGAGTGGCCGTATACAGTAGATAAATAGACCCTCCTGGGTAGGGAGGAGGAGGCATGTATTAGTGCAGGGATGTTGTGGTTTGGAGATGTCAGTTGTGGTGAGGTGCATGTGTGGGTGGGTGAGAGAACGAGAGAACGAGAGAACGAGAGAACGAGGGAGGGAGGGAGAGAGAGAGAGCGAAACAAAGAACCCGAGAGAGAGAGAGACGGAGAAAGGGAAAGAGTGATCAACTAGGTGTGCCAGGCCTGGAGTGGTTGGCAGCGAGCCTGACAGACAAGGGCTTTCTTTTAGACTTCTCGGAGCGCATGGAGCTCTGTGCGAGAGGCAGTGAAACATTAGGGGACGGGGGGGAAACAAAGGCAGGCCGGGGCGCATGGTTCTTCTCCAGCTCCGTGGAGGCCGATGGAGGTCGACAGCTGGGCGTGCCGGCGAGTACCAAAACACTCTCTGCCGGCACGCTATGAGTGGCGCGGTGGGACGGCCGGCGGAGGCCAGGCTGGCCTAAAAGGGTGCAAGCTGCACAAGCGCTGCTCTGGGAAGCCATAACACCGACCATACTTCCTTTTCCCCCCGAAGCCATTGTACGATCGTGCCTGTATGTTTTGTTTCTCCCCGTCCGTGATATGTTTTCTCCCGTCTAAACGCAACACTCCCCTGCACAGTTCATCTTCAAAGTGGGTATTGTGCAGTGCGTCGCACGGGATCCTCATAACTTGGAAATGGAAGTTGCCCCCTATAGTTTCTGAGAAATGTTACAGGACTATTTTAACCCATTAAGACCGGGAATGCATCTGTGTCATTTTCAATTTCTTTGGCTATTCAAAAATAACAGATATACAAGCTCATGGGGCGGCAGCGAGTGCCGCGCTACGAGCTTGTAGATCTGCTATTTTTGAAAAATCTTGAAGATTTGTGCAAATCTTTGAATGGATATATTTTTAAAGTGAACATTTGTAATATCATTTTGGGGGTCCTTTACTTCACATGAAAAAGTTTGAGCATCACTGATATAGAAACTTTTCAGAAACTGTTAGGATTTAGACGACATTTGTAGAATTGGTCTCAGGTCTTAATGCAGGTCTTAATGGGTTAACCACTTAGGCCTGATTTATACTTACAGTATGCTGCTTGTAGATTGGCTATTTGTGAGAAAATATATATATAAAAAAAAGGTTTTAAACGTTGAACATTTATAATGACGTGCCCAAAACAGGGACGCCAGGGTGAAAGTGGATTTAAACTGTGCTCAGGGGATATTTAGTATTGCAGTTCAGATGTGAACCAGACCATCCAAGTGTAATGCCCCCAGCCAGCATGCTTCTCTCATTCCCAGTGCATAAACACCCCTATTTATTTACCCTGGGTTCGCATTGCAGCCGGGGCCGCGCGCCGGCCCATGTCGGGGAGAGATGACATCATAACGGTGGCGCCCGTCTCTTATAG
The DNA here is from genome assembly GCF_963454915.1 of Gymnoscopelus microlampas. NCBI lineage: Eukaryota > Metazoa > Chordata > Actinopteri > Myctophiformes > Myctophidae > Gymnoscopelus > Gymnoscopelus microlampas. The sequence continues at coordinate 24,319,615 of NC_139946.1, forward strand.
GCAGGGGGCAGGGGTCGCGGTGGGAGGTGACTGTGGGACCGAGGGCAGCGGAGCGGTGAGGAGACTGGCAGTCTGTGGCAGTCGCCACGGGGTCAACTCCGGGCACTGCTGAGCAAGGCAGGGAGGGAGCAGCCAATCAGTTAGAGCAGAGAGAGAGAGAGAGAGGGGCCAAGCTCAGCCCCAGGCAGCCAGCCCCGGGCCGAGTTACTATCACAACGGTCCTATTTTCACTGTGCTGTGATCTGGAGAGAGAGAGAGAGAGAGAGAGAGAGAGAGAGAGAGAGAGAGAGAGAGAGAGAGAGAGAGAGAGAGAGAGAGAGAGAGAGAGAGAGAGAGAGAGAGAGAGAGAGAGAGAGAGAGAGAGAGAGAGAGAGAGAGAGAGAGAGAGAGAGAGAGAGAGAGAGAGAGAGAGAGAGAGAGAGAGAGAGAGAGAGAGAGAGAGAGAGAGAGAGAGAGAGAGAGAGAGAGGGGGGAGGGGATAGAAGTCAGTGCGAGTGTTAAAGGATAGATCTGTCGTAGGTGGGGGGGGGTCCCCAGTATATTGTCACCTTCTCCTCAGTGCCAGCAGGGAAGGGACTTGACAGGACAGGACCAGTGTTGCCATGTCGGCTTATTATAAGTGACTTTGGGCTTGTTTTTCCTCTAAAGTCGCTTGTAAATATTGGTTAGTTGCGGCTTGCGTTTTTTTAGGCTTGTTTCTAAAGTGTAGTTGCTTATTTGGGCTTGTTTCCATTTTTTAAACCAGTGGTTCTCAAATATACCCAAATGAATATGTATTTGTCCCTAACCCCCATCCATAGACTGAAAATGTTTTGTTGCCAGGGAGACCCGTACCAGATTTGTGTTGTTAAAATGTGTCAAAAATCTTCCAAGTATTCCACATTTTATTTCATGAATTTTAGAAAATAGACGATCTAAAAGCTCACAACGTGCGACGCGTTGTAAGCTTGTAGATCTGCTATTTCCAAATAGCCGATGTGTATATAGGTTTAAAGTGCTCTAGTTGCTTCTTATGGGCTTGTTTTCATAGACCTGGTTGCTTGTTTCTCTCGCAAAATCTGGCAACACTGGACAGGACAGGACAGGAGGATCTGGTTTCTTTCTGCTCCGCTTGAGGCCGCACTGTGACCTCCTCCTCCTCCTCCTGGCGAGGAGGTGCCCTGTGTGCACTGCGGCGCTCCAGCCACAGGGGCTCAGTGACAGTCTGGCATGTCTATTTCAATCAGGCCGTACCCTGTAGTGAAGACGTGGATGTGTGGCTTTTCTGCCTCTGCGGCGCTGACACGCCGTACGAGCCTCACACACATCATGCTGTGGGCAGAGTGTAGAGCTTGGGTTATTCATGGCCTAGAGCGGGACTCCAGGCGATACGGCTAAAATATCATATCCCAGTGCGTCTTTTTTCTTTTTTTAAACAACATATACAGTGTGACGGCATGTAGTTTTACCAATAAAATGAAAGTTTACGAGAAGCGCATGACTCTTCAATGAATGATGAACTGGCATTATTCAGGGCCAGGAGCACAATGTAAGCCACTGCAGCTAAAATCAATTCATATCAAGAGTATTTTTATTATTTGCATTTATAATAAGATCTAGTCTAGTTTTCCCCCAATAAAAAAAAAAACTTTTATAAGAAGTATTTACTGTGAGTAGGAGTCTATGTCAGACTGGGCCTGACTACTGGCTTATAGCTTATATGGTTCAAATAGTGCAGTATGTTGTTTTTTGTTTTCCCTAAGATTATTTTTTTGGCATTTCTGCTTCATTTCGAGAGGACAGAGAGGCAGGAAAGAGAGAGGATGACATGCAGTAAAGAGTCTTGGGTTGGATTCAAACCAGGGTCAGGATGCGGGAAGGACTGTAGCATTATTTATGCCAATTCTTCTCAACCTGTGGGTAGGGACCCTCAGGGGGGTCCCCACATGATTGTGGGGGGGGGGGGTCCCCAGATGGCAGTGAAGTGACAATTTAAGACCCTTTAAATACCTAAAAAAAGAAGAAAAGAAGGAAAAGACCATTACTGCATCAAAAGTAATCAACAAACTGGTCAAACATTGGCCAAACTGTTAAATAATAAAGAAAGAGGATTTAAAAAAAGAAAACATCCGATCTACAAGCTCGTAGATATTATTTTTCCCACAATATTTATTGGTGGAACCGAGTCAAACTAAATGTAATGCCTCAGCCGATTACATTCCAAGTGCTTATCAGGGGAGGGGGTCACCAGTTCAAATATTATTTTGGGGGGTCACAGCCTGAAAAGGTTGAGAACCACTGATTTATGCGGTATGCGCTCTTACTCTGTGATCCACCGGGGTGCCCCGCATGCAGTTTCCCGCATAACAATACAAAACTTAATCTTCGGTAGCAGCTATTGTTTCTATCCAGTTTTTACACTATAGAAAAATACATCAAAATTCAACTTTATTGTCACATCACTGGTTTACAGGTGTAAAGAACGGGGTGAAATTCTTTTTTGGTTTTCAGGATGGGAGGGGGGGAGTAAGGAGAAAAACACAGGAAAGAAACAGGTCAAAAGTCAAATCAAAGATATATGCATTTGTAAGTAAAGCATAAACATTTGCAGAAGAAAAAGTATTTATTGTGTTGGCATACATAGATTTTTATGCGGAACATAAACTAAATTATCCATTTGTAACTCAAATGTGTAGCCTTTTGTACACTCCCAGAGGATTTGACTGTGTACATTTCATTAAACTTTAAATGTCACCGACAAAGTTAGAAAACAGTGTGTTTTTTATGGCTCCGTACCAGCCGACATACATTACAATGTGGTATATGTCTCTGTCCTGACCAGGACCGGATAGATCCGGAGTTCTGCGGCAACAAACGAGTGCTGGTTGATGGTCATATATGGTGTGTGGTGAATATGAATGTGATATAGCCTGGGTTGGAGACACATAAAGCACAGCGAGGTGAAGGTCTCCTCTGGTCACATCAGGGTTTCTGAGAGCAACGAAACCAATTTAAAATATCGTCGCTATCGCGTAGAAACCTTGTATGTCCAAAACCATCACTTTTCGGGAGAAAAAAAGAACCTGTGATCCAATGGATCCATTGGAGATATAATTTAGTCACAAGCTCTTTTTAAATGCTTGTCATTCGTAAACAAATATATATTATAAAACCCTCAGACGGAGTTAAAAATGCTCACTTTCAAACTCTTTAAAAAACTACAAAAATAGTCGTTCTACAAGCTCACGGCTTGTCAACGTTTTGTGAGCTTATAGATCTGCAATTTTGTATATTTTTTTGCGACACTGTTGTACGACAAAGTAGGGCATTAATTAACCAATAAACTAAAAGTTTAAATATGGAGATACAAGCTTTCTGTCGAACAGCGACGATATAAATCTCTCATGTGCGGTATCATAATGTCATGACATGGACACTTCGCGTTGTGCGTTCTTTCGACCGCGCTCGCGTAAATAAGGCTTCCCCCCCCCTCCTCTTTTATGAAATGGGAGGAATTAAGTAACATCCGACCATACCCCTAGTCAAATATTTACATTCCATGGCGGGTGTGTAAGACTGGGGTCGGAGCGCTCTCTGGGCCGCAGAGAAGCTGAGTGATGGAAAAAGAATGTCTCTCCATTCTGCTCGTCTCTCTCTCTGCTTCCACATCGTCGCTGTCGGGTGGAAACCTTGTAAGGCCAAAACCGTTACTTTTCAGTAAACAGACAAAAGAGCCTGTGTTCTAATGGATCCAATTTACAGTTTACAATTCAGGCATTTAGCAGACACTCTTATTCCAGAGCGATTTACAGTAAGTAAGGAAAACAGGAGGTAATACATCAAATGCATAGAAGTAATCATCTAGGATCATCAGTCTAAACAATAGTATATCCCAAAAATCTATAATCTGTACATTAAAACTATGCACAGATTGCACACTAGGATGCCAGGTCTACAAATGACCTGGCATCTGTCTACATAACATGCTATCTAAATTACATTTTAGCCTTTGCATAAACCTGCAAGGCCGTCGAGGCTAAGGCAAGTGCTATGGCAAGTGCTACGGGCTAAGGTGGAGTCTGAAGAGGTGAGTCTTCAGTTCAGATTACGGCGAAAGATTGGGAGTGAGTCTGCAGTTCTAGTTGTAATGGGGAGTTCGTTCCACAGTTTAGGAGCCAGAAGGGAGAAGAGTCTGGGACGTGTGGAGCGTTCCAGACTCTCCTCCCTTCTGATCCAATGTAGTTATTACTTGGTCACAAGCCTTGTTCGTATTTTTCACTATACAAAACCCACAGAGAGACTTAATAACGTCCACAATTTTTCAAAAATAGAGAACAATAGCCGATCTACAAGCACTCTCTCTTGTACGACAAAGTAGGGAATTAATTTATGAAAAAAACGTAAAAATGTGAAATATGGAGATACAAGGTTTCTCCGCGACAGCAATGACATGGAGCTCTCAGTTCTCCCTGTCTCCCCCTCTGTCTCCCTAACTGACATGTCCTGAGGCTCTGCTTGTCCCATCGCTAACCTGCTGCTCATCTGCACACATGCATGCGCGTGCGCACACACACTCGCACACACACACACACACACACACACACACACACACACACACACACACACACACACACACACACACACACACACACACACACACACACACACACACACACGCCCGCGCGCACACATACACACATACACACACGCGCACACACCAAACTTGTACTTGTAACACACTATTTCATGTCCCTTCCCTGCTGGCACTGAGGAGAAGGTGACAATACTGACACACACACACACACACACACACACACACACACACACACACACACACACACACACACACACACACACACACACACACACACACACACACACACACAGTACATTACATGTTCACCTACACATTCACACGCATTGACAGACACACACACACACACACACACACACACACACACACACACACACGCACGCGAGTTTGCACTCCTGCACACACACATACGCACGCACGCACGCACGCACGCACGCACGCACGCACGCACGCACGCACGCACGCACGCACGCACGCACGCACGCACGCACGCACGCACGCACGCACGCACGCACACACACATACACACACATACACACGCACACGCACACACATACACACGCACACACAGAGTGGAAAAAGAGGCGGAATAGGGGGGGGAGAACAGCGGAGGGAGCAGATTACCCTTTAAAGTGCAGTGGCGACACGCATCCTCCCTTTAAGCGTGCGTGACATCAGAGGGCGGGCGTTTCACATGCAGGGAAGCTATAATTACCTGCACAAATATGTGGAAAACTGCGAGTGCAACACGTATCAGGGGCCCGATCTCTTACCAGGCCCCCGACGGCAGGCAGACGGCAGTCCCACTGCTGCACTAATGACTTAATAGGCCCTCCTTAATGACCAAATAGCCCGCTGCCATCCAGAAGCACTTAGGCAATTATGCACTGGCCAGAACACCACAGGCTGCTGCTGAGGGGAACGCATGGAGGCAGCGACACGGACCATGAGAGAGAGAGAGAGGGAGGGAGGGAGAGACACTTTATAGACTCCAGAACTAAATTAGTCAGGGTGCCTGGCACTCTGCTCGTGTTTTGCCGTCATTAAATGGTGTGTAAGACGTCGTTCTGTTGATTGATGCCCCTGTTACCTGACGGTGAACCCGGGCTGGAACGATAATGTGTCGGCACAGTTGCTCTCATCTGCCAACATGAATCCGGAGTGCCAATTTATCTCAGAGGTTGTAACTCTTGAGAGAATGCACAAATGGATCCAAACGGTTACATTTGTGCATTCTCAGAGTGCGGTACAGTTGGGGTTACAGTCAGTCGCTCAACCTGCTAAAATGTGAATCTCCTGTGTTCATTTATTCATTTCTAAGGCCAGACACTGCAAAAGAAAAATCGAACGTACAAATCGTTCCATTTGTGTGTTTGATTTAACGTACAAATCGTTCCATTTGTGTGTTTGATTTTTCTTTGACGGCGTGGTGAGAGAGAGATTAGTGAGGTAGTGGCTCCACCACATACAGTCACTGCACTCACAGAGTGCTGCTTAGAAACACGAACACGCACGAGGCAGGCTGGAGCGTTCTGGCTGCATGGTGCCAGCTCTGTCCCTCTGTCCCTCTGTCCCTCTGTCCCTCTGTCCCTCTTTCCCTCTGTCCCTCTGTCCCTCCTCCACATTCCTCTCTTTAGTGGACGCACGGTGCCCAGTCATTCTGACTGTGCTCAGAGTGCTTTGACGCCATATCGATCAGTGGTGTAAAGTGACTAATGTAATGTACTGTACTCTAATGTACTCAAGTACGGTACTTAAGTACAATTTTGAGGTCTTTTCTTACTTTACTGGCATATTTCCAATTTTCAATACTTTTACTTCTACTCCACTACATCTCAGAGGCAAATATTGTACTTTTTACTCCACTACAATCATTAGATTTTTTTTGTTATTACTTTGTACATTTTGATTGTTATTACAAAACATACATTAACCACTTCAGTCCTACTGTACAGTATGTATGCTTAGACGATCTACAAGCTCACAACGCGTCGCAAGGCGACGCGTTGTGAGCTTGTAGATCTGCTATTTTCAAACCATTTTTATACATTTGGAAACTTGTGAAATGGGGCATTCTGCATAATAAGTACTTTTACTTTCAGTACGTAACTTTCATCCTTCTTCCACCACTGGTATTGATCATCCATCCATCTGCGTGTGCCTGCTCTGTCCCAGCACTCCTTGTTCTTTCTCAGAGGAAGCACGTACATCCGCACGCACGCACGCACGCACGCACGCACGCACGCACATACACACACACACACACACACACACACACACACACACACACACACACACACACACACACACACACACACACACACACACACACACACATACTAGGTACTCGCACAGGCAGTACACACAAACCACAAACACAGGGTACTCGCACGCAGGCAGTACACACACGCACACGCACACGCACACACGCGCACACATGCACTGACAGACACAGGTCTGCAGCAGGTAGATTCCAGGAAGGGCGAGGTTAACTCCAGGTTGTGTAGGCCAGAGGCTGATTGATCACAGACAGGAATGTGACCGACTGATTTCCTTACAAAGCTACTCTGGCCCCTCATGGAATTCATGTCTGTAGCGATGTCATGATGATTTAACCTCTACTTAACCAGGGTCAGTCCCATACAGATGAAGGATCCTCTTACAGAGAGGCTCCTCACACTCTCCGCTTCGTGACTTCATGTCGATGCTTCCCTAAATCACTGTAGCTCTCAACCTGCAGGATTCTATTGATAATACATACAGTGAATCGAAGAAGGACTCAAATGTTTTACTTAAGTAAAAGTATCAATATCAATCCCTATTTCGTCATACTACAGTGTCACACAAAAGTAGCAAGAATAAGCTGATCTACAACACGTTGTGAGCTTGTAAATCTGCAATGTTTTTGCAATTTTTTCTATATTTTAATATAGTCCGGGCGCCTAGGCTGCTGATGCGGCCCGGCAAGATTTCTTTCCAGGGGGCCATACTGACTTCCATAAAGTGAGTGAGGAGCCACACATTGTACAATTGAAACTTGAAACACATAGTGCTGAGTTATGTTAAAACTGCATGGATTTGGTAGACATGCCAGACTACTTTACAATAAGGTACTGTACTTGCTTTCACAACAAACATTTTCAGTTACAATTCTTTTTTTGAGCGGTGTAGCCGCTCCTATAAGTGGGGTTGACCCATCCGTCGTGAAAATCCGTCGTGAAAATTTGTCTTTCGCTGTACTGTGATTGGCTGATAAGTATTCAGACCCTTCCTTTGCTCAGTACTGTGATTGGCTAGCGAGACGCATGATGAAATTCATAACCTCTAAATGGCACCACGCACTTCAAAAAAAATGTATGCATTTGCTCTGTGCATTTGCTCTGTGCAAACAGATGATGCACAGACCATGCAGGATATAAACCCACAGTAACTTTGTACACTCTCAAGAGTTAAAGTAACACTCAGGGTTTTTACTGTGAGAGTAGGAAGACCCGCCATGAGGAGCACATAATCGTTTTCCCTGTTCATGGATTCCCATCAAAACTCCAGTATTTTTAGATTTGTACGTAATAAAGTATAAACATCTATTTTGGCCTCTTCTTGGCTTGTCACGATCCGTGCCAAGCTAGCAGACGTTCCCATATGTGGATCTGCTGTCAACAGGCTGCAAAATGATAAGGATTAATAACCGTACTGTAGTATGCTAATGGGAGATAGACTTGCTAGCAAGTTACAGTAGCTGCCAGTGGTGGACAAAGTACTCAACCCCAGTACTTGAGTCAAAGTATAGCTACTCCTGGTCAAATATCAACTGAACTAAGTGAAAGTTAATAAGTAAATGTTTTTACTTGAGTTAAAGTACTGGAGTACTTGCTAAAAAAATCTGCTAGCCAACATATAAATAGATAAAGTGGTTCAAATGTAATTTTGCTGGGGAACCCCTGGAATCCTCCCAAGGACCCCTGGGGGTCCCGGTCCGCACGTTGAGAACCGATGCTCTCCAGTGTATGCACAGACCATCCTGGTTCCGTACAGCATTGGTTCTCAACGTGGGGTCAGGGGACCCCAGGGGCCATTGAGGGGTTCCAGCTGGGGTCCACAGCTAAATGATTGGTAGTTAGGATGCTAAATGGACCATTAGGGGTCTGTTTGAGGGTACAAATGTAACCTTACGGGTGCATTTAGTTCCATCAGAGTAAAATGAACACTGAGGATTTTACAGTATAGATTGGAGTCACTGGGGGGAAAAAGGAAAAAAGTAACGTATCGTTGCTGTCGGGTGAAAACTTCATATATGCAAAACTGTTACTTTTCAGGATTCAAATTCCAAAATGGCAAAAAAAAAACATTGCACAGTATATTTTCTACTGTATTTTTGATACTTCTGTGTGACACTGTAATATGACCAAGAAAGGCATTAATAAAAAAAGAAATATGAAGACCGGCGTGACGATATCTAACTTGGACGTCCTTCAAATGCAAAAGGCTGAGAGTCACTGTGTGTAGGCCTGTACAGGTGTCCAGTGGGAGAACATGGTGAAAACATGGCATTTAACTTTCCATGTAACACAACCACTGACCTAACATGAGCTCAGTGGACCAGCCTGCCCATGACATCACCTCACACATTACCAGACCCCTCTCTCTCTCTCTCTCTCTCTCTCTCTCTCTCTCTCTCTCTCTCTCTCTCTCTCTCTCTCTCTCTCTCTCTCTCTCTCTCTCTCTCTCTCTCTCTCTCTCTCTCTCTCTCTCTCTCTCTCTCTCTCTCTCTCTCTCTCTCTCTCTCTCTCTCTCTCTCTCTCTCTCTCTCTCACGCACACGCACACGCACATGCGCATACACACACCAATGGGCAGCACACCTAAATAGGTGCCACAAGTGTATGCGTGCGCGCGTGTGTGTGTGTGAGTGTTGGTGATGGTGATGGTGGATTGGCGTGCGTTACGTGTGCGTGTGTGTTTGTGTGTGTATTTATGTGACTCATGGCCAGGGCTTGTTGGGGCTTAAGCATTAGTGGAGTCCTTTCATTGAACCGTGCTTTAATGCGACCCATGCGTCCGCTGTGCCCTCTCTGGCCTGTCCCCTGTTATACACAGCCCAGTGGAGCACTTCAACTCTACTCGCACCCTCCCCACGCACCTCTCACCTTTCTGTAACCCGCCCAAACCACCACCCCATCCCACCCCACCTCCCCGGACCCTCTACTCTACTCTACTCTTACAGACCTGCTTCATTCTGACTACGTACGCAAATTATTCAACAGTACATTGTGTCTTATTTGTTTGCTGTGTCTGCATGGTGTTTTGTCTGGAGCGCCTGGCTATACCACGTCTGTACATTAAGACCTGAGGCCCATTTTACAAATGCCTGCTAAATCAGTAGTTCTCAAACTTTTTCGTGCCAAGGACGCAAAAAATGATATATACTGGCATCTGAAGAGAAGATTTATGTAAAAAAGATAAAAAGGATGAAAAAGATTTCAAAAATAGCAGATGTACGCTTGCAGCGTGGCACAAAGTGATGCACTGTGAGCTTGTATATCTGCTATTTTTGAGAACCACTGTTCTAAACCAATGTTCTAAATCCTAAGAGTTTTCTGAAAAACGTATGTTGCTATATATAGGTATAGGTATATAGCTAAAATCTGAAATTAGAGTTAATGAGAGTTCCCAGGTTTAAGTGCGTCCTAAATGCTCCTAATTTCATTTTAATTCCAATTTAAAGTCATTGAACGATATAGAGCAGTGGGTTCTCCAGCATTTTCTCAATCAGGGCCCACCAGAAAATCTTGAAAGCGTTCGCGCCCCCCCCCCCCCGACCACTTAACACTGACCTCATCACCATGTTCCAATGTTGCAGCTCCTCTGAGCACATTCCATGTCAGTGATGTTACTGTACTGACATGTTATTGTCCTCATTCATAACCGCAGTCACAACAAGGCTCACTAAGCCTGATTTATTACTTAACTTATTCAATCCGGGAACGCATCTACAAATGTCTCCTAAATCCTAACAGGTTTCTGAAAAACTTATGTTGCTATAATATTAGTGGTGCTCAAACTTTTCCATGTCACGGAGCCCCAAAATTATATGTATTTGGCCGCCGACCCCCATCTCAAAATATTTAGTTCCGGGCAGAGACCCCAACCGAAGAAACAAAGATTTGAGTTACAAATGTTCGCTTTAAAAAATATATATATTCAAAGATTTGCACACATTTTCACGATTATTCATTTTTTTTTGCAGTTCTACAAGCTCATCTATCTGCTATTTTTGAATAGCCAAAGTATAAAATAATTGTTATAGATAAAATCTAAAATGACACAGATGCAGATGTACATGCATCCTGAACGCAGCAGGTGAATAAGGGAAGAGTATACTATATACTGTACGGCTCTGCAGTGGTTCTCAAAGGGGGTCATTGGGGGGGTTCCAGGGGGTCCCAAGCAAAATTAATTAATATAGCTCACTTAGTGAGCTTGTGGATCTGCTATTTTAAGAAAAAACGAAAAACAACATGAATCTTGTATGGGGGTCCCTTGCACAAAATATGCATATATTTGGTCTGTGGCCAAATACATATTAATTTGGGGTTGAACCACTGCGGCCACAATCACCCGTTGGTCCTGCATTTCACCCCTAAATCAAGGAATTGTTTGTCGGGCTTGTTAAAAACAAGAAATCTGTTTGTGAGGTCTCCCGGGGCACGTGCTTTAACCGTTAAGTTCATCTGCGCTCCGTTGACTTCCAGAAGAATAAAGAAGGAACTTGGAAGTGCCGAGAAAACTTTGGGAAAACCCGACTGTAATGGCTCCTCTGCTGCTTTTTGAGTGAGTGTTCACGACCGAGCCCTGACGCCGGTCCCCAACTCCCAAACTCCCCGACCAATATGAAAACCACCAGTTGGAGCTCTTGAAACCGGGCTCCACTCGTAAACTTTATTAGGGTGCACATAAATCCTCTCATTCCTGCTGTCTCCCCCTGTGCAACGGTGTGTGGACTGATGCCCGTCCCGGCCTCCCACCTCAGTGTGTGTGTGTGTGTGTGTGTGTGTGTGTCAGTCTCCGGTCCTGTGCGTGGCCCAGGAAAGGGACGTGTAAATGGGAGGGAGAGCACTGAGCAAACAGCCTATCAGGGAGGGGATGAGAGGGGAAGGTATAGACAGAAAGCTACGGTAGAGAGAGAGGAAGAAGAAGAAGAAGAAGAAGACTTAAAGATAGATAGATAGATAGATAGATAGATAGATAGATAGATAGATAGATAGATAGATAGATGGGTGGGAGCTACACTGGAGGAGGTTGGCAAAGAGAGAGAGGAAAAATACAGAGATGGACATACATGTGAGCAGGGAAGCTGACAGACAGACAGACAGACAGACAGACAGACAGACAGACAGACAGACCCAATAAATAGATTACGTGCAGTGAGTTTTTTTGCTTTATTTGCTGCTGGGTAGCTTAACCTATTAAGACCTGAGGCCGATTCTACAAATGTTTTCAAAATCCTAAAAGTTTTCTGAAAAAACGTATGTTGCTATGTCAAACCTTTTCATGTGAAGGACCCCTAAGATTATACGTATTTTGCCACGGACCTCTATCTGAAAATATTTTGTTCCAGGGACCCCCAGAAACAAAGATTTGAGAAAAAAATAATTTGCTTTAAAAAATATATATGTTCAAAGATTTGCACAAATCGTCACGATTATTCAAAAAATAGCAGATCTACAAGCTCATAATTCGGCATGAAGTGACGCGCTATGAGCTTGTATATCTGCTATTTTTTAATATCCAAAGTATAAAATGACATGCTTTCCCGCTTTTATTGGGTTAACCTATAATAATACATCATCATTTATCACTGGATATATATTTTGTATTAATCTAAATCTGTTAGTAAACTAGTAACTGAAGCTGTCAAATAATTGTAGTGGAGTAAAAACTACAATATTTGCCTCTGAGATGTATCAAAAAGTGAACACACTCAAAATTGTACTAAGTACAGTACTGGAATAAATGTACTTAGTTACTGTTACACCACTGCATGCATACAGGCAAATAGGCAGAGCAACAAAAAAAATCAGTGAACAAGCAAGCAAGGCCGTTTGCAGAGAGGAAGACAAGCAGGCAAGCATGTAGGCCAGAAGACAAGCTCCAATGCTATTAACAAGACCTCAGAAACAGATGCTCTGGTACCAACATACACACACACACACACACACACACACACACACACACACACACACACACACACACACACACACACACACACACACACACACACACACACACACACACACACACACACACACACACACACACACACACACACACACACAGATTACCGCAGAGAGGAGCGAGAGCTCAAACCCACAGATTCACAGTTCAAACAAGTGCTGAGTCAAACCAATTTACTCCTTATTTGAAAAACATTACTCTACCCAAACCCCTTGCACTGCCATTTCAGACCTGTACTTAAGTCAAACTCCACTTATGCACTCAGAAACCACCTAAAAGTATTTTCCTTCAAGCGCACGCGCAGTGCATGTGATGATTATGTACGACAAAGCCTCTAGCTTTTGTGTATGTGTATGTGTGTATCAGCGTGTATGTCTGTGTCATCACCACTAGGGCTGAAACTTTTATTTATTATCTTCTACGTGGTTAATTTGGTGCCTAAATTCATTAATTCAATTAATACGGTTATGGTAAAAAAAAGAAAGAAGTAAAAAAATATGGTAAATGCTCACAAGTTTGACATTTCTCAATATTGTGTGTATGTTGTGTTGTATCATGTTTACCCGGCAGTCAAAAACACAACTTTTCATTTTATAATAAGCAAACAAAGACAAGCGTTCACATGTTAGTGATAAATAGTAGTACGTGCAGAGATTTACATTTTAACAGATTATTTGTTTCCTAAAATCTAATTTGATAGATTTTCTGTCCCCCTATTCACCACGTTTGTCTGCTTTTCAAAGCAGGTCTGTGGATTAACACCGTGCACACAGTGCACAAAATCCTCAGCGTTCATGTCACTCTGTAGAGAGTACAAAGGGAACCAAATGGACCCGTAAGGGTTTACTCTACAGTGTTGGGGGCTTCTGTGGGATTCTGACATTTTATCCCAAAACAACAGCTCAACTCTTCCAATGGTCAGCAGGTTTGGTTGTGCTACAGCCATCAAAGATCCTCACTCTGATAAACCTGCCCCCCTCACCCCCCCTTCCTTTTAATCTGGGGACCAATAAACACCTTTCCCCCCCCCCCCCCCCGGTGGACCTTTGACTGCTTGGCGGATTCCAGGAATAGTCGGTGCTCAGCCCCTGGTTCACCTTTCAAACTTGTTAGTTCCCAGGACTTGATCATGAGCCGGATTGTCTCAGGGAGCTGGTCGCCCTCTTCCTCGCCCTCCAGATGACCCCATGTCCCCCGAGCCAACGCACGCACACACGCACATGCACACACACACACACACACATGCACGTACACACATGCACGCACACGCACACGCACACACACACACACACACACACACACACACACACACACACACACACACACACACACACACACACACACACACACACACACAGGCCAACTGTAAGTAGTAGGTACAGTATAATAGAGCCCGACCGATCCCCCTTTTTTAAATTTATTCTAATCTAGACCACCGATTACAGACATTTTATTTTAGTTTCTATTTTAGAACATTTGACCAGAATACATTTTATTTAACCACTTAAATCCTTTTCAAAAACTTTAGAAGATAACTGATCAAGCTCACAACCCATCTCAATGTAATCGGTTGCGAGCTTGTACATCTGCTGGTTTTGAAAGTTCTCACCAAAATTCAAGAGTTTGAGTTTGCGGATTGAGCTTGCAGATTGAGCTTGCAGATTGAGCTTTCAAAGTTTTGAGCTTGCGGATCTGCTACTTTTGATGCTTTTGTGTGACGCTGTAGTATGATCAAGTAGGGCATTAATTTACGAAAAAACACAAAAAGTTAAAAATATGGAGATAGCCCCGACAACAACGATATATGAGTCGGGCTCTAGTAAGTAGTGACCGATACAGCTCATGATGGGAATTTACAAATGCAATTTGAACCGTGTCTGGTGGGATGTATAGAGCCTGGATTGAGAATGCAAGAGCAGAGGGAGAATACGGAGAGAACATGAGAAATGAATGAATGAGGAGCGAGATGGACCTGTGTTGTTCAGGTCGGAAACCCAGGGATTTGGAATGTTGGCTGGCCTGCTGTTGACGTGTGACCTGGTCAAGCCTTTATACGTGAGAAAGGACTGAAAGTTACCCCCAAAAAAAAAAACGTTTAAGAAAAGAACGAGAAGAGGGATTATATAGAAAAAAGCAAGCGAGCGCAGAGCGAGAGCAGACAAAGCGTGGGAGTATAGCAGAGTAGGCTACACCCCACCCCCCCCACCCCACCACCACCCATGCCATTCAGGAAAAACTGTAAAAAGGACAAGAGGAAAATAAAATGGTTAAATTTGGCGGTAGAGAGAGACAGGAGGTATAGAGTGAGATAAAAAAAAATACAATAACACAGGCAACCTTTCACTTTCTCCACTAGGCAGTTTTCTGTTTCTCTCTGCCAAAGTAAAAAAGAAGAAGAAAAATAATGATAATACAGCTAGAATGGTGTATAGTGCAGTCAGTGGTTCTTAAACGTTTTCATGTTTCAAGTTAATATTATTTGGCCGAGGACCCCCATCTGAAAAGATTTTGTGCCAGGGGAAAAAAGTATTCAAAATCGTTCCCCTTTTCCCCCAAGATCTTTTGAAAATAGCATTTATACAAACACATATATGCATTGCTATATTTGAACCACTTAAACTATTATTTTATACTTTGGCCATTCAAAAATAGCAGATATACAAGCTCATGAGCTTGTATATCTGCTATTTTTGGAAAATCGTGAACATTTTGATTTTTTTTTTTTTTTTTTTCAAGCAAACATTTTTAACTCAAATCTTTGCTTCTGGGCGTCCCTAGGAACAACATATTTTGAGATGGGAAGGACTTGGCAAAGTTTGAGCACCACTGATGTAGAAACATACGTTTTTCACAAAACTGTTTGTGAACTGATTTGGAAGATGTTTAGAATCGGCCTCGGGGTCTCAATGGGTTAAAGTGGTTTAACTCATCTCGATGCTATGTTAACTCATTTAGCTGGGGACCCCCTGGAACTCCCTCTAGGACCCCTGGGGATCCTTGGTCCCCACTTTTGAAAGCCTCAGTGGTGTAGTGAACCCCCCCCCCCCTTCCCATGTTGGGTTATGGGGTTACCCCTCCCTCCTTTTCAGTCGTTCCTCAGATCTCGGTCAATTTCACCTGTCATTCACCGGTGCAGTTTTTCCATGCGGTTCATCTGTGCTTCCCAAGGCATACCCCTCTCCCCTGGCATTTGCTGGAACAGTTTAAATATAATATCAAACATATGGCAGCGTTTAGGGAAGGTAAATGAGATGAGAAATCAAATTTGCTTTAACCCATTCAATCCGGGAGCCCATACTGTGTCATTTTAGATTTTAGCTCATGTCATTATATCTCTAGCTCTAGCCATATTTTATATTTTGGCTATTCAAAAATAGCAGATATACAAGCTCATTCATCTTTGAATATATATATATTTTTAAACTCAAATCTTTGCTTCTGGGGATTCTACAAATGTCTTCTAAATACTAAAAAAAAAAAAACTTATGTTGCTATAATATCAGTGGTTCTCAAAACCTTTTCATGTCAAGGACCCCCAAAATGATATGTATTTTTCTGCGGACCCCCGATCTCAAAATAATTTATTCCGGGGATCCCCAGAAGCAAAGATTTGAGTTAATCTGAGTTGTCACAATTTTTAAGATTTTTCAAAAATATCTGATCTATCTGATATTTTTGAATAGCCGAAGAAATCTGAAAATTACACAGATACTTTCCCGAATTGAATGGGTTAAAGATTCCTATGAGCGCACCCCACCACCCCCACCACCCCCACCACCCCAATCCATGGTTGTTTAGGGAGAGGCTAAATGATGGGCAGCTCTAATTACATCCACAGACGGACATGGAGGAGACGAGGACGGAATAATAACAAGGAGAGGTAAAAAAGGAGACGTGGCTCTTGGTTTACCGGACGGCAATTGCGATTTGGCTTCTTCTGTATTTGACACACGACACACTTTGTTTCCTACACGTTGGCGTTTCATCAGAGAGGGGTTGACTGACTGCGGCGTTTCAGTGCCTTGCTCAAGAGAGCCATTGGAAGAGGAATGCTCTCCTGGCGGCAGTTGCTCAGGAGGTATAGAGCAGCCGCTTGGGAATCAGGGTTTGATCCGCGCCGGCTCCTCCTGGGTTAGTGTCGAAGTGTCCTTGAGAAAAACACTGAACCCTTAACTGGTCCCGATGAGCAGGTCGGTGCCTGGCATGGTTTCCTCCGCCATTGGTGTGTGAATGTAATGGGTGAATGTAGTGCATGTAAAGTGCTTTGGATAAATGTGCTATATATAAATGCACCATTTATCCTTTTCTCCTCAGATCCGAACCGGACAAAAAGGGTTTGGACTGACAACCTTCTTTGTTTAATCCATTAAGACCGCTGTCATTTTAGATTTTAACCACTTTAACCATTATTTTATACTTTGGGCTATTCAAAAATAGCAGATATACAAGCTCATATGCTATGAGCTTGTAGATCTGCTATTTCTTTTTAATCATGAAAATTTGAATATATATATTTTTTAAAGCGAACATTTGTAACCCAAATCTTTTCTACTGGGGGTCTCTGGAACGAAATATTTTAAGATGGGGGTCCGCGGCCAAATGCATATATAATTTTGGGGGTCCTTGACATGAAAACGTTTGAGCGCCACTGATAAAGCAACATTGCGTTTTTCAGAAAACAAAGACATTTGTAGAATCAGCCTCAGGTCTTAATGGGTTAACCACTTGACCCCTAGCATAAGCAAAGCAAAGTTTGTTGTTTACCCAGGGTGTCGGACTAAGCACGAAGCTTGTTTCCAGCCGGACCCTGCATGGAAGCCTTGCTCAAGGGCTATTCAGCGGTGATTCATGATCGATGTGATGAATTGGGGAATCGAACTAGGGATCTTCCGGTATCAAGGCCGCCCCTCTAACCACTAGGCCACCGCTGCCACTAGCATCTGGGGGGAACATTCGACAAAAATAGCAGATCTACCAAGCTCACAATGCGTCGAGTTGTAGATTGCTATATTTTTGTACACTGTTCAACTGCAAATATTGGGACACTAGAGTTCAAGTGGTCAAGTGGTTAACTCAACTCTATTTGTATAGCCATTAATCACCACCGTTACAGTCTCACAGTATTTTACAGGCCCAGATTTAGCAAAGGAAACAAATGACACCCTCTGGCCTTGACCTTCAAACGGGTAAGGAAAGGCAGCCAAAGGAATTGGCTGTGTTCACGGGTGGGAAGCCAGTAAGAGAGGGAGGATGTTCTCTGTCGCTGAACCAGTCACTGCTACTAGGGCTGTCCCGATTACACCATTTAAGCTGACGATTAATTGTCACACAAATAATTGCAATTAACGATTTAATTGTGTTTTTGGCATTGGACATTGGAACATATAAATAAAGATTTAACTTCTTGTTTGCCTCTTAAGGCTTCGTAAAAAAAAGAATGCACAGGTCAGATCTGACAAATACCTTGAATATACAGAGAAATGACTAGCCTATTTAAGAATTTTATACTTTAAAAAATAAATAATAATATAGCGGAAATAGCTGATCTACAAGCTTGCAAGCATCAAGTTGTAATTTCTGCTATTTCTGCTATTTTTGGAAAATGTTTGAAAAGGTGTGAAAATATTTCAACATGGAAACGATTATGATGATTATGCAAAAATAATTGCGATTATGTGATAATTGTGACAAGCCTAACTCCTACAGGTTGTTCATCAGGGAGTGGAAGTGGGACAGATAGCGTGTTCCTGTGTTCCGTGTTACGCCCTCCTGGTGAAACTTTCTGTGAGGTGAAGTGAAGCAGCTGGCAACTCTGTGTGTGTTGTGGTCGTCCAAACCAGTGGTTCTCAAAGTGGGGTCCTTGTGGTGGGGGGGGGGGGGGGGGGGTGTAAAACATTTGGGAATCACTGGTCTACAGCCTCCCACGTGACCAGCTGTAGGGGTCAGCACTGCAGTGACAGGGACTACACGTGAGGGGGAAAAACAGGGAATTAAATTGGAAAGAAAAAACCCTCCCTCGTACTTTATTCTCTCCCTTCACCTCTTTTCTCTCCCTTTCTCTCCGTACCGCTCTTTCTCTCTACCTCTTTTTCCATCACTCTCTATTTCACTCTTGGTCTCTCTCTCGCTCTCCTTCTCTGTCACTCTCCCTCTCATGCGTCTTTCTCTCTCTCTCTCTCTCTCTCTCTCTTCTGGCGCGTGTGTCATGTGACGATGTGTAATTGCTCTGTGGTCGCACCAGAGTTGTGCAAACAGATTAGCAGGGAAACATGTTGGCCTGCGGGACAGCCGAGGTGAATGTGTGTGCTGTGTGTGATCACAGATGTGGGATTGTGTGGGAACCGGTTTGATGGAGTAATACCTATATTAATGGTGAGCAGGTGGGGCAGCGGACTCTTAAACACACATTTTCATGATCACAGGCACGTATGCATGCATATGCATACACATGCATACACAGACACACGCGTAGGCTGACGCAAGTGTGCGCGCACAAACACACATATAGTAACACTAATCCATGACAAACAAACAAACACACACACACTTTAAATTATTTATTTGCGTCCACTGCATTAAATTATATTTGCACAGGAGTCAAATATTCCGAGCTTCAATGTAGTTTAAAAACATTCAAAGTCACAAACATTCTCCATCACAGCCTGGATATATTGCTTGAGACTGAGCAGAATTTTGCGAGCTGATTGGCCCATTTTTTTGGATCGCTGTGCCACCTGTTAGTTTCTGACATTGGGAAGAAACAGAACACAACAATATTTGGGAATATGTCCACAGCTGCCAAATACGAGAACCATCACACACTCTCACGGCCAGATACTCTACATGCAAAAGCACTTAAAGACACACATTGTGCAGTACACTACACACAGTAGATATTAACCCATTAAGACCTGAGGCCGATTCAAAAATGTCGTCTAAATCCTAACAGATTTTTTACAAACTTTTGTTGCTATAATATCAGTCGTTCTCAAACCTTTTCATGTCAAGGACCCCCAAAATCATATGTATTTGGCCACCGACCACCATCTCAAAATATTTTGTTCCAGGATCGCTGTGCCACCTGTTAGTCTCAGAAACAGAACACAAGAAGCAAAGATTTGAGTTTAAGATGTTCGTTTTCAAAGATTTATATATTCAAAGATTTGCACAAATTTTCTAGAATTTTCAGAAATATCAGATCTACAAGCTCATAGCGCGGCACGAAGTGACACGCTATGAGCTTGTATATCTGCTATTTCTGAATAGTATAAATAGTATAAAATGACACTGATGCTTTACCAGTTTTAATGGGTTAAAGCTATAGTCGTGAGCTATACGGTTGCGCCGAGCTGTTCATGCAGTAGCTAAGGTTCAGGTTATATAGGCAGACAGTCAGGCACTGTACAAATGAGCATTCCTGGGACCATACCGGGGAGACAGAGAAAGGGCAGCGAGGGGGGAAGAGTAAGCATTGGGCTCAGGAACATGCACACTCATTCAGATATATGTGAGTTGAACTTGGCTGAAGAAAGTCAACATGTAAGCAGACTCAGTCAGTAATTGGTTTCTGATGCCCCTGTCAGTTCTGTGCCAGACCACCTGCCCCGGTGTAGTAATACCACACACTAATATGTAATCAGTTTATACCCTGGAACACTAAAAACCCAGTCTCTAGTCTAGTCACCCGTTTGTACACTATTCGATCCCGGGAACGCCTCTGTGTTATTTTAGATTTGAGCTATAGCCATTATTTTGATACCTTGGCTATTTAAAAATAGCAGATCTACAAGCTCATAGCGCAGCACTGAGTGGCGCGTTACGAGCTTGTAGATCTGCTATTTTTGAAAAATCTTGAACATCTTTTTAAAACAACATTTTTAACTCAAATCTTTGCTTCTGGGGGGTCCCTGGAACAACATATTTTGATGGGGATCGGCAGCCAAAAACATATCATTTTGGGGAATTGGGGATCCTTGACAAGAAAAACTTCGAGCACCACTGATATAGCAACAATATTTTTTCAGAAAAATGAAGACATTTGTTGAGACATTTGACATTTACAAATGTTCGCTATATATAGTCAAAGATTTGCAAGCATTTTCACGATTCTTCAAAAATAGCAGATCAAATGTCATTTGTAACCCACTCTCCCTACAATCAATTACGATGTTGCTGAAAACGTTCCAAGTTTTCCTAATGATGCCTCTATTATTTTTTGTATTCCAAATATCCAGCAAGACCCGTATAGCGTTACACCTCATCCGTCACACAACTGTTTTTTCTGGAAAAACGGCCTCGGATTTTATGTAAAGCAAATACGTTCTCCGTTTCTTTCCTCCTCGGGGGGGAATCCATTGATTGTCTTTGTACGGTACGTCTCTGAGCCTGCCCGATGCATTTTATACTATAAGCTTATGAGCCGACTCACACGGATTAGCCCAAAATGATGCATGGGTATTTTGTAAGAGTGTAATTTTTCCTCCAGTTTTTTTGACGGTGCTGTTGGCTGCGGCTCCATAGCTCAGGGCGGTCTTTTGGATTCTGCTGCAGCCTGTATGTGGCATCTGTCCCCAGTTGGCCCAGAACGTACGAGTGGGCCAGCGGTGAAGAGGTCCGTCGGGGACCCTTCCTCCTCGCCACCGGGGCCTCCAACGGATGTGGCCACAGGCGTCTGGTGTCACAGAGGAACTTTTTACACATTTTGCTAATATGAAAAATGTGTTTCGGGGCTCAGTGCGGGCCAGAACCTGCTTAAGCCATTGAAACCGGGAAAACATATTGTGTCATTTTAGATTTGAGCTAAAATAGCATTATTTTATACTTTGGCTATTCAAAGATAGAAGATATACAAGTAGATCTAACTATCCATGTATCTATCTACTGTATCTACTGTATCTACTGTATCTACTTTATCTACTGTATCTACTGTATCTATCTATACTTGTAGATCTGCTATTTTCTACTAGAAAGCTCTACTAACATTCTTTACTCAAATCTTTGCTTCTGGGGGTCCCTGATGGAACATCTTTTGAGATGCGGGCATTCAATTATATCATTTTGTGGGTCCTTGACATGAAACAATTTGAGCACCACTGAGATATGGCATCATAGTCTTTTTTTCCCAGAACAGATTTTCCAGATTTAGAAGGCATTTGTAGAATGGGCCGGCCTCAGGTCTTAACGGGTTAAGCCCTATGTTCTCCATGCAGATCGGCATTAAAATAAAAAGTTTTTTGATAGGTTTCTCTGCTGTTGACTCTCCCAGGTAATGGTCTCACTCTCAGCGCCCCAGGCGGCTGGGAGAGAGGGCCCGGAGAGACAGGCTGACAGACAGGCGTGCGTGCCGTTGTCATCAGCCAGCAGCCATATCTGTGAGGAAAAGCTCACAGAGAGTGCGAGAGAGATCATTGGAAATGGAAACACAAGTCTATTCTATCGGCTTGCCAAAAAGAGCAAACGGGGAGGGGGAGAGCGAGTGAGAGAGCAAGAGACAGACAGGGAGAGAGAGAGCGAGAGAGTGAAAGAGTGAGACAGAGAGAGAAACCAGACCTCCCCCCTTCCACCCACCCCCGACCCACCCGAAAGCCTCTGTAGTCAGCCACGTTGACGGCCAACTCAAGCACTTGAGAGCAGTGTGAATGACTCTTTAATGCCTGCTAACAGCCTGGGTATTTAGCGGAATGGAAGGATGGATGAAGGGATAGAGGGATGGATGAGATAGGATGGGAGTGACGACAACGTGTGGACAACAGCTCCCGGCAGACCTCCTCCGCTGCAACACCCCCCCCCCCCCCACCACCCACTGCTACCAGCGGCTATACTATAGCAGCATGGAGCACGGCCAAAACGTTTATAGAGAGAGACTCCCCGGGACCCTAACTTAGAAATATACATTATGAATCAATCACTTAACCCTTTAAGACCTAGTGGCCGATTCTACAAAATGCCTTCTAAACCAGTAGTTCTCTCACTTTCAAAGATTTTTTCAAAAATGTTCAAAAATAGCAGATGTAAGAGCTTGTAAATCTGCTATTTTTGGAAATCTAAAATGGCACAGATGCTTTTCCGGTTTTAATGACCTATAATTTAAGACCTATAATTATTTTAATAGTGAAAATATCAGATCTACAAGCTAACAATGCATCACATCAGGGTTTTTTTCCTGAAAATCTTTTTAAACAGTTTCTTTTTTTGTAGGAAAGGTAAAAAGAAATAAACCTGAGATATTTATTTACAGTCCATAAAAACAGGTCTGCGCCCCGAAATGGGTCACAACCCTATGTTTGGGAAACACTTGGCAGTGGTGGAAAGTAACTAAGTACATTTACTCAAGTACTGTACTTAAGTACAATTTTGAGGTATTTTTTACTTTACTGGAGTACTTCCAATTTTCAATAATTTTACTTCTACTCCACTACATCTCAAGGGCAAATATTGTACTTTTACTCCACTACAATTATTTGAAAACATTTAGTTACTAGTTACTTTGAAGATTTTGAATATTATTACAAAAGCACCTCAGACCTACAGTATATTATATGCTATATAAATAGCCGATCTGCTTGTAGATCTGCTATTTTCAAAGGATTTTTTATACGTTTGAAAACTTGTGATACGGGACATTCTGCACAATAAGAACTTTCTACTTTTGGTACTTTAAGTACATTTCGATGCCAATACTTTTGTACTTTTACTCAAGTAAGTTAATTTTGAATTCTGAACTTGTACTTGTAACAGACTATTTCTACAATAGGGTATTGATACTTTTACTTAAGTAAAAAATGTGAGTACTTCCTCCACCACATGGGTGTTGGTGTCTCTGTGCTCTGCAGACCCACATCTTGGTCTCATCTCAGACTCTGACTCAGACTAATTGTCTTGGTCCTGTGTCAGCCATTTCATATCTTACTGTATATATTTTTTTAAATCATGGTGCGGTCTTGTATTCCTTCCCAACAATGACATGAATAATCTCTTAATCATGTGAACCTTGCAGAGTGCATTCTCTACGTTTGTCGTACTTCCAGTGTACAACACATGTCCAGCAGGCCGCTAATTAATGCACAGGCCTATGGTTGATTTATTGTGTCCGCCGATAATTAATGTCTAATACTTGTCTCGTTTTGCATCCATTAAAATGTCATTAACAAGTGTGATAAATTTGCTACAACATTTATCTATTTCAGGAACAAATGTGGATGTTAGAGTGAAAGTGGTTAAGCGTGTCTGTGGGTTTTTATAAATCTTTAACCAATGAAAAGTATTAACAAGATTTTGTGACTAAATAATAACTACATTGGATCCATTGGGTAACACACGTTCTTTTTTTTCCATTTCCTGAAAAGTAACAGTTTTGAACATACAAGGTTTCCATGCCGACAGCTACGACGTGCCTCTCGCTGTCAGCCGAGACTCTCCTCAGTCTTTGACCTTTACCATGCATGACTCCTCTGTGCTCTCGGGCTGTGGCTCAGCAGAGCCTAGTCCTCCTGACATTGTCTTGGATATGCATGAGGTGGTCTGGTGTTTCTACAGAAAACCTTCAAGTCACATCAGTGTATCAGGAGTAGCCCTGTAATAACCCACTAGGCTGAATCCGTGAGGCTAAATCTATAAGCCTGCAAATGTGTTTGTTGGCCGTGGAAAGTCTGGGAAGAAGTGTAACTGCTTTTCCAATACTTTTATCCTCTCTTCTTCTCTGTTGAACTCCCTCTGGCAACCGCAAGGCCGTATCATATACATCCTGATATCATCATCGTTGTGCGTTTGAAGAAACTGTGTTTCTGTGAAAGTTTGTGTGTGTGTGTGTGTGTGTGTGTGTGTGTGTGTGTGTGTGTGTGTGTGTGTGTGTGTGTGTGTGTGTGTGTGTGTGTGTGTGTGTGTGTGTGTGTGTGTGTGTGTGTGTGTGTGTGTGTGTGTGTGTGTGCGCGCGCGCGTGCTTGTGTGCGTGCGTGTGTGTGCACGTGTACGTGTTTTTCACTTTTCCCGATGCAGTCTTGACGGCAATTGTGCTAATGAGAGCATACGTGCGTACATAGACTTAGTGTTACAGGGTGGCCATGGGAAACAAGAGTTCCCCGGTCGGCTGGAGCAGATGGGTTAGATGACACAACATCTCAGTGTTCTTTAACCCATTAAGACCTGAGGCCGAGACAAACGCTTTTCTGATAAACTTATGTTGCTCAGTGGTTCTCAAACTTTTTCATGTCAAGGACCCCAAAATTATATGTATTTGGCCGCCGACCACACATCTCAAAATAGTTTGTTCCGGGGATCCCCAGAAGCAGAGTAAAACAATTCCGCTTTAAAAATATACAGTATTTTCAAAGATATGTCAAAAATGATTTAAAAACGATCTACAAGCTCATAGCGCGGCACAAAGTGAAGTCGTTTTGTGCAACAGGTGTCTGCTGTGTGTTATACATTGCTGCTGTTGGAAGATAATGTAATAAATAAATAAAAGTCTAATAATTAACTTTGCATGCATGAAACATGCATAGAATTCGACTCCCTCTCTCATGAATATACAGAATTCATATACATTTTTTATTATCTTGTCATGAAAAACATTATATACAATATAGGTTAAAATTTATCAAATCAAATTAGAGTACAGAGTACAGATCTAAGACCCTGGTCAGGTCTCACAAACTTGTGTTCACAACCATCTTCTTTCAGTTCAACCCAAAGCTGGGTCTCTACATAACAAATAGACTCAATATATAAGAAATTCAATATGACCCGCAATCAAGAAAAATGTTAATCCCTTTTTTTATTATTTTATTTTCTTTGTTTATTTATACCACAAAAACCCACATGAATTTTCCTATCTAACATCATCTCTAATGTTGTTTACACGGCGCTGTCCGTTACGCAAACACAAACTGGAATAATACTCTGGACACCATGGGAAGAAAAGGCTAGAGAGGGAACCGCAAATAGACAGCAGGACGGAACCCACAGAGACATGATGGAAAAAGTCACACATTAGGATTACAATTTTCTCATTCATTTACTTGAGGGAGTTATCATTTTTTAATGTTGGACATCTGTATAGTAATTTGTAATACAGTAAAAGAGCCATTGTTACTACATCTTGATGTAGCATATAAAATGGTAGGCATTTTTATTACATTTTTTATTATTAAAGAACGGCCCTTCTCATTCC
>NC_139946.1:24350589-24368089 GCF_963454915.1 Gymnoscopelus microlampas
AGTAACAGCTGCGGTCAGAGTCTGTGTGTGTGTGTGTGTGTGCGTGTGTGTGTGTGTGTGTGTGTGTGTGTGTGTGTGTGTGTGTGTGTGTGTGTGTGTGTGTGTGTGTGTGTGTGTGTGTGTGTGTGTGTGTGTGTGTGTGTGTGTGTGTCCACAGACAGCTGGCACGGAGCCATTGAAACCACTGCTACTCACCCGTGACCACACTCCAGGCATTGGGTCACTGACACACACTCATGAATGCAGGCACGCATTCACACACACACACACACGCACACACACACGCATGCACACACACACACACACACGTGCACGCACGCACGCACGCACGCACACACACACGTGCGCGCACAAACTCTGATTCTGCATTATGTGGCTCCATTTCCACTTAGTTGACTTTGACAGCTGTCGTTTTCGATTGACCTGCGTTCATTCTATTGTGTTTATATGTGTGTTTGGTCTACAATGTGTATTTATGACTTTTCTTTCCTTGTATGTTTATACTGTACAGTACAGTATGTGCATTGATGTTTGAGGGTGCACGTGTGTGTGTGTGTGTGTGTGTGTGTGTGTGTGTGTGTGTGTGTGTGTGTGTGTGTGTGTGTGTGTGTGTGTGTGTGTGTGTGTGTGTGTGTTTAATATACGTCGGTTTACGTTCACAATCAGGGCACTGTTGAATAAGCTGTAGTTCCCGGTAACCGTGTTACAAAGTCTACAGGGATAATTATGTGAACATGGAACATTTAATTTTTCCTCTGCCTAAACGCAGTCCTGCATAGTTGAAGAACTAATAAACACATGAAATGACTATCATTACATATTATAATATTATATAATAAAGTGGGTATTCATTTTGCTGCGCGATGAATGAAGTCAGACATACTTCTGTTGTATTCACAACCCAATACTTGCAATTTGAGGGATTTCTCAAAGTTTGTTCTCTGTAGAAAAATTACTGTAGCCTTGGGCTCACACACTAAATCCATGTCCGTGAAACCAACTCTTAATATCTGGTTGAAAGGCACAAACGGGATAATGAGAGTGTTCGGCAACAGAAACCCCTGTATTTATACAAAACAGTACATTTACCAGTTGTAGGGACTGGTGAAGCAGTTAGCTGGGATCAAGTTCCTCATCCTACAGTAAAAATGAAGTATGGGCTGTGTTTCCACACTGAGGTGGAACCAAGAGGGACCCTGGAAATGTTGCTGTCAGGAACAGGTTTGATGATGCACAGATACAGAGCGGTTTCGACATGGAAACGCCTGGAGGTAGAATGCACCGCTTGTTCATGTGATGGCTTATACGCGCGCGCATGTGTGTGCACGCACCTACACATGATGTACGTATGTCCGCGCGCGCACACATTTAAGCAATATAACACAAATAAAGAAAATGTACATCAACATATACATATACATTACATAGTATACATGTACAAACATACACACACACACATAGGTATGTATACAGTATAAACATTACGTATGCTTAAAAGGCCTGAAGGTTTGCATTCATACACATATCCATCAGTACAGTACATTTGCATATACCCTCATTCTCACATTCGTAAACGCTAAAATCTGTCAAGAGAAGCATCAAACGCATGCGCACACACACACACACACACACACACACACACACACACACACACACACACACACACACACACACACACACACACACACACACACACACACACACACACACACACACGTACACACGTTGTGCACTACACACCCTTGGACTTAATGGGGCAAGTCCCGCCACAGAGGAAACAATTTGCCATCAAAGCGGCTGTAAGCTCCCAGAGCTGTTTATTTGGTTGTTATTCTAAGCGATCAGATCCCCTCTCTGTTCTCAGCCGTAAAATACACCAGTGTTCCTACAGACTGTGGTCGTACAGTCAGTCAAACAGTCATCTGCTACTCGGACCCTAAACACTGGCTCATTAGTGTGTTTCTGGTGGGTGGTACCGGTATCATCTGAGAAGAATGGGTCGTCCAGGGCCAGCAGACTTATTCTTTCCTAATTTGGCTTAATTTCAGTCTAAACGTTCCCTGGAATGGATCTGTGTGTGTGTGTGTGTGTGTGTGTGTGTGTGTGTGTGTGTGTGTGTGTGTGTGTGTGTGTGTGTGTGTGTGTGTGTGTGTGTGTGTGTGTGTGTGTGTGTGTGTGTGTGTGTGTGTGTGTGTGTGTGTGTGTGTGTGCGTGCGTGCGTGCGTGCGTGCGCATGCGCGTGCATGAGTCCGTGTGTGCGTCTGTGTGTGTAACTCAGAGCACTGGTTTTCAAAGTCTGTGGACCCCCAGGGGTTTTTGGGGGGTTCCAGAGGGTCCCCAGAAAAATGAGGAACAGTTACGTTTTTCTGCTAGTAGAAAATAGCCAATCTACAATATCACAAAGTGTTGCATTGTAACGTGTTCTGAGTTTGTAGATCTGCTATTTTTGAGAAATGTACAGTACCCTTAACTAGAAGGTCAGATGTCAAAATGGAACGAAATGGACCCTCACGGGTCCGTAACTCTGAGAGTGTGCAAATGGAACCAAATGGGTCCATTTGGCTCCATTTGCACACTCTCAGAGTTAAATTAACACTCAGGATGTTGCAGTGTACCTTTGGGATGCCCCCTGTGCTCAGACCCCTCCGCTGAAACGTATAGTGCACGATTTCAAGAGGAACACGTACAGTACAGTAGAATGTGGAAAAACTAATTCCGTTACACATTCCTGCAGTGCTTACATTCCTCATTACAGCGTCTCGTATGTCCGGCGCTCAGAATTTGCCGTGAATTTCTTGAAAATGCTACAAAGAATTTGTGCTGCGGATGATTTATACGTCTGTGAAATACTGAATAAATGCCCCCGCAGCTACAGTACTTGTGCTGCCACCAAAAGACATTAGTCTTTATTTACTTTCCAGTGAGGAAGTACGGGACGGGAGAGAGGTTTGTAACCTTGTTTGTTCAACACTCCTCATGTCTCCTTCAGCCTCGTTCTGGGTCCGTCTGGCCCCGTTAGACAGCAGGGTGATTAGCGGGCCGTTTTAAAGCCACAATCCTGTGATTTGTTGGTCGGGGGGCAACCACAGGCCCTCAGCACTGTCGACCGCGTCTGGCCTTGAGCTACACCGGGCTGCTCTCGCACACACACACACACACACACACACACACACACACACACACACACACACACACACTCGCACACTCGCGCGCACACTCACACAGTATACACATACACACATACTGTACCTTCTCTAATAAACACAGATATTCACTCACAGAAAGATAGAAAGACACATGTACGCACACATTTCTTTCTCTCTCTCTCTCTCTCTCTCTCTCTCTCTCTCTCTCTCTCTCTCTCTCTTGCACATGCACGCACGCACGCACGCACAGTATTTATAGCCTAATAGCCTGATATTACACACAAGTAGACGTACACACATGCATGCATTCACTCAGACACACACAGAGATCAGCATCGGCAGGAATACACACACCACATAAACACACAGATAATCATACACATATCAGGCACGCTCTCTCTCTCTCTCTCTCTCTCTCACACACACACACACACACACACACACACACACACACACACACACACACACATCCTGGGATGTTTCCCGCAGCATAGAAAGACTCTCTGTCTTCCAGTGCTGTGGTCCAAACCCAATGTTTTCCTTAATAGTGGGTATGGTGCTAAAACTATTAGAGACAGCAATCATAGCCTTAATCATATTGGATTTCCACATACCAAGCAGTTTCAGAAGCAGCCTACACGATCTATAGGCCCTGGAAGGTTGGATGTGGGTGTGTGCGCATGTGTGTGTGTGGGCGTGTGCGCGCGCGTGTGTGTGTGTGTGTGTGTGTGCAGTGGTGCTGACTGCAGTTTGGCTGTGGGGATCCGTCCACACAGAAAACCAAACTGTTCGGTATAATAATATATATCTAAGATGCTGATAATACTGTATAGAGACAAATGAAACAGCCAAGAACGTGTCATGCTTAAATCATACCGTATGTGTATGTAGGTATAGAGAGAGGTATGTGCTATGGATTCATAAGGATATATTCCTATATGCACTGCAGACGTGGTGAAATGTAATCCCCGACTTGCATTGTTCTTGCATTATCGCATTAACTCCTGTTGAATGCGTTGCGTGCACAACCACCCACACATGCACGAAGATGCGTGCTCGTTCGGGCTCAGTCACACACACACACACACACACACACACACACACACACACACACACACACACACACACACACACACACACACACACACACACACACACACACTCCTCGGCGTTAATGTATCCATTTGTAACTCTGAGAGTGTACAAGTGTAACCAAATGGACCCGTACGGGTCCATTTGGTTACACTTGTACGCTCTCAGAGTTAAAGCAGCACTCCGGATTTGTCAGCGAGCGCGCACGGGGGAACAAATCACGCCAGCCGTAAATAAACGTGGGAGATTGCATAAACATTCTCTAAGCTTTGGACCGGGCTCAAATCAACAGAGCCCCTGCACCTAAAACTGCAGATTTATGAAATAATGAGCGTCTTATGAGGGCCGTAAAAAACAGCCCCGCGTTTGATGTGACGGCCAGCGCCGATCCTTCTCAAGGTCAGAAGAGAAACAGTTACTTATCTGCAGCCAAACTCTGACCCCTCCCCCACTAAATACACACCCCCACCACCAAACCACCAGACAACATGGAAAAAAAAAACTCAGCTCTGCCGTTTTTGTCTTTTAATGTGTTTGGATTAAGTCACACTTTGGAAGCACATTGGGAGAATACACCTCTGTCTCTGGTTGGCTCACTCACTCACTCACTCACTCACTCACTCACTCACTCACTCACTCACTCACTGTAAAATCCTAAGAGTTGTTTTATTCCTTTCAGAGTTAAAACAGCCGGAGTGTATTTTAATGGATGTTTTTTATTTTTTATTTTAACTCGTCTGTATGGTAGAGGGTTAGTACAATATAAGCAGCATATCTGGAGTGGTCTCCCTATACTCTTCCTGTGAGAAATTCCCTGTTGTCGGGTAGGACACACGTACTGGTTGACAAGTACAGTAGTACTGCCTGAAACTCATAGCGCAATATCTCCCTCAGCCAAGCATAATAGGACGTGAAACTTACGGACTGCAGCTTTAACCCATTAAGACCTGCATGGGCCGATTCTTCGAAGGCCTTCTAAATCCGTAGTTTTCACATTTTCACGATTTTTAAAAAATGTTTAATTTAGCAGATGTTCAAGCTAGGATATATGCTATTTTTTAATAGCCAATGCAAAAATCTAAAATTACACATGCTTTCCCGGTTTTAATGGGTTAAGTTAATGCTCAGGCTTTTAAAGCTCATATATCTACTGTACCTCGATTTCTCTCTCTCTTCCTCTGTTCTCTCTGCTCTTCCCTCTTTCTTTATTGTCTCGATTTCTCTCTCTCACACACAGGCACGCACGCACGCACCCGCGCGCACGCACACACACATACACACACACACACACACACACACACACACACACACACACACACACACACACACACACACACACACACACAGACAGACACAGACACACGCACCCACTTGAACAAACACCAATAATCTCATTTGTACTCTGTGATTCCCACTCCTCTGAAGCAGATTGAATAGTGGCTGGATGAAGACAGGCCCATTTACGATGGCTCATAAACATGATTAATTTAACCGCCATCTTCACCATATTTTTCAGCCACAGTGGTGACATCTGTTTTAGAGGACTTGTCAGTGTGAAACACACCCCGCTGCTCTGGTCGCAGCTACAGTATTGACTTCATTATTCACTTCCATGACGGAAAAATGTGTATTTTCTTTATATTTTAAAATATACCACAGAAATTAAGCAATTATGAATTCAAATATATTCATTTACAATATTAAATATATATTATCTTTTGAAAAATTGAAATATATCAACAAGAAGTGGTCTAATAACGGCATGGCTTCTATGTGGCCGGTCTATGACATCATGCAGTCATCTGTGATGTCAGGTCTGTGATGTCAGTCCTCTCCATATTTGGGCAAGGTTTCTGTCCAATCTGACTGCCATTGTCTTCTATTGTAAAATTAAAGTTAAATATTGCAAAAAACAACAACAGCATATGTTTACTGGCAGCGTGCACAAAACAAATTACGCTTATCCGTCTATATCGATTTCCAAGATGAGTCACGAACACAGACAGACACACTCACTGACACACTCACTGAACTATTAGCTCAGGCCCTGCACGACCATGCCGTAAAAATACATTTGTAAAGAAATACATATTTCCAGTGAACAAACAATATTTACGTTGGGCCATTTTTGGGCCATTTCTGGTATATTTGAACGTTCTACTGTAATATGTCATGTGTTTTTGTTCTTGAATCGGCAGTGAGTTCTGTACTTCTCAGTTACCACGTTAATTAAGAGCAGAAAACTGAGAAGACTTCCCCAGCCACCGTCCAGCAGAGTTTTCACAACCCTCTTTCCTTCTGGTTTTTCTTCTGGTCCTACGCCATCTTAAGACCAGCTCCTGATTGCTAACCAGCCTCTGTTTTTTAGTGAATTGGCCAGTCAAGTTCATTTATGTTCACCACGCTCCAGAATGAAGTTGGTGTGTGCCGCCAGATGCAATAATTCACAATTCACGTTAAGGGCTTTCCACACGCGACCAGATGTGAAAATTATGTAAAAGAGAAAACTATGTAAAAATCCACCAAATGAGCTCATGCGATTGGATGGCGGAAGAGATGGGAATTGTGAAGGTTACTGTGACCTAGAAGTCCTTGTCATGACGTGATAAGAGTTGTTTAATTTCTTCAACTTTTTTTGTTTTGTGTTACTTATATGATCGGGGGCCCCAAGGGATTTATACATGATCCGCTCCTTTTTTGTGGTGTAAAGTAAGTACAGTACCTAAGTACATTTACTCAAGTACTTAAGTACAATTCTGAGGTATTTTTTTTACAAATACTGGAGTATTTCTAGTTTTCAGTACTTTTACTTCTACTCCACTACATCTCAGACGCAAATATTGTACTTTTGCTCCACTACAATTATTTGAAAACTTAGTTACTAGTTACTTTGTAGAATTTGATTATCATTACAAAACATACATTAACCACTTCAACCCTACAGTATATGCATTTCAGCCATTTGAATATAGCCGATCTACAAGCTCACAATGAGTCGCATTGTGAGCTTGTACATGTTGTATATTGTAGCCTGTAGATCGTGTAGGCTGCTTCTGACGGTATGATTTATAAAATGTATACATTTGAAAACATTTGAAACATTCTGCATAATGACTACTTTCTACTTTTGGTACTTTAAGTACATTTTGATACCAATACTTTTGTACTTTTACTCAAGCAAATGTTGAATTCCGGAGTATTTCTACATTGCAGTATTGATACTTTTACTTAACCCTTCCATTGTGTTAGGGTCATTTTTGACCCGTTTTCAAGTTTAAATAGGTAAAAAGTACCCTTTACATTTCTTTATTGGAACGAGGCTTCATGATATCCTCAGAAATAGCCATTTTAACGCATCAAAATTATTTATCATCATTTTAATTAATTCTGAATGGTCTCTATAATATATACACTTGTGGTGTTAGGGTCCGAAATGACCCGGCAGAGAAGTGTGGCTCAATTCCCCCCAAATTGTCAATATTCAATGTTTACATGTTTGAGAGTGAGAGAAACTTGTCCTCAATTAGCATTAGCTATCAGGAGTAAAATAAAGTTTGAGTTGATGAAAAATAAATTACTTTTTACCTTCTATGGTATTCGGATCAAAAATGACCCTAACACCACTAGTGTCACTATTTTTAATAATATTAACATTTTTTTAAAGTTAAAAAACGAAAACAAGTATTTTTTTTATAATTCTTTTTGGAAGTGTGTTCTAAGTATTATTCTTAATTATTATTTTATAGCTAGATAACATCATTATCCATTGCCTTCATTATAGGAAATTTAATGAGTGAATTTTAACAATTTTATAATAGAAAACAATATATATTGAAAGATGAAACCCTAGCCCTAACCCAACATAATATTTTAAAAAGTGTTTACATGGATATGAATGCATTACAAGTCAGCTATGAGGTGGGAGAAAAAAAATAATGAAAAAAAATAATGTTTTGAGTATTTTGGGCTGATTTAAATCACAGGTCAAATTTGACCCGCTAACACCACAAGTGGATGCAACACAATGCAAGGGTTAAGTAAAAAATGTGAATACTCTTTCCACCCCTGTAAACTTGATCCTCTGCTTTTTTTAAATTTTTACCTCTACACCAAATCTCTTCACCTAAAGTAGCTGAGAAGGTCATAATGCAATGAACTGCTATGCATGCTGGAGCTTGTAGCCATTTTCACCGAATATTCGAACCCAGAATAGGGACGGCTAGGGTTCATGTGGTTAATATACGACCCGCGTCCTTTTGAGGGCGGAAATCCTTAATGTAAATTTTGATGAAAGGAAGTTGAATGCTGACGTGAGATGGAAGCCAAGTCCACACATGCTGCTACACCCTAAAATCCCCAGTGTTCATTCACCCATTCGTAACTCAGATGCTACAAATGTAACCAAGAATGGAAGGGTCCATTTGGTTGCATTTGTATGATCTCAAGAGTTAAAGGAACAGTGCACTCAGGATTCTTACAGTGTGCTGCTCTAACTTTAACCCTCCCTGGCTCTTGGAACGAGCAGCCATTGACATCACACTCTCGGCCTCTCTCTCTCTCTCTCCCTCCCACCTTCCTTCCTTCCTTCCTTCCTCCCTCTCTCTCTCTCTCTCTCTCATTGCTCAGCTGTCATATTCCTTTTCCTCTGCTCTTTCCTCTCCTCCGCTACCTCTCTGATCGCTCTCCATCCACCTCTCACTTCCCTTCATCTCTTAAGTCCATCATGTCCCGTGTGTGTGTGTGTGTGTGTGTGTGTGTGTGTGTGTGTGTGTGTGTGTGTGTGTGTGTGTGTGTGTGTGTGTGTGTGTGTGTGTGTGTGTGTGTGTGTGTGTGTGTGTGTGTGTGTGTGTGTGTGTGTGTGTGTGTGTGTGTGTGTGTGTCTGTGTGTGTCTGTGTGAGTGTGTGT
Organism: Gymnoscopelus microlampas; assembly: GCF_963454915.1. NCBI lineage: Eukaryota > Metazoa > Chordata > Actinopteri > Myctophiformes > Myctophidae > Gymnoscopelus > Gymnoscopelus microlampas. The sequence goes on from NC_139946.1 coordinate 24,359,734, forward strand.
GTGCCGGAGGAGGGGCTGGCTGCACTTCCAAAGTGTGTGTGTGTGTGTGTGTGTGTGTGTGTGTGTGTGTGTGTGTGTGTGTGTGTGTGTGTGTGTGTGTGTGTGTGTGTGTGTGTGTGTGTGTGTGTGTGTGTGTGTGTGTGTGTGTGTGTGTGTGTGTGTGTGTGTGTGTGTGTGTGTGTGTGTGTGCGTGCGTGCGTGCGTGCGTGCATATTGTATGTGTGAATGTGCATGCATGTGTACAGTTTGCAGTTCCCAAACTGGGAAACTTTTTTTTATCCCACAATGTCGTAACCCTTTTTTCACCTGGTGGCAAATTTCTAAGTGATCCTGGGCACTACACTCCCCCCACCAGCCTAGGGAGCCCAGGGCCGAGCTCATTCAATGCATGAGAGCCAACTGGCCTTCTTGTCACCTGAAAGGGGGGACTTTCCTCGGTAGGACGTAGCGCGTGGAAGGAACACGTTATTCCAAACAGTTCCCTTCCCCTCCTTAAAGGGTAAGACCACTTTGGTAGAGGTTTGGGTTGTGTAGTTACCTCACCATGATGTAACTCCAAAGGTGGGCAAGAAATAAAAAATAATTGCTCCATTGATTAGAAATTGATAATTCAAAATATGCTCCTCATTGACTTACATTGTACGGTAAAACAGCTCTCAAAGTCACTGTTTCAGTACATAAATGAACCCAAACATAGTTGATTCAGACAATATAGAGCTTCACCAAACCCAGTACTGTTTGTTTTTTTAATAAAAATGTAAACTTCCTGTTGATTTTACTATTTGAAGATCTGGATCCGGATCCGCGGATCCAGTCCGGGTTTTCTACTTATTAAAAATGGCAAAATCAACAGGAAGTTGACATTTTTATTTAAAAAAAAAACAGTACTGGGTTTGGTGAAGCTCTATATTGTCTGAATCAACTTTGTTTGCATTCGTTTTTGTGCTAAAAGAGTGACTTTGAGAGCTGTTTTACTGTACAATGTAAGTCAATGAGGAGCATATTTTGAATTATCAATTTCTAATCAATGGAGCAATTATTTTTGATTTCTTGCCCACCTTTGGAGTTACATCATGGCGAGGTAACTACACAACCCAAACCTCTACCAAAGTGGTCTTGCCCTTTAAGACCTTTTTAAAACCAAATAGTCAAATATTATGTAAGAAAGAGGCAAACATTGTGAAAATAGCCAATCTACAAGCTTGCAGTTTGGCTATTTTCACAATTTTTATCTGTGAAACCGAGTCAAACTAAATGTAATGCCTACAATTTCAAGTGCTTGTCAGGGTGGGGGGGTCCCCAGTTCAAATATGATTCCTTTGGGGGGTCGCAGCCTGAAAAGGTTGGGATGTGGGATGTGTTTGTTCAGTCTTCTGTTGGTCTGGAGTCTGGACTTGTATTCATGTCTTTATGTATGAATAAGTCTACGTCACTCATGATTGTATGGTGTACGTCGTTCAGTGGTCCTCAGCCCTTTCTGGATCACGGCCCGCCCATCCTTACCACATGAGTGAGTGGTCAGATGGGTGGGCCGTTTGCATTTTCAGTGCATGTTTATTTTAATGATCAATCAAGCAATCAATTTGTTTTCCAGGTTTGGATTACTGGAACTAACATTGTGTACTTTAAGTTGTTATTTATCGGTATCTCAAAGAAACTAACTAATTAACTTTTCAAGATTTTAAAGAACAAATACCTTAACTTTTTTTTTTTACATAATGTGTGGGCACACAGGGTGAGGACCACTGGCGTACATACATGCACCTCTTCTAAATCCTATATGATCCTTCCATAGTAAAGGACTCCTTAACCCTTTCAATCCGGAAAACGCATACAATGTCTACTAAATCGTAACTGCTTTCTGAAAAACATATGTACTGTACGTTGCTATATCAGTGGTGCTCAAACTTTGTCATGTCAAGGCCCACCCAAAATGATAAAATGTACCCCCATTTAAAAGATATATTGTCCAGGGACCCCCCCCCCCCATACAATACAAAGATTTGAGTTACAAATGTTCGCTTTAAATATATATATGTATATTCAAAGATTTGCACAACTTTTCACGAAAAGGATAGATATGCACTATATGAGCTTGTATATCTGCTATTTTTGAATAGCCAAAAGACATCTAAAATGACACAGATGCGTTCCCGGATTGAATAGGTTAAGTGCACTGCTGCTGAAGATGAATAACTGAAGGTCCTTTACACTAAGTTCTGCATCTGTTTGTCATTCACACCCTCCACACAGAGAGAGAGAGAGACACACACACAGAGAGAGACAGAGAGAGAGAGAGAGAGAGAGAGAGAGAGAGAGAGGAAATGGCAGGAGCTGGCATAATGCACTCTTGTGATCTGAGTAGGGATAGATTAATGTGTGCGTGCATGCATTTGTAGCTGGAGAGTGAGGAGAATGTACACTACATGTACATACAAAGTCACACGCACACACACACACGCACGCACGCACGCACGCACGCACGCACGCACGCACGCACGCACGCACGCACGCACACACACACACACACACACACACACACACACACACACACACACACACACACACACACACACACACACACACACACACACACACACACACACACACACACACAGGGCGGCCATGCATACAGTATAATCACATACAAACATGTGCTACTACTCCATGAAATGTACTGTACCGCAATACTGTACAGTATATGTGTATGTATGCTTTATCCAGGTCTGTGTGTGTACTCTACATATACATTGTAGTGTACAGTGTGTGTGTGTGTGTGTGTGTGTGTGTGTGTGTGTGTGTGTGTGTGTGTGTGTGTGTGTGTGTGTGTGTGTTAGTGTAGAGTACATATATATGTGTGTGTGTGTGTGTGTGTGTGTGTGTGTGTGTGTGTGTGTGTGTGTGTGTGTTAGTGTAGAGTACATATATATGTGTGTGTGTGTGTGTGTGTGTGTGTGTGTGTGTGTGTGTGTGTGTGTGTGTGTGTGTGTGTGTGTGTGTGTGTGTGTGTGTGTGTGTGTGTGTGTGTGTGTGTGTGTGTGTGTGTGTTAGTGTAGAGTACATTTATGTGTGTAAGAGGAGCGGTACAGAGCAGAGGGCTCATCTCATCAGTAATGTAAGAATGCAGACAGGCCGCAAGTATTTTCCACCATTAAAAAAATCTCTTTTGAAGATATTACAAATCTTTCTGCTGCTTCCGCACTTGTAACTGCTGTCCAAGTAGCCTTGGACGGGTAAAGGAACAGGATCCGCGCGTGTGTGTGTGTGTGTGTGTGTGTGTGTGTGTGTGTGTGTGTGTGTGTGTGTGTGTGTGTGTGTGTGTGTGTGTGTGTGTGTGTGTGTGTGTGTGTGTGTGTGTGTGTGTGTGTGTGTGTGTGTGTGTGTGTGTGTGCGCGCGCGCTCGCCCCTCAGACATCTTGTTCTAATTGTGGAGATGATTCGGTCTCTCCTTCTTCACTGGACGTGCTGACAGAACGTTTTGAAAATATAATAGAGAACATTGGGAATGACAGCGGCAGCGTGACCCACTGCCACGGTACGACCCCCCCCCCCCACAAGACCCCTCACTTTAACACACACAGACAGACAGCACACACACGCGTGTGTGTGTGCACACACACACGCACGCACGCACGCACGCACGCACGCACGCACGCACGCACGCACGCACGCACGCACGCACGCACGCACGCACGCACGCACGCACGCACGCACGCACGCACGCACGCACGCACGCACGCACACACACACACACACACACACACACACACACACACTCACACTCACACACAGAGAAAGAAGCGCACATGCGGCTACCTATCAGTCTGTGTTTGTATAAACTACTGCCCCCCCTCTCTCACTCTCTCTCTCTGTCTGTATGTGTCTCTGTCTGTCTGTCTGTCTGTCTGTATGTGTCTCTGTCTGTATGTCTGTCTGTCTGTCTGTCTGTCTGTCTGTCTGTCTGTCTGTCTGTCTGTCTGTCTGTCTGTCTGTCTCTCTCTGTGTTTCTCTGTCTCTGTCTCTCTCTGTCTCTCTCTCTCTCTCTCTCTCTCTCTCTCTCTCTCTCTCTCTCTCTCTTTCTTTTCTTTCTCCAGGCTGAGTGCGCTGCGTGAAATTGGACATTTCTCCTACTGATTTGCCGTGAAATGGTGTGTTTGTCTGGGATTACAGTGTGTTAGTCTCAGGACACAGTCATGTGGTTGTGACTGAGGAGAGGAGAGGAGAGGAGAGGAGAGGAGAGGAGAGGAGAGGAGAGGAGAGGAGAAGAAGAGAGGATAGCAGTACAGAAAAGGAGGGTATATGAGAGGAGAGATGAGAGCAGGAAATAGAGAAAGCTGCAGAGAGCAAAGGTGAGGAGAAAAGAAGAGTGTCTATGTACCTGTACTGTAAAACTCTGAGGTTTAATTTAACTCTGAGAGTGAACACACACTCTCAGAGTTAAAGTGACACTCATGGTAAGTGCAGTGTGGTTTACTGCAGTTATGTAGTCCACTGCTGCCGGTGTAGGTCATTAAACAGAGAGGCCACTGTGTTCTGTGAACACATGCAGTCATCCACAACACCGTGACCAAGAAGGACACACAATATAACATACACGCCTCTATGCACAGATGTGTTTAGTTTTTTATTCTTATCAATCTTGGTTTGGTTCTTGACCTGTACCTTTCACTCTTACTGCTCTTACCACTATGACACTTGAATTTCCTCCCAGATCTTATCTTATCATAAACACTTTGTCAGTGGTGTAAAGTAACTATAAGTACATGATGTACTCAAATACGGTACTTTACTAGAGTACAGTATTTCCAATTTTCAATATTTTAACTTCTACTCCACTACATCTCAAAGGCAAACGTTGTGCCTTTTACTGCACTAGAATTATTTGAAAACTTCAGTTACTAGTTACTTTGTAGATTTTGATTATTATTTCAAAACCACTTCAGTCACATATACTTTGGCAATTTGAAAATAGCCGATCTACAAGCTCACAACGCGTCGCATGAAAGGATTTTTATACATTTGAAAACTTGTGAAATGGGACCTTCTGCATAATAAGTACTTTTACTTTTGGTACTTTAAGTATATTTTGATGCCAATACTTATGTACTTTTTCTTAAGTACATTTTTAATGCTGGACTTAAGTAAAACATTTGAGTACTTCTTCCATCAATGCAAATTATAGTTCTGCTGCTTATTACTGATGTTCCCACTCATGCATTCACACAAACACAGATACAGTATCTGGGCACACACACATTATGTACATTCAGACACTTGAGCACACACACACACACACACACACACACACACACACACACACACACACACACACACACACACACACACACACACACACACACACACACACACACACACACACACACACACACACACAGGAAGAGAAAGAGGAAAGGGCAGATGAAAGCAAAGTAAACAGAGTTTAGACAGAGACGTGGTGGGAGGACTGCAGCCATTGGTTGAGTAGTGGAGGGGAGAGAGAGAGAGAGAGAGAGAAGAGAGAGAGAGAGAGAGAGAGAGAGAGAGAGAGAGAGAGAGAGAGAAGAGAGAGAGAGAGAATCAAGGACAGAGATGGTGTGGAGAGAGGAGAATAGAGTGGACCGGATGGAAAGGTAAAGAGAGAGTATAGTCTTGCTTCTCCGCCTACTGATCCGTCTGGTGAAATGTAAAGTAAATGTAGGGGAGAGAACAGTGACCAGAACATCCGCTGACAAACCTACGCTCATTCTCATTCCGCTCTGGCTCTGCCAGACTAGAGAGAGAGGACGAGACGGTGACAGATTAAATATTTTGTCAAAGTCATGCATCTAATGTGTGTTTGATTCGAGGATGAAACATGAGAGCAGCGCTCCAATCTCCCACATGAAGATGAATTGGGCGACGGACAAAATAAAAACAGATCCAGATTGAGGGAATACAGTAGAGTAGTAGAACTGGAGTTGGTATGGGGCTGGACCAAGGGATGAATTCATTACTTTTATAGAGGGAATTCTTCCCAGGGTCAAAGGTTGATGTGTGCGTGTTTGCACTGGTATGTGCATATGAATGTTTCTGTGTTTGTTTGTTTGTTTGTTGTTGTGGTGTGCGTGTGTGTGTGTGTGTGTGTGTGTGTGTGTGTGTGTGTGTGTGTGTGTGTGTGTGTGTGTGTGTGTGTGTGTGTGTGTGTGTGTGTGTGTGTGTGTGTGTGTGTGTGTGCGTGCGTGCGTGCGTGTGTGCGTGTCTTTGTGAAGGGATGGAGAGAGGAGGGGTTGGGGTGGCAGGAATATCTTAGCCAAGGATGGAGGGATGAATTGGCGGAGGGCAACACAGAGCCAGCTGTGTTCCAGACCTTTTGTTGTAGAGATAGAGGGCGGAGAGGAGAGCAGAGGAGAGGAGAGGAGAGGGGACAGGAGGAAAGGCAAGAGAAGGGGAGGGGAGTGGAGTGGAGCGTAGAGGTCTACTCCTGCCTCTCTTCTGCACCTCTGCTGGGTAACTGTAAACATGTGGCCATGCCTTTCTGACTACTCTCTCTAATTCACTTTCTCTCTCTCTCTCTCCCTCTCTCTCTCGTTCACTTTCTCTCTCCCTTCACGCATGTTGTCCCTTTTATTTCTTCCACCTCTTCTCCTCCCCCTGTCATTTTTTATTTTCAATTGCTCACTTTATTGCCCCCACCTCCCGCCCCCCAACCACCCACCTACCCACCCACCTCCTCTCCCTCTACGCTGCTCTCCTCTCTTCCCTCGCTCTGAACACACGTGCTCTGCACTCAGACATTAACTCATACATAATAGCCTTTCAATCATATTCCTCTCATATGGAAATGCCACAGTCCTCCTGCAGAGCCGTGGTCTGCTGGGTTGTTACTGTTCACTGTGCAGTCCATCACAGACTAACAGGTCAAGTCAATGTGAAGCCATACAGACACAATGGCCATATGTACGCCATGACGAGATGCACTCCCTCACGCATATACAGTACACACATGCACGCCACATGCACTCGGTAAACGGTGCATTTATGTAGCAGCGCCTTTCTCCACGTGCATTACATTCAAAGTCAAAGTTATCCACACATGCATTTACACACCGATGGCAGTGGCAACAAAAAAACAGGCAAATATAGTTCTACAAGCTCAATCTTGTATCTACAAGTTCAGTGATGAGTTGTGAACTTGTGATTCTGCAAATCTGCTTAAGTGGTTAATCAAACTAATCGGCTTTATAAAAAAAAAATATAACAATGTTGACAATTCTTATATGAAGAAATATTATTAAAAAACATTAATCGATAATGTTATTAATTGGAAAAAAATATCGGTAAGAAGATAATCCATACTAGCCAGCCTATAGTGGCAACCATGCAAGGCACCAACCTGCTCATGGGGAGCAGTTAGGGGTTCAGTGTCTTGTTCATGGAACCGAGCCGGGGATCGAACTGGAACCTTCCCATTCCCAGACGGCCGCTCTACAGTACCTCCTGAGTCTTGAGCCACTGCCAACTATACTTGCACATAAACATGCGCACACGTGCATGTGTATGTTTGTGCTTCCATTCAAAATTGGAAGCGTATACATTTTAACTCCACTTGATGTGATGTTCGACAGACATTAGACAGAGCTTGTGATAACACAGACACACACACACACACACACACACACACGCATACACACACGCACGCGCAGGCACGCACGCAAGCACACACAGAAACATATGCACATACTGTACACATACCGGTACAAACACGCACACTTTCACATCGACCTTTGACCCTGGGAAGAATTCTAAAAAGTTATGAATGCGTCCCTTGGTCCAGCCCCGTACTAACTGTCTGGACCTTTCTACTGGATTCCCTCAATCTGGATCTGTTTTTTTTTCCCCCGTCCGTTACTCAATTCATCTTCATGTGGGAGATTGGAGCGCTGCTCTCGTGTTTCATCGGGACCTCAGATGTGGACTTTGCAAACTACAAATCATTCTTAGGGAATTAGTCTGTCGAAAGCCATTAGTCCAACCAAAGCAGACAGAGAGATAAGAGAGAAGGAGAGCGGGAGCGAGTGGTCAGTGGCCGGGGCGAGGGATGGGGAGGCGTGCACCGGCCCCCTCTGTCTCTGCCTGGTCTGTCTCCATGGCGTGGAGAAGACCCAGCTCATCTGGTTTGGATAGCATCGCACATCATAATGGGAGCCGGGTAAATCCGATGGAATTCAATGAGGGTATACAGTTATCTATCCCTGGAAGAAAGAGAGAGAGGGAGAGAGAGACAGATGACGAGTGGAGTTTGGGATGGTAGCGCTTGACTGAATTAGCTTTTCTCCTCTCCTCTCTTCTTTTCTCCTCTCCTCTCACCTCAGTCTCA
>NC_139946.1:24378089-24385589 GCF_963454915.1 Gymnoscopelus microlampas
AGACAGACAGACAGACAGACAGACAGAGAGACAGACAGACAGACAGACAGACAGACAGACAGACAGACAGACAGACAGACAGACAGACAGACAGACAGACAGACAGACAGACAGACAGACAGACAGACAGACAGACAGACAGACAGACAGAGACGTGGCCGGCATGGGTTTAGAACTCAGAATGTGATTAACGGAGCATGAAGGTTACCCACAGTTTAGCCGTTCAACGCGCACAATGAGGGCATTTATGATTGCAAAAACATAGCGTAATTGTATGAGTTACGACCCGCACCTTTTGACTTTGGCCTGGATCAGTCGGACAGCTGTATCGGCCATAAGTCGCCTCGCAAATCATAAACGGGCCCGGGCGCTTTGGCCTCGTCCCGATAGTATTTACCAAAAAAGCACTATAGTCTCGTTTCCTTGACGTAGGCAATTGGGAATGTAGACGTGGATGTATTTATAGTGCACGCTGTGCTATAAATACCAGCCCAGTCACACAACCTAATCACATCCAATCAAATCAAATCAAGTGTGCGCACGCACACACACGCACACACGCGCACAAACTGAAACTGCTGTGTGCATACACAGTGGTGTAAAGTAACTAAGTACATTCCCTCAAGTACTGTACTCAAGTACAATTTTGAGGTGTTTTTAATTTACTGGAGTATTTCCAATTTTCTGTACTTTTACTTCTACTCCACTACAATTATTTGAAAAATGTAGTTACTAGTTACTTGTTGATTTTGATTATTATCACAAAACATACATTAACCACTTCAGCCACTTCCAGACTTTTACTTGTAACATATTTAATGTATTTCTATATTGCAGTATTGATACTTTTACTTAAAAGACATTTGAGTACTTTTTTTCACCACTGCATACATAGACAAAGAGCGAGAGAGAGAGAGGGGAAAAAATAGTTTTCCGGTCCACCATACATGAACACCTAAAGCTCCTGTCATAGAGCTTAGTGCGTGATTGACAGCCAGGCTCCGGCTGTCAGGCCAGTGAGAGGCGGCGTGGAGCGCAAAGGGGCGGGACCAGGGACGGTTAACCCCCGCTGTCTCAGACAGCTGCCGTGTCGTTGGGGCTGGCCGGCGGCTGCACACTATAAATTCTCTCTAAAGAGGGTTTACTTTTGATTTTAATGGGAGCTGTAAATTTACGGCACTTGAGCCCCGGTGAGAGAGAGAGGGGGGGGGGGAGAGAGAGAGAGAGAGAGAGAGAGACGGGGAAAGCTATTTTTAAAGGGGCACTCTCTCCTCCCTCTATGACTCTATATCTCTCTCTCTACCATGCAGCTTTTCTTTCTTCCTGCCTTGCCTCCCTCTTTCCTGGAGAGAGTTATTGCTCTCACTGGTTTTTCCCATTCCTTCTGTGGTCTGATTTTTACCTGTAGTCAGCCCGCGTGGAAAGTGTATGAAAACATCCCCAAATGAAAATGAAAACTCTGCAGAAAATGCTTGCGTTTTCTTCTTCAACCGAAGGCCTCAGGTGCATAACTGCATTTAGTCATTTGATGCGGTCACAATCATGCCTCGCTGCAGTCAGCAGTTCGTGTTTTGAAAAAAAACAACAACAATAACGAAAAAACTAAACGCTGCATGCATATAGGCTCTATTCACAGCAGCCATATTATGAAGACATTCACAGGTGTTACCAATGCTACTAATGAAGGCTCTGTTCCATTCAGGTTGCTGATATTGTGCATGTTGGCCCACTGGAAACACTCCGTTACACCAGTGGGTCTAAAGTTGGGGTCCAGGGACCCTCATGGGCTTCCAAATGGCCCCTTACAGGTGTGTAACTCTGAGAGTGTACAAATGGAACCAAATGGACCCGTAAGGGTCCATTTGGTTCCATTTGTACTCTCTCAGAGTTATGGGGGTCGTGGAAACCACTGTGCTAGACTAAATGGAACAGAGCCTTCATTAGTATCATTGGCAACACCTGTGAATGTCTTCATAATATGGCTTCTGTGAATAGAGCCTATTCCTCCATGGTACAAGGTACAACATGATCCCCCTTTTGTGGAAAGGGGCTGTGGGTCCTAACACTAACTAACAGAAACTATGCCACATGTCTCTGTCTGCCTCCCTGCAGGTGCTGTTTGCCTTGAACCAGACTCTCCTGCAGCACGAGAGCGTGCGTGCGGGCAGCATGCAGGGCTCCTACACCACGGAGGACCTCATCACACACTACAACTGTGGCGACCTGAGCTCCATCATCTTCAACCACGACACGTCGCAGGTTGGTCCCCCCTCTCTCCCAGCATTTACATTGTGCTCATATAGCAGTGGTGTAAAGCATTGGTTCTCAAAGTGGGGTCCGGGGACCCCCAGGGGTACTTGAGGGGGTTCCAGAGGGTCCCCAGCTAAATGATGGACAGGAACCAAATGGACACTTATGGGTCTGTAACTCTGAGAGTGTACAAATGGAACCAAATTTGGTTCCATTTGTACACTCTCAGAGTTAAATTAACATTGGTTTTACAATGTGAATTGGGGTCCCAGAGGTATTGGGGTAATGGGGTCCCATTAAATGGGGGTCCGTAGCCTAATGCATGTCAAACTGGGGGTCCTTGAAATTAAAATGGTTGAGAATCACTGCTAGAGCCGTAAAAACCTTCTCTTATTGTGGTCCCTAGCTTATCTTTTCAAATGGGGGTCCGCGGGGTAATAAGTGTCAATTAGGGGGTCCTTGACATGAAAAGGTTTGAGAACCACTGGTGTAAAGTAACTAATTACATGCACTCAAGTGCTGTACTTAAGTACAATTGCGAGGTATTTTTTACTTGAGTATTTCTAATTTTCAGTACTTTTACTTCTACTAATAATATTGCATGTCGTCCCAACACCTCCTCCTTGTCAGAGGGTTTTGGTGAGCATACAATATATTGCTCTTTTCCCACACATCCACTCATTTACATTAGTGCAGTTGAAGCACATCCATACCTCGGAGCTGTATAGTTAGACCGTTATCTTCTGTGCTACACTGAGCTGCTCTTCTAGATCACTGGTTCCCAAGCTTTTCAGGCCGCGACCCCCCAAAATAATCAGATTTGAACTGGGGACCCCCCACCCTGACAAGCACTTCAAATCGTAGGCCATTACATTTAGTTTGACTCGGTTCCACAGATAAATATTGTGAAAATAGCCGAACTACAAGTTCAATGTGCAGATACCCTGTATACACTCATACTGTATGTTGGTTTGTTTACTGTAGAGTGAGAAAACAATGTTGCACATTAAGCAAATCCTTTGGGGAAATCCCAAATTACTTTGGGGTTTCCCCAGAGAAGCACTGCTCTAGAGCACGTTTGGGGGTTAGGAGCCTTGCTCAAGAACGGTTCACTTGTAGTTGGAGTGCAAAGGGTGTGTTGTTTACTGTTACTTTAAAGCTGCTCTTAGGGAGGCCAGAAGTCCTGATCAAATCAAGACAGTCCTGATTTTACACTATCCCATGCCATGTCCTTATAGAGTCATAATCCTCTTTGTCCCGGTCCTGGTCACTGCCTGTTCTATGTTGTAATGTTTTGTTTTGTCTACAACCAAGGATCACGGAATGGAAATAAGTCGCCGACTTTGTTGTGTTTTTATCCTCTACGTTTCTGTGAGAAGCATGTAACATGTGTTTTTCTTTTAATCGTAATGTCTAATAAATCATATCATATCAAATCAAAAGGGAGATTTGCAGAGGACCGACGTGTAGCTCAGGACGGTTGGCAGGCGGCCACGAGAAGCGATAAAGCAGCACGTTTTAACCCATTAAGACCTGAGGCCGATGTTGACCTTATGTTGCTATATCAGTGGTTCTCAAACTTTTTCATGTGAAGGACCCCCAACATTTTGTGTATTTGGTCGCGGACCCCCATCCCAAAATATTTCGTTCCAGGGACCCCCAGAAGCAAAGATTTTAATTAAACATTTTCACTTTAAAAGAATATATACATTCAAAGATATGCACAAATTGTCAAGATTTTTCATGAATAGCAGATCTACAAGCTGATTCGTGCCGCGCTATCAGCTTGTATATCTGCTATTTTCGAATAGCCAAAGTATAAATTAATGGTTAAAGTGGTTACACAGATGCTTTCCCGGTTTTAATGGGTTAAAGCCTGTGGCGATACAACTGTATGCAAAAACCATCATCTCTTCATCTTCAGTGACACAGCTCATACAAGAGGCAGAGGGGGAAAGCAGTGTTCCAAGAGGGCAATGTTTAGATCCAGTTACGTTAGTTACTAGAACGTTAGTTCTTTATGGTTATTCATGAAATTAATGTATTTGGCAATACATGTGATAGGGATTGTTGCAAAAAAATCTCCCTTCCAAGACAAAGTTTGAGTGAAACAGGAAGTTTGTGACAAGAGTAAAAAGCAGTGTTTGAATGAGAAAACCAGTGTTTGTTGGACATAGATAGATCGCCATGAATGAATGTAAGTTACAGATGTTCATGAAGGAAAATACATTACACACACAACAATAAACAAACAGACAAACAGACGAAAAACAGCAACAAAAAACTATACCACACTACATATACAGTACACACACACTCGTATACATACACACACACACACACACACACACACACACACACACACACACACACACACACACACACACACACACATGCGTGTGCCTGTGCGCTCGCGCGGGCACGTGGGTGTGTGTGTGTGTGTGTGTGTGCACTGTCACCCGCTATCAATCTCCACCCTTAAATGTGGATTCACTTTTACAGCGTCCTACATCAATTAAGCTAATTAGGCTGTCAAAAGCTACAGTAATTAGTTTGTCAACTTCCCTCACTGATCCTTAAGTGCCATTAAAAGCAAGCCAGCATGTAACCTCAACTCACCACATCGTTATTTGCACTGGAGACACACAGAGGCATGGAAGGTATGCATGACCCACGACCCACGGCCGACAGCCTGCTCAACAGAGACATCAAAACGCAATGGCTATGTTCATGCTAGGCTCATGTGGTACACTGTAAAATCTCTGTTAATTGAACTCTGAGAGTGAACAAATGGAACCAAATGGACCCGTAAAAGGGTCCATTTGGTTCCATGTGTACAATCTCAGAGTTAACTCAACACAGGAATTTACTACACTTCCTTACTGTACACTTCCTCTATCTATTGCCCTCTTCCCTTCTCACTCTTTCCCTCTCTTTCTCCCTCTCTCTCTCCCTCTCTCTTAGCGGACCATGGAAAGTGTGTTAGCTGTAGTTCCTCTTCAGTCGGGCTCTCTAAATCATACCAGTTGGCCCCTGCTCCTTATGTCATAATAACATGTATTAACATTCCTACGCACATGCTAGAGCAATCAAACGCCTGACTCTCTGGTGCCTGCCTCTGTTCCCTGTTGATCTACAGCAGCTCCGCTCATGTGTGGTGTGTGTGCGTGAGTGCGTGAGTGCGTGCGTGCGTGTGTGCGTGTGTGTGTGTGTGTGTGTGTGTGTGTGTGTGTGTGTGTGCGCGCGCGCGCGCGCATGCACCAAAGGCATACTTGCACACACACACACACTGTGAGGGAGCAGGTGTTCTTTGATAGATGAGGTCTAATCCTGAGCCCCAGACACCACTGATGGTCTCCCAGCTCAATCTTCATTGTATTTGGAAGGGACCGATGATCATCATCATGATCATGACGATGGGCCCCAGAGCTGAACAGAGAGAGACGGGTTAATGCATTTCAACACTGGCTACTCAGAGAGAGAGACAGAGAGAGAGAGAGAGAGAGAGAGAGAGAGAGAGAGGGGGGGGGGGGGGGGGTTCAAAGAGTGAAGAATGGAAGGGAAAGAAGAGGAGAGGAGAGAAGAGGAGAGGAGAGGAGAGGAGAGGAGAGGAGAGGAGAGGAGAGGAGAGGAGAGGAGAGGAGAGGAGAGGAGAGGAGAGGAGAGGAGTTGAACTTCAAAGAGCCAGACTAGTGAACAGAGGAGAGGAGCTGGGGGAGACAGAAGGCAGGAGGCCCCTCCTGGCAGGGAGTGACGGAGTGAACGTGTGCAGAGCAGAGCCGAGCGTGACCAGGAGTGAGGAAGGGAGGAAATATCTCGCCGTCGATCCACATTTCCTGTTCGGAGCCGGATAGAGAGCAGCTAATGGGCTCTCCAGTGATACGTTATCTAGCATGCGCTGCTAACCCCCTCCCCTCCACCCCACACACACACACACACACACGCACACGCACGCACGCACACCCCTCCCTACCAAAGGTTTTCTTCTCTCCTTGGGTTAAACAGACATCCTTGTTTATTTGATGGACGATGGAGCATATGTCCTCCTCCGTTTCTTTTTTCTTTAACCTAACATATCTTCATCTTACCCCCCCCCCCCCTTCAGTTCATAGAGGCACTGTGAGCCAGTGCAGGTCATAGACAGACAGCAGATAAGTGAATTAATGAAGCTCTCGTCATGCAGACCTATTGGATCATAAGCAGGCCCCAAAGCATTCGTACAGTGCGACCTCTAAAGTGTTTTATAATACACACACAACGGCGGTATGTTGATCTCTGTAAATGGTGCCATCACACGCGAGGTTAAAACACACATATTTGGTACACAATGTGGGCGTAATAGGGCCCCTAAAGGTATTTTGGGGTATTCCCCAGATTTTATTTTCAGTTCAAATTGATTACACTAACATACAACCAATTGCGAATACGTCAGCCACCCGCCAATTAAAAACAAAAATACATCTTCCAGCTAGCGCGTTGCATCATTTTGTGAGTTAGCCTGAGCTTTTGATATTAATTAGGGTTGTCCGATATTGGCTTTTTTACCGATAACCAATATACCGATATTGTCCAACTCTTAATTACCGATACCGATATCAACCGATACCGATATATGCGGGGATTATTGTGATTAGGGTAAGCTCAAATTTCATATCACACACACCATATACAGTAAGAACTCCTGTAACTTATTTATAAAGCAAAAAACAAAACAAAAAAGGAGGCCGATAATATCGGACATCCCTAATATTAATTAAAGGCAAACAAAATCGTTTATGCCTGTGAAGGTTACTTGGCTGAAAAAATCAAGCACAAAACGTTTTAGAACAACTGCATTAGGTTATTATTGGATCAATCCCCAGTAAGTTTGTCCTCAGCATTTGTACAGTAACTTAACAGTAACATTTTTTTGGGGGTTGCGAGTAAATATCCCCTTTTATTTTCATTTCCTACATTAATTTTATATATATATATATATATATATATATATATATATATATATATATATATATATATATATATATATTACTTCAAAAAATGAAAAAAAAAAAGTTCCAACATTCTTCAAAAGTATTTCATAAATAAAATAAAGAATTCTAATAATATCCATAAATAAATTAAAAAAAAAAGTTTAATAACAAGTGAAAATAGCCGATCTACAAGCTCACGGCGTGGCACGAAGCGCTAATTTGGATCCCAGGCAAAGTCTTTTGTGTCTTGAGCTAAAAAGTTTGGGAACCACTGATCTAG
>NC_139946.1:24390589-24393089 GCF_963454915.1 Gymnoscopelus microlampas
ACATTTTACTCTTTAAAATAAGTTCCGGGTTTCTTTCAGGTTTAACTCTGAGTCACGGGTCCATTTGGTTACATTTATACACTCATACATGGATAAATTAACACTTATCTTTTCACTGATTTTATTGTGTAGTAAATAATGACAACCACATCTGCATGTAGGTGACGTGAGGAAAATAAATGATGATTCACACTCCATTTTCCTTGGCGAAGTTGGCGTCCTACTGTTTTATGCCCAGCCGAAATAGGACCATAACCTCGTGAAACTGGGTGTGTTGTAATGCAGCATCATCCAGAATAAAGCAGTATAGTGTATTAGAACCATGTCACGACGGGCCCAATGTGAGCAAAAGCCTCGGCCCGCAGACTCAAACCAGATTTCAGCAGTGATGTAAGTACTCACATGTTTTACTTTAAGTAAAAGTATCAATACTGCAATAGTAGTAGAAGTCCTGCATAGAAGTCCCGCATTCAAAATGTATTTGAGTAAAAGTACAAAAGTATTGGCATCACAATGTACTTAAACTACTACAAGTAAAAGTACTCATTATACAGAATGTTTCATACAGTTTTCAAAAACATATACATATATATACATACATATAATAGCAGATCTGCAAGCTCAAAGCTGGTGAGCTTGTAGGGCTGAAAATCCACAAAGTAACTAGTAACCAAAGTTTTCAAATCATTGTGGTGGAGTAAAAGTACAATATATTTGCCTCTGAGATGTTGAGTGGAGTAGTAGAAGTGTGGAGTAGAAGGAAAAGTACTGAAAATTGGAAATACTACACCAAAGTAAAAAATACCTCAAGTACAGTACTTGAGTACATTTATTTAGTTACTTTACACCACTGTCGACCCCGCAGACTCAAACCAGATTTCAGCGCAGACTAACTGGTCCATGTGTCTGAGAGAGTTCACCATTACATCAACTCATCTCTCACAGCATCCTCGCCGGGACGATATGAGTTGACTTGTTGAGACAAACCAGAAGAGATGCTCAGTCAAACAAACTGTATACAACATGGAGACAGTCTCCAGCGGTGGTGGAAGAAGTACTTAGGATGTTACTTAAACAACCACTTCAACCCTCTAGTCTTCAGAGAACCGGACTTGAGTTACAACTGTACGCTTTTTTCTCCGTCTACGCCTAATCTCTTTGCAAAAAATAGCCGATCTACAAGCTTGCGACACAAGCTTGTAGATCTGCTGTTTTTGGTTCCCCCCAGAATAGGCATGCTGGGAGTGGTTAATACCACAATGGTGGTACAGCGCCAAACGTAAAAGTACTCATTTACGCAGAATGGCCCATTTTACACTCCTGTTATTGGATTGCAATTAGTAATGCATTAATGCGTTCTCCACTTTATATGATGCAGCTGGTAAAGGTGGGAGTTATTTAAATTTGTGCTGTTGGATACCTTAACCTATAATACATCATAATTATTGTTTTTCATTAATAGTGTAAATCCTGCTTAGTAAAAAGTACAACATGTGCTTCTGCAGATGTAGTGGAGTAGAATCATAAAGTATATAAAAAGATTAAGCGCTCATGTAAAAGTACCTAAACATTGTACCTAAGTGCAGTACTTGAGAAAATGCACTTAGTTACTGTACATTCCACCACTGGTTTCCAGTCTGGTGGTACCGTCTCCTCCTCTCCTGTCCACACCACTGAACCATGACACAGGGCTGTGGAGAAGGAGGAGGGGTCGGACAGAAGCAGGAAACATTAACGTGTCCTTTATAAGTTCTTTACGGCTCCCGTCAGAAACGGTCAGCGTTTCTTTTCGGGGGTGGGGCGCGGGTTGTGAACGGGGTAAGACGGATGAAAGCGCAGGCGGGTCGCGGCGCTGCGCTTGTTCCTCCTCTCGCTCCCACAGCACACGTAAAAGACTAGGAGCTGGGTGGAGGTGGAGAGGGCAAAGGAGAGAGATGAAGAACAGAGGAGAGGAAGTCGAGCGGTGTCAGGCACATCTCAGCCTCAAGTGGCAGGGTGGTAGTTATGTCTACAGCTGCTTTTGTGAGTCCCTTGAGTGCGGATGTTCTTAATATACGACAAAGTACAATCCTCAGTGTTATATTTATCTATATATACAATTTGAATCCTGCGCCATGTCGGTTGTCAGTATGTATGTATGTAGCCAGTGTGACGTCATATGACATCACGGTCGTGACATCACGATGAGACACGCCAGTGTGACGTAATCTCACGACAGCATGACATCACATCCTACCTATAAATAGGTAGGATGCACCAGTTCGACGGCTTCCATCCTCAACACAACCCACGCCGACGACCCTTTACACAAATAAACTGCTAACTTCATCTCCTGCGATTTCAACTATCTTTTCACATTGTACACCACTGCACACTCCCCACAGGTCTGCCATACCAGGTCTGAGTAATCACAAAGTGGGTTTTGGTCATTGGAGAGGTGATGCACGTCACCTCTTTCTGAAGTGGGTACTTTCAAAGCCTGCCGTGGATTTAGGAGAGC
>NC_139946.1:24398089-24403089 GCF_963454915.1 Gymnoscopelus microlampas
ACCATTAGTTTTGGGATACGATGTATACAAAAGGGTAAACAGCGGAGCCTTGGCGGACGTTCGCCCGATCCTGGAAGAGAACGACATAGAACCGTTCTTTATGGAGCTAATGTGCATCGTGTGTGTGGAAACAAATCTGGAGTGTTTACTTTCCACAGCAGAGAGTGGGCGGGGTCTATGGTGTAGCGTCGGCGTCGGTGTTGCCATGTCCGCCGATTGTAAGCGCTTTAGGGCCAATGTTGGTGTTATAGGGTTCGTTTGGTTTGGCCTCGTTTTCATAGACCTCGCTGCTTGTTTCTCTCGCGAAACCTGGCACACAACGACGCATGCGCAGTTTGATCAAGAGTCCACCCTACCACCAACCACCACCCACCAACCACCACCGTGAGCTTACTAGAATTATAATAGGATCAGAGCATAGTCCCCTGTTCCCTTTAAATTAAGTGTTATGCTAAGGGAAATTTGCATTCGACTGTCTATGTGAGCAGCATTAATAATGTTGTATAATGATGTCAGGAATTGCGGGAGAATTACTCTGCTAACCGAAACATCACTTGCACACATCAACGCCTCGCAGTGCTTGTAGTTCGGCTATTTTCACAATATTTATCTGTGGAACCGAGTCAAACTAAATATAATACCTACAACTCCAAGTGCTTATCAGGGTGGGGGGTCCCCAGTTCAAATATTATTTTGGGGGGTTGCGTCCTGAAAAGTTTGGGAACCCTTGATTTAGACAATGTCGTCGCTAGGTGTACAAATTACAACCACGTTGGTAAGAAAATAGCAATGATAGTTGCGCTGCGCCCGGCGCTGCCCTCTATGCCAGGCAGAAGATAGGGCCCAAAGTCCTGAACTGCCTCCTGCAATATGCAGAAAACCATGTGGAGTCGAGTGTTGAGCAAAACGTTGACCAGATGTCACATGTTATATAAGAGCTAATGTCAGGCAGGGTCCTGCCACTTGCCACCTGACAAAATACTCAAAAAGAGTGTGCATGTTTAATACTGGTTAACCACTGTTTAAGATTTTAAACAGGTTAACAGTTTGTTTGTTTGTTTGTTTTTTAATACATTTTTTGGGGCTTTTCTGCCTTCATACAGTAGATAGTACAGTGGAGAGAGACAGGAAACAAGGAGAGAGAGCAGGGGAGCAACACGCAGAAAATTGGCACAGGAGTCGAATCATCGACTATCGACTATCAGAGCCTATTGTATGGTACCTACGTACCATAACCACTTGGCTATTAGGCTCCCGATATGTTTTTTTATTTATTTTTTATCAGCAACTGTTGTATACGACAAAGTGACTGTCCCACTGGGGTCAACTTATGACCTCTTTACAGAACAGAGATACAGTTTTGCAGCTGCAACGTTTTCCTGTGTGTCAACGCCGGGCGGGTCGATTCTGGAGATGAGTTGTGGTGTTGGGTCGCCTGCAGGTCGTCCGTTTGTCCATACCGCTGTCTGTCTGTCTGCCTGCCTGCCTGCCTGCCTGCCTGCCTGCCTGCCTGCCTGCCTGCCTGTCTGTCTGTCTGTCTGTCTGTCTGCGTTTCATCAGGCTGCACCGTGGCGTGAGAGAGAGCTGACAGCTAGTGTGTGGTGACGAGAACCACTGCTGTTAGCCCACTGGGAAGAGCACACGCACAAACACAAACACACCGACGGACGCACATACACTCTCTGTGTGGTATGTGCACACATACATACATACGTTGCTGTTGGGCAGGAACATTGAATCTCTATATTTCAACTTTTTTGTAATTTTCTTTTCTGGGGTTTGTTTTGCTACTTCTGAGATGTTTTGAAAGTGAAAGACAGAAGTCTGTCTGTGGGTTTTATAAATATTTAACCAATGAAAAGTATTAACAAGAGCTTGTGGCTAAATAATAACCACATTGGATCCATTGGAACAGAGGTTCTTTTTTTTCCATGTCCTGAAAAGTAATGGGTTTGGACATACAAGGTTTCCACCCGAAAGCGACGATGCACAAGCTTGTGCATGCACACACTTTGCCACACCACAAGTGCACACATGGACACGTGCACATGCATGCACACACCCATATTCAGTCCAACAGACATAAAGACAGCCCTACAAGCAAAGTGTGAAGCGACGAGAGAATGCAGTCTAGCCAACACCAACTCGGGACTCCTGAATCGCTGCCCTCCACATTCTCCTGTCTAACAACAGGGTCTTGAGCTCGACAGTGTTGTTAGCTAAGCTGTCGCGCCGCAGTGCATCTAGGTAGGTGGTGCGCTTCTTGCCTTTCCTGGCTTTGCCCTGGGTTGGCTGACTTAGCTCCCACCCATAGTGTCAGTTTGTGTGCCTCTAGTTCTGGGTGCCTGACACAGTTCACTGCCAGCCTATTCCTTCTCTCTCTCTCTGACTTTGTCTGTGACCCGTGGTAGGTCACCATAGAGGACCACATTTCTGATGTGGTCCGTCCATGTGACACCTACTCTCCTCATCCCGTGCAAGGCATTCCAGGCAAGTGCCCTCCGGACCTTCAGGTCCTGTTCCGTTGAAGCAGTCCAGGCCCCGAGATATTTGAAGTCCTCGACTGCCTCGAGCTCCTCGCCTCGAGCGCCTCGAGTCCGCAGTGGCAATGGTTTTATCCTCTGTGTTAACTGTCAGTACTTTTGTTTTCTTGGCATTGAGCTTGAGGCCAAGTAACTGCCACACTCACACTAACACAGACCATCACATCCTTGTCGGAGGCCTTGGGAGAGGAGCTCAGAGAGTAGTCACACAGACCTTCTCCCTCCCTCCCATCCTCTTATCTCCCACCCAGCTTCCTCTTTCTCGTCTCTGGTTTCTTACGTCGTCTCTTACATGTACGTTTATGGGCCTGTGGCTGTCTGACTGTGTCCGACTCATGCATGGATCTGGTTATCCTCCTCGTGTCAATGTGACTTTTATCACCAGTCATGGTGGATATCAGTTAGATGTCCTGGACACTGGGGGGAAGGAAGAAAAGGATTATGTGTACCAGATCGTCTTTGAAACCGCATTTAGACGTGGTCGTGCGTGCTTTGCGATTGTGCAGTCATACACAGTAAAAATCTGTAGTGTTCTTTTAACTCTTGAGAGTCAGTGTAATTTTTCGTGCTACATGTACATTAACACCCTGGATTTGACTGTGTGAGTAATCTGGAAGCAATCCAGACGTGACACAATTATGACCAATGCAGCTGAAAAGATTGGGATGGAGAGTGACTATAAAAGTGATGCAGGCCCAGATTTAAGGAGAAACATTAAAAAAGGCATTCATGTTCAAGCCAATTGTTTGTTTGTGTGTGCGTGTGTGTGTGTGTGTGTGTGTACACACCCCGAGGTGATCTCATAAAATCTCATCTGCACAGATCAGATCTCAGAGATCACATTGAAGTGACAAGTGTAAGTGAAGGCAATCACGGCGTGGCGGTGTGCTGATCTCCATGGCATCGCCGTGGTGATGTGAGTAATGGAACACGGGTGACCTTACAGCTGAGGTGGCTGTGTTGTGGAAAACCCAGATGTTCTCTGTGGTGATTAGTCCCTACATGGACAGCCTGGTCTGCTGTCCTCTGCTCCCTTTATCTGTCTGTCTCTATTCCGCCCTCTGTGGGACTTTATCTGTTATACAAAGACCAAATACACGCACACACGCACGCACACGCATGCACACACGCGCACGCATGCACGCACACACTTCTCTTCCACTCTTATCACTCCCTAATATTCTGTATTTTATCTCTCTCTCCCTCGCCACCTCCTGTCCTCTCCTCCCCCTCTCTCCCTCCCCTCTCCTCCGTTGCACTTCCAGTCCTGCAGCTCGGAGTCGTTAGTGGTGTTTGTGTTTACCAGACCTGTCTTCCTCCTCCATATGGAGGAACACGGAGCTGTTTTAACGCCCCCCGGAGCTGCGTTTCTCTCCCACCACTCTCACTCTTTCACTCCAACTGGAAATCCAGCTTCCAGGAAGGGAAAAAAACCAAGCCAGCGCCGTTTGAAAAACGGTCCAGGCTTTTTATTTATTTTCGGGTTACCCCTCCCAATCACAGACCCCGCGACTCTGCGAGTCTTAATGCCGGGTGATTAAACTATATGATGTGTGTGTATAAAACGAGGCGGGCAGGACATCCATCCCAGACTTTGGGGGTAACTCACCCTAACTCACCTTCCACACACATACAGTGTGTATGCGCCTACATAAACACACTCCAAACTCCCCTTACCCTGTACCATCATATGGCACATATACTTTTATGTTAGCGTATAGGTTTATGAATGCAGGGAAGCTTCTCTCGCCAGCTCTCCATCTCTCTATCTCTCTCTCTCTCTCTCTCTCTCTCTCTCTCTCTCTCTCTCTCTTTTTTTTTTTTTGAGAACCACTGTTCTAAACCAATGTTTTCAATCATCAACAGTTTTCTGAAAAGCTAATGATGCTATATCATATGTTAAAATCATCAGCTAAAATCTAAAATGACACAGATGCTTTGCTGGCTTTAATGGGTTATTTACAACGTTAAGCTCAGTGCCTGAAAGCTCAGTGCCTCTCCTGTCCCCTTGCTGTACCTCTACACCTTCCTATATGGCGCATATACTTTTATGTAACTCTGCATTTATGTTCACCGGCCAGCAGGTTCTCGTTGCTCGTCTCCCTCCCTCCCTCGTTTCTCTCGTCGTCCTCGCTCTCTTTTTCGCTCGCTTTCCCTCCATCTCCTCTGCTCAGCTTTACTTTCCACCATACCCTTATACACTTCCTGTGGCGTATATAATTTTATGTATCCATATGTGTGCAGGCAAGCAGCCCCCCCCCTCCACCACCATCACACTGACGCACATACATGAGTACAAATATTATAATAGACATTTTTCACTTTCGTCACTTTCGCGAACGGGTAATGAATGCAAACACAGGAGGGGAAACGGCCTGAGTAGGCAGACATGAATTGCATGAATCACTCTCCCTCTTGAGTCATCATTGCCTAAACCTTAACCTTTAAATTCACAAA
>NC_139946.1:24420589-24510589 GCF_963454915.1 Gymnoscopelus microlampas
TGCTGAAGGTGGTAGTACCGTCTGTTCTCAGCAACCGCTGGTACTATCTCTCGGTCTCTCTCATACGCACGCACGCACGCACGTGCGCACACACACACACACACACACACACACACACACACACACACACACGCACGCACACACACGCACACACACAGGATAGCACTGACTCAGGAGGTTGACTGACCGCTTGGAAACTGCAAGATTCAAATTTCTTATTCCCCGGCTCCTTCTGACTTAGTGTCAGAATGTCCTTCAGGAAGAATGAGTAGTTGCTCCACTGCTCCTAATAGTTAGCCAGGGTTCATGACTTGAACCCCGGAATCCATATTCTGGGGGGGAACATTAGCCAAAAATAGGCGATCTACTTGTGAGTTTTGAACTTCCTGAGCTTTGTCTGTTTTCTACACCAAAGAGATTTGGTTTAGATGGAAAACAGAGGTACAGAGCCAACTCAGGTCCAGTTTACTACGTCTAAAGGGTTTAAGTGGTTAAATGCAAAGGAACTGCAAATGTACGTGGCCAATAGCCCAACAACAACAACAACCAACAGGAACACACATAAAAATATTCTTCCATGGGGATAGGAGAGCTGCAGGCACTAATACACACACACACACACACACACACACACACACACACACACACACACACACACACACACACACACACACACACACACACACACACACACACACACACACACACACACACACACACACACACACACACACGCACGTGCGCAGCGTAAGAGCAAATCAGTGCCAAGTAGTGGGAGTGTGCCACCCACATGCACACACACACACAGGCATACACACCTCACACAGAAGCTTGGCCCGTCTCCTGAAGAGCGAGCACCTACTCACACAATAACACCGCACACCTTCCCTGCTGTGTCCTCTCCCACACAGTATACACTGTTAGGTTGTGTGTTAGTGCGCGCATGTGCCTAATTATTTCTCTGTGTGTGTGTGTGTGTGTGTGTGTGTGTGTGTGTGTGTGTGTGTGTGTGTGTGTGTGTGTGTGTGTGTGTGTGTGTGTGTGTGTGTGTGTGTGTGTGTGTGTGTGTGTGTGTGTGTGTGTGTGTGCCTGTGCGTGTGCGCGTGCGTGTGTCTGTGTTCAGCAGTGGTGTAAAGTTACTCAATTACTGTACTGTAGGTCGTTTTTTTACTTTACTGGAGTATTTCCAATTTGCAGTACTTTTACTACATCTCCACTAAGGCAAATATTATACTTTTACTCAACTACAATTATTTTAAAACTTTAGTTACTAGTTACTTTGTAGATTTTGATTATTATTACAAAACATTACCCATTATATATTATATACTGTATACATTTCGGCCATTTGAAAATAGCAGATCTACATAATGAGTACTATCTACTTTTGGTACTTCAAGTACATTTTGATAGCAATACTTTTGTACTTTTACTTAAGTAAATTTAGAATTCCAGACTTTTACTTGTAAACAGAGTATTTCTACACAGCAGTATGGATACTTTTACTCAATTAATAAATGTGAGTACTTTTTCCACCACTGGCGTTCAGCTCCCACCTCCTTGGCACAGAACAGTTCCATTCTCACCCTACGGGACAACACAACCGAGGTGATTCAGGGGCCATGCTGCAGGTTGGCCCCGTAAAACACAATCAACAGCCACTTGAACCGCAGTGAAAAAACAAGGCACAACAAGGGAAATCAAATCACGTTGTAGAAAACCCCCCTCTGTCATAAAACCATCCCCCTTCCATCCATCCACACGCTTTTTACAAACTTCCCATTGCAAATTGCAGCCGTAAAACGTAGCCTTCCTCGTTCCCTCTCTGACTGCTGCTGAGCTGTTTGCAGAACTGCAGACCCCAGCCCAGTGGTTCTGCTTTAAAAAGCTGACAAGTGGACTGACTTATTGCGGTCTGAACACACACACACACACACACACACACACACACACACACACACACACACACACACACACACACACACACACACACACACACACACACACACACACACACACACACACACACACACAGGCACAACCACGTCACAACCGCACGCATGCACACACGCACGCACACACGCACGTATGCACACACGCACACACGCACACACACACACACACACACACACACACACATTCTTGGTTCCATGATGCGAGGTGACGTGACATGGGGTGGAAAACACCACAAAATGGCTGAATGAGAGGTGTTTATGAAAGCTGTTAGCCTCAAGCCTGGCGCGCCTCAAAACCGATTGGCAAAGTGTCTCAGCTCTTGCCCGATAGGGTGATTACATGACTGACAGCCAGAGCAGAGTGAGAGTTGGGTTTGGCTTTTCTACGGTAGCTCGACCACAGCCTGGAACTGTCATTAGCCTGTCCAAGCCATCCAAACCTGGCCCGGGCTTTCTCTCTCTCTCTTTTTTTTTATTAGAGTAGAAGAGCTGGGTTTGACCATCTGACTTGTTAGGACCTCACAGAACACGCTAATTACAGAGTTGTGGTACCGGTGAGAATTTCCAGAGGTCTGCTGCAATGTTTTTACAATACTTCTGTTGCAATACAATAATATTGTGGGTTCTAATGTTTTGCAATACACTTAGGGTTGTGATCAGATATTGATTTATTATTCTTTCTCCCTATGAAATACAGGAAAAGCCAGAAATCCCTCAGAAATCCCTCAGGGCAATAAATGTCAGTTTCATAAATTCTAGTAATGAGTGAAAAACCGCAAATCAATTAAAAAGATGAAATTCAAGCACTTTCAGAATTACATGCAGTATTTGAAAGGAATGACCAACCACCCCCCATTCAATTAGGAATACAATTTTATAGAGAATCACATGGTTATACAATACCCGCGGGGCTCGGGCTACAAGAATCAAGTGCTGCTATGATAGACTGACTAACCAGGGATCAGATTAGCCTACTGCAGCGAAATATATGGGGGAACAAAGTTGTTCCCCCGTCAGTTCAAGTGAGAGCCAAGAGCGCACATTCAAACTATAGCTTACCTATGTGGAATCAAAGTGCACGTGCTCCCCGTGGCATGTGTGATCATGGATTCCTTATTCATCGACGTGAACGCATGCAATTTAATGTCATTGTCAAGTTGACAATGTCAATGTCTTATTGTAGGCTGCTACAGCTAGGCTAGATTGGAGTATAGCTGACATCTCACCTACTGTGTTAGAACAGCATTTTAGGTTTGTTGGATCCATAAAATAATGGGTGTCGTCTGGGTGCGTCCACTCAGATCTCGGAACCAATTTCAGGGGTCTTTAGGGTTTGGGTCTGTCATTTTGAACCCATGTAGAGCTCTATGTGTATAATATATAATCTAATATGTTCATTATTTATTATGACTTCGTTATTACTAAGTTCACTATAGAGTATAAAGCTTGAATTTCCCTTAAATAGAAAGTCTGAAAATGACTTTAACATTTAGCTACTGTTACGGGGCAACCCGTGCCCTATATACACATACACACATCTGACTGCATTGAAAGTTATGCAAGGACTAATGGTTTTAAACTTGTGTATTCATAATGAAATGTTCACTGATTGTTTGCTGGTTGTCTCTCCTACACTGCTGGTGGCAATCCCCTTGATTGGGAAGGTGCCAAGTGCTGTGGATGAGGGGTGTTTCATATGCTTTAGGAGTATTGTTTATTTAAACCGTCATTGAGTCTTTACCCCAAGTTATATTTGTTTAATTGTAACGCATCATTGGGAATGTCTAGGTTACTTTTATACTGTGGCACGGGGGAAGCTCTGGGAGTATTTATGGAAGTATTTGGAATTGTTGCTATTTGGTTCTGTGTCCTGTGGTAGGATCCACTCCCTATTTAAAGGAGGCTGCAGGGACAGGCAGGTAGATAGTAAGATATGGGCAGAAACTCAGGTAACATCCCTGAGGGAGAGCTACAGGGCCTTGTGTGATCAAGGTTAGCCTGAAGAGAGCTTTTATCCAGTTGGGTCTTGTTTATACGTGTTTGCCTTAAGTGCTTATTTATTGTTCTCATTGCTCTATTTTAGACTTTTAGGCCAGTATTATTGTTGCTAAATGTATATATTTTTGCACTGGACTTCGATGGAGGAGTTGGGCGAAATAAACCCCCCCAAAATGCATCTCTGACTGTCTTTGGAGCCTTTGCCGTTCGAGCCTTTTCACAGCTACAATCTGGTCTTTATCCAGAGCTACTTAATGCTTATAGTTAATTAAATTCCGAGGACTCGTTGTCCATTTGGTTATATTTGTGTAGCCTACTCTTCGGAGCTTCACCAAAACTGACCCCCCTTCTCATACCGGTGCCGTTGTATTAAATATTATAATACAAATACAAATATCAATACTTATTTGTGCTTAGTACATATTTGGAATTTCCTCTAGTCCAGGCGTTTCGGGCCATATTTTGATGGAATCGTGCACTTTACGATACAAGCATGAAATTTGGCACACAGTTAGAGCATGCCATAAGGAACATTTTTGGCTATAGGGCCATCGCAGATTTGTCCTGTGGTAACCATGGCAGCCATTTTCCAAAATGGCCTCCATCTGCTGTTATTTTACCAATAACTCAGGTGCTAGACCACCTAGGATCTTGATTCTGGTGACTAATCCTACATTTTCAAGGATGAGGAATACAGTGGTACTATTTAGAATTGTCTTGTGGTAACCATGGCAGCCATCTTTCAAAATGGCCACCACCTGCTGTCATTTTACCAATGACTCAGGTGCTAGACCACCTAGGATCTTGATTCTGGTGACTAATCCTACATTTTCAAGGATGAGGAATACAGTGGTACTATTCACAACATGCTAGTAACTACCTAACTAACTACAGTACATGAGGAGGCTGATACTCGTGTCATATTACACCTACAGTAGAAGATGCTGTGAAGAAAGGGTATAGCAAGGTGACAATACGCACAGTAGACACGGATGTGCTGGTCCTGGCAGTAACGTCAGCCCAACGCCTCCACTTGACTGAGCTGTGGGTTGCTTTTGGAACTGGGAAAAGTTTCCGTAACTTAGCAGCTCATGAGATGGCAAGGGCATTAGGCCCTTGCCTTACCCATGTTCCATGCCTTTACTGGATGTGACACAGTGTCATCTTTTGGAGGCAGAGGCAAGAAGACGGCATGGGAGACCTGGAAAACCTATGGTGACGTCACACATGCCTTCAGTTCCTTAGCTGCCATCCCAGACAAAATAGATGACTGGATGGAGCCTCTGGAGCGTTTTGTGGTATTGCTCTATGACCGCACTAGCGGCCAGGCATCAGTGAACGGGCATGGAAGCAGCTATTCACCCAGAAGGGCAGGACAATTGATGGACTCCCCCCAACACGAGCTGCACTGATTCAACATACAAAGAGGGCAGCCTACCAAGCTGGCCACTGTTGAGGGCAGGCGATGGTTGCAGCCCCTGAACTCCCATCCCCAGGTGAATGGGGGTGGAAGAGGAAGGAGACAGGTGAATACAAATAATTTAATCCACTTCTTTACACTTGTAAACCTGTGATCTGACAATAAAGCTGATTCTAATTTTGACAGGAGGATGGGAAGTGCACTGGACCACACAGAAGCGAGCCTGGCCTTTCGGGAACTCCTCCGCTGTGGTTGCAAAAAGGGATGCAGTGGACAATGCAGATGTGTTAAGGCAGCACTTCAGTGTACTGCCCTTTGCTACTGTGGTGGACTGTGCAACTAACATTGTGTAGATTATCTGGCTTTATTGAATAGACCCCTTAACAGACGACGTCACACTGATAAGAACCAGTCTGCGCGGAACCAGTCTGTGCGGAACCAGTATGCGCGCAATGAAACCCATTCTATCAGGTCTCGCTAGGACGCGCCTCACTAGCCAACACACAAGAGGGGGTTGGGGTGTGCTGAAATCAGCGCACCCCAAAACAACAGGTTGAGAATTGATTGCGTGAAACAATCACCTGTGCGTCCAGTCTCAATGTTGGTAAACAAATAATTGGTCTATATGCCATTAGGCTATGACTCATGAGTACTCTGCCTTTGTTGTGTCTTATAGTCCATTGAAAATAATTATGCAATACTACTACTAATAAAAGAAACAGTGAAGTACTGCATTCTTGACTCTCACGTGTCAGTTTGAAAACATCTACTGTACTACATCATTACATATTTTGATGGGTTTATTATTATTTAATTAACTGAATGCCAGATATATTTAGTTACAGTAGGTAGTAGAATGTTGTAAATAGTACCGCTGTATTCCTCATCCTTGAAAATGTAGGATTAGTCACCAGAATCAAGATCCTAGGTGGTCTAGCACCTGAGTTATTGGTAAAATAACAGCAGATGGAGGCCATTTTGGAAAATGGCTGCCATGGTTACCACAGGACAAATCTGCGATGGCCCTATAGCCAAAAATGTTCCTTATGGCATGCTCTAACTGTGTGCCAAATTTCATGCTTGTATCGTAAAGTGCACGATTCTGGCCCGAAACGCCTGGACTACTCTGGCTGATAATGGGAATAGAACTGTCTCTCTGGTCTTATGCCATATAATTATATTGTATGCTATGTCAGCACATTGAGGTGCTGTATGCAGTGCACTACATGGCATGTGGTCTGGGGACCTGTTTCATTGTAACATCTCAGTGTTTTTAAAGGGGAAATGTATATTAGCTTCACTGCAGTTATGCTGAACTCTCCGGACTTCTCATCTGAGTCAGATTTTTGAATGCTTGTATATATTGGTATTAATATTACTATTTGTTCATTTTATTTTATTTTATTTCATACTCCTATTTTGTTATCTTGCCACCACTGCAAACGAGGGACTGTTTCCTGAATGAATGAGCTGTTGACGGGTTAAAGTATGATGTAAGAGTAAAACTGCCACCCTGTGAATATCGCCAATGAGGCAAGGGAGGAGAAAGTGTGCATAATGGAGAAACATGACATAAGACTTGGAATGGGTGAGCCTGGGTGGTCTGCTCAGAGGGGTGATGCTATTTTAGATAACATTGGATGAATAGTAGCTCCAAGGTCTACAGCTACCACAGCGTTGGCCACTGGGTATTTCTGATGCACAGTAAAAGTGTTTACGAGGTCTTCAGGGCCGTTTTCATGTGCACGTTTGAAGTCAGGACCAAAAGGCGCATGTTACACAGTGGTCAGAGAACCACACACAGTGGCACTCACGTGCAGGGTCTAAGTAGACATGTCTCAGAAGTCTTTTTTTCTGTATTTTATTGAACTGGAAATTCATTAGCAAAAGAGTGAAAGTTTGATATATTTTACAGACACGTCGCTCATTGTTCTGTTTAGGAAACAAGCTGCTTAACCATTATTAACCCATTAAAACCAGGAAAGCATCGGTGTCATTTTAGCTTTTAGTGTTGGCTATAAAAAATGTGCTGATCTACAAGCTCACAGCGCGTCACTTCATGCCACGCTGCGAGTGTTTGACACAAATCTTCTCTTCTGGGGGTCCCTGGCACAAAACATTTTCAGATGGTGGTCCGCGGCCAAATTTGGGGGGTCCTTGACATGACAAAGTTTGTCATGTAGAAGACATTTGTAGAATCGACATTTGTAGAATCGGCCTCAGGTCTTGATGGGTTAAACAAATAAACAAAGTGCTTTTGGCCAAGTCTCTCCGCGTGTCCTGACTGCATCTGTACAGTATATCCATGTCCTTTTGTTCTTTTGTTCCAGAGGTGCAGTGGAAGGAGGGGAGCCCACAGCGGAGACCAGCGACGAGAGCCCTGACACGGACACGTTCACCTATCCTACCGACTGGTTGTCCGGCCCCCCGGAGGAGGTAGAGCTGGACTTTGACGAGCAGGACGGTCTCACCGGCCTGGGAGAGGGAGAGGAGCTGCCCCACATGCTGCTCCCCGACAGCCTGAGCCAGCTGGAGGAGTTCGGTCGACACAAGCGTCCCCGCAAGGCCCACCGTGGCCACGGTAGACCACGCCTCTTCAGTGACCTTTGGGTCCGCATCGGGGACAGGTGAGATGGTACAACCCAGTGTTATGGTTAAATCATGGCAATGCCTGTAATACACGCCCGTTGGCACAGCTAGGCGTGCGTGCGTGCCTGCGTGTGTGCGTGTGTGTGCGTGCGTATATGTGTGCGTGGTAAAGATAATCAGTTCACACGGACCATGGATGTATCCTTGCATACTGTATGGACACAAAAGCACTTTTGTCCAATCATCTGTTCAAATACTGTACAATAATTGGTGCATGTTCTGTGCATGTGCATATAATATTACCTGTTATGCAGGCTAGAAAATATACGTGGAAAATAATATCGATTAAGGATCCATCTATACAGAAACCCTAAGTCCATTATGGTTTTATCATCATGTCAACCCCAGATTTATTCTACCTATACTGTCATTAAGGGAGAGCCATATCTTTATATGGGGGGCATTGTTTATGAGTTGGTTAAACCACTGGCAGCACGTTTTCTACTAAGTCTAGAGCAGTGGTTCCCAAACGTTTTAGCTCAAGACCCAAAAGAGAAATTACGTTAGGACCCAAACTGGTGAAAATAGCAGATCTACAAGCTCACAACGCGGCGCGAAGCGACGCGTTGTGAGCTTGTAGATCTGCTATTTTCACAACTTCATAAATGTTTTTTTCATTTATTTATAGAAATCGTTTGAATGATTAAATGTAGGAAACGAAAAAGGGGATATTTACTCGCGACCCATGAAAAGTGTTTGGGAAACAGTGGTCTATAGTATAGAGAGGGTTTATGTGGTTAACTCCTTTTAGTCTGATCTGTGGCGTTCTCCTTTCTCCAGCACCACCCCTCCACCTAGCATAAGAATAATCAACGGCTACGTGACGCTGGACCCTCCGCTGACCCACCAAGAGCAGCAGAGGCGAACGGTGCTGCTCTCGGCGGCGCCACAGCTCTCCAGCTCAGCCTCTCCCTCCCCTCCTCCTCCTCCCAGCTCCGGCTCAACCCGGCCAGGCCGGAGCTTCGCGCACAACGCAGTCACAGTCTCCAGTGTCCTTCTGGCCTGGCTTTTGTCACACATGCTGTTCACGTCCTGACCACACGGTGGAGCTCTCACATAAGACAGACACATTGGACACTGCTGTCTCCATACGCAACAGAACTGTGGAATGTACCCATAAAGACAGAAGCACAGGCATCTGTGCGCACCTGCAGACATACTAGACACGCGCGCACACACACACACACACACACACACACACACACACACACACACACACACACACACACACACACACACACACACACACGCGCACAAACACACACACACACACACACACACACACACACACACACACACACACACACACACACACACACACACACACACACACACACACACACACACACACACACACAGAGAGAGAGAGGAATTGACCAGGTGATTGAATCAGCCTCTGAAACAAAGGAGTCTTAAAGAGTCTTAAAACCTCATGAAAGTATTATGATAGAAGAAGGATTAAGATATAGCATAATTAAGACGGCTAATTTCAAGAGGTTGCGTGGTCCGAATGACCACGAGAATGAAACTGTAATAATGTATATAAAATGCTGTTGTTTTTAATGATGAAATAGACCTTACTAATAACTATAACAGATGTAACTCTGTGATGAATGAAATGATGGCGTACAGTGAGACTGGATGAGTGCTGGATGGAAAAAGGGGGTAACAGTAGTCTGTTAATGGTTTTGTAAATTGTGCATTTTGTTCATAAAGAAATATTGTATATTTATTATTTCTGGAGAAGAGTATATTTTCTTGCTTTTTGAAGATAATTAGAGAATAAAACTTTTTAAATGGTCAGGTCTCCCGTGAGATTTCCTTTTGAGTATCCAACTGATTGATTAGGTGGTACCTATCGAAAAAGCACTGCCCAATTTGAGAAGAGAATACACACATTCACTTCAAGCTAAGTTCAATGTTCTGTTCTATTCTGGCCTTCAAATACTATGGTGCTTTTGTCTCACTGTAATTAAGAACCAAAGTGCTGCTGGAAGTACAGAGACATGCAACAGGTAATGAAAACCTGCCATCTACTGGTTAGAAGTAGGAATGGATCATTTGTGCTAGGGTCAGTCAGTGGAACAGCAGGGGCGTGTTGAGGCTGGCAGGACACGTTGAAGCAAGGATGGTAAACAAAACAAAAGAAGTTACTTAAAGGTGATATTGACAACATTTTATGTACACAAATGATACAAAGAAAATAATAAATACCCAGAGCTTTTCAAATGGTGCAGAACAAATGTATCGCTTTTCCGTACCAAAATGATCATGATTGAGAAATAATTTTGTTGCTCCTCTCATTAAACCTATGTTTAAAAAATGCATCTTGCTAATGGATGGTCTTGCTGGGGAAATTTCCTTCATGTCTACAACCCCACCCACTGCCATGATCCACAGATTCATGTGACTTTAGATGTTTGTATACACACAGTACAATATCACCTGTGTTCCAAGAAACAAACTGAATACAAAGGCAAACATTTACAGTATATAAATTATCCTATGATACCTGAATTCACCTCTGAAGCATCCTCAGGTTGTGCTGGTGTCTGTGTCTAACACTCTCTTACTTGACCTGAGCAGCAACTAGCGCCACCTTGTCACCAGCTTCGGAAGTTGCATTGAACCCTTCCACAGCACAGAATCCATGGAATCACTGGAGGAAATGTAGGTACATATCATGTATAAATAAGGGCCCGAATCACAGGTAAACAGGAACTGGATATTATCATCATCTGTTTGGAGACCCCCATGCAGGACAGGCTTCAGACACACCTCCTGTGCAGGAGGCTTGGCTCAGATCTGAACCCATTTGATTTGGTGTCAGGAACCTGTTGCGACCGCATGCCCTTGCTGACTGACGTCGACCCCGAACAGGGTTCAGACCCACGACCTTCCACATGAAAGTCGTATGCTCTAACTCAGGGGTCTTCAACGTTTTACAGGCCAAGGACCCCTTAGCTGAGAGAGAGATGAAGCATGGACCCCCACTACATATTGGATTCATATTAAATGTGAATTTTCAGACTTTTAAGGACTTAAACCCTCGATACTTTGTAAACTTGACCTTTGACTCTGTACTTGGTCTGCTCTTTTTTCCCTGTACACCAAACCTCTTCGCCGATAATAGCCGATCTACAAGCTCACAACACGTCTGCTCTGCGACACGTTGTGAGCTTGTAGATCTGCTATTTTTGGCTAATGTTCCCCCCAGAATAGGGATGCGAGGGTTCAAGTGGTTAATGTAAAAAATAAAAATAATAAAGTCCCTATCGCCTGCAGTATCTCTGAGGACCCCCTAGGGGTCCCGGACCCCCTGTAAGACCCCTGCTCTAACCGCTACACTAGCTGCTTGATATAGTGGCTGCAAATTGCTCATGTGCATTTGGTTTGGATATTTACGCACTAGTCCAAATCTAAACAACAATATGAATCATTTTTTTCATATAATTATATGGAAATTACTTAAAATTAGAAGTTTGGAAAAGGAGACCCTACTTGTAGCAGAATGGAATTGCACAGTGGAGGAAGTTGCTGCTTATACATTTTAAATTATGTTTTCACATTATTTGCATTACACTATCTCTCTCTCTGTGTGTGTGTGTGTGTGTGTGTGTGTGTGTGTGTGTGTGTGTGTGTGTGTGTGTGTGTGTGTGTGTGTGTGTGTGTGTGTGTGTGTGTGTGTGTGTGTGTGTGTGTGTGTGTGTGTGTGTGTGTGCGCGCGCCGAAATGGTACCGCCATAAAAGAGCACCTGTCTGCAAATGGTAGCCTAACTGGTCTGATTAACGTCTAAACTTAACACCATAAATTACCCCCACCCCAACTGTTTACTGTACATATGTTTTATTCCTACTAGTGTAGATGATGTCTAGGATATGTTATTGTATATGTCTCTATGAAAATGAATGTCTCTATGAATTGAATATATAGGACCGCAATGGAAACGAGTCCTCAACTCTGTTACCCTGGTAATATCATCACACGAATGGTGAAACATGCATGGTGTTTGCACTTTCTCTCTTTTTGGCCCGTACATCTACATAAACGTTCAAATTTCAAATATAAGTGCTTACGCTATGACCACGGATTTTACACTTATGTACGGTTTCCGAGAAGTACCCGTATCTTCCGTATTGTTGAATAAAAAGCATTTTAATCCAATTGATGGCTATTTTTTCCGTGTTTTTTTTATAATGCTTTCAACTACGCAAACCTATTGGTTGGGAGGTGTATTGCACTCTAATACGTTATAACTCTATGAGAAAATGACCACCAATCGAATTAAAATGCTTTTTATTCAACAATACGGAAGATGAAGTTACCTTTGAGGACCCGAACAGAATATTAACATCCGTAGCCATGGGATAAGTACTATATATTTGAAATTTAAACGTTTATATGTGACGTACGGACCAAAAATGGAGAAAGTGCAAACACCAGGTTGAAGTTTTGTCATGACTGGAAAAAATATATGACAATCATGTTTCAGGGCTACCCTGGTAATTGCACCTGGTGTGGGGGGAGAGACGGAGAGTGAGCGTGAGGAGGAAGTGAATCCCTCAGCATGACATCATGATGCATCCACTGTTGTGTTCAGTTATGGTTTTTGCCCGAAGAATTTGTGTTGTCGTAGCCAGCCTCCAAAGTTGTCGTTAATCACAAATCCAACGGAGTCGCCAACATTCCTCCTCCGCTGTTCTAGTTGGAATTATTACCGCGATCACTGCCTAGATCTCCTTGACTGCCTGGATGCATGGCCTGATGGTATTTATTGATTTTTCATTTGAGCTCAATTAAAGGTAGGGTAAGTGATTTTCTTTGGTTAAAATAAGTGTTATATAGCTCTATATTCTGATAGTAGGCCTACTCATTGCTACAAAGAGTGTTTGTTAAGTAACAGGAGTGTCCATGTCCCTCCAGCTCTTTATTAAACAGAAAATGTATTTTCAGGTCGGGATACCCATTTTCAGACACATTTGGATCTGAAACACAAAAAAATGAAGCTGATAAATGGATACTCTCTCTTGATTGGCAGAAATATTGTCACCTGAAAATGTATTTTCTGTTTGATAAAGAGCTGGAGAGACAGGGAGACCCCTGTTACTGAACAAACACTCTATGATATCATAATATAATGCTTTAACCTTGTAACAAAAACGTTTTGTTTTAACAAACACTTATCACTTAGCCTACCCTACCTTTGATTTGAGTTTGATTTTGGGGTGGGTGAATTTTATTTTGATATTTATTTTGGGGAGTCTGTGTGACTGATCTGTACGATCCTTGACATTGACATTAGTGTTGCGTGTGTCTAATGCCTTGGATGCATGGACGGATTATGGGGGCCCAATGGGGTCAGTGCCCAGGGGCCCTTGACTACCAGGGGCGTCCCGGGGGCACGAGGCCCTTCGACAATTTATTTAATTGTAAATATAAATGTGAAATGTCAAATTAAATTAAATCTATATTTAAATATGGGTTAATCCTCAAATATGTGCATCCCCTTTTTATTATATTATTTATTATCTCAGGGTCGTTCTAGGAAGAGCCCTCCAGCGGAGTGTCCAGTCATCTTGATCTTCCAACTTCCATACATCATCATCAAAGCCAGTACTTTCCACCTCTGCAAGTCTGCATCTTTAGTACGCCTATAAAGGTAGGTGTGGGATGCCCTCATGATGACCGATCGTATGTTGGTTGCCACAGCACAGGTTTGCTGGCTGTGTGCTCCTGGTGTATATGCCAGTGACCAGTCTCCTGGCTGCTACATTATAGTAATCATAATATGTGAATACTATAGGTTATAGACTGTAAATCCTATACGAGAACATTTCTACAGTGCTTTCTTGGATCATCCATGCCTTACCTCATACAGCCCGTTCTGTGTGAGAATGTGTTATCTGTCTAGCTTGGTGTCAGGGCCGGGTGCCCTAAAAGATAATTGGCCCAGGGGCCTCCTTGAGTCTTAATCCGTCCCTGGTTGAATGGGATTGGTCAATTGAATTGGATTCTGCAGGCAGTGGCATGGACTATTAAAAGCCAGAGCTTTTGGTTTATTATTATGGGACATTGGAATTGACAGGTGATGCATTTGAATATTGATGAATTGTAATGTGCGCTGTTGATGAACTGATTGAATTATGAGTGATTGATTGATTGAATACTTTATTAGAAGTTTGGGGGGCAGTTTAGAATTGCAGCCACCTGTACTCTTTTAGGGATCATGAACTGAGTTGGGTTTTGTGCTGAAATTCACGTTCGTTGATTTATTGGTTTCTTTTTTGTTTCTTTTAAAATGGTGTGAACTGTGAACAACTGGTCAGTTGTATTTTGGATTTATTCAATTCATGTGATGAAATCTGAGTTGGTTGAATCTATTGGAGATTTGTGTTCATTTGGTTGGTTTTCATTCTGACTAAAATAAGTGCAACTGTCTCAGTATGGTTCATGGGTCATTCATTGTCACCATAAGTCCTTTGTAAAGCTACAAACTGAAGTACAAGTTTAAACAGATGAGGAAGAGCTCACTATATAAAGGGAGAAATATTTTTCTCTTGTAGACAATAGACATAGTCTACCTGCCACCCCTAATAATAAAAATCAAGTGTGTGTGTGTGTGTGTGTGTGTGTGTGTGTGTGTGTGTGTGTGTGTGTGTGTGTGTGTGTGTGTGTGTGTGTGTGTGTGTGTGCACACAGTATGCATATATAGCACAGAGTGGTTCAGAGCCTGTGTGTGTCAAAGGTAGCATGTTGTGTCAAAGGTAGAGGTCAAAATAACAACAGCAGTCACAACATTTGACACTAATGGCTTGACACACACACGCACGCACGCACGCACGCACGCACGCACGCACGCACGCACGCACGCACGCACGCACGCACGCACGCACGCACACACACACACACACACACACACACACACACACACACACACACACACACACACACACACACACACACACACACACACACACACACACACACACACACACACACACACACACACACACACACACACACACACACACAGATGTCATCTGATACCCCAAGTCCCAACCACTGATACAAAGGATTTTATTTTGAAGGCATAAGATTGTGCATCATGCGTGCATGTGTCATGTTCATTCAAAAGGAGGTTGCTCAAGATAATTGTCCAAAAACACTGTATGTGCTCTATTGGTGTCTTGGTGAGCATCAGGTGTTTACAGAAGACAGTTCACCTGCCAGTTGGGTCGATGTTCAGAGCTCTGATAGCTGAGTGGCGCCTGATGAGAGAAGCTTTTCACAAACGTATTTGTCTCCGTACTACAGTATGTCTATATGGACTGGCCTGGCCGAAATTGCAATTGAGTGAGCACCAAATTTTGGATAATTTCCACTTCTAACTTATTTTTTTATAACATACTTTATTGATTTTTGAAAAAAATCTGCAACAAATAGTGTGTCATGAAAAAAATGCTCCAATACACTTCTAACTTATTTTTGTGTGTGTCAATTAATCAATTTATTAAGGACACATGGTCCATAGAAACATAAAAATAACATACAAAGGAGGACACATAAAAGTATAAATTCATATACAGGCTTACACGCCAATGGCTCCACAGTTCAGAGACAAACCTGACCGAACTCAATAAAGGGTTATTCAGAATACAAATTATGCTGTTGGCAGAATCAGACAGCCTACACATACATTTGTACATGAGGTTCCACAGCACAACGGAGCAGGTGGGTGACTTTTGGCTTGCACTGCTGCATCGTGGCACTTTAAGCAGCAGTCTCATGTCATCATTATAAGCCACATTGAGTTTCTGCATACTGCTCTTTCTGTAGTGCTGCCACAAGTGGGCAGTATACATACTGTTGGTGTGCAAAAAGCTTTTAATAGTGTGGACTTCACAGAAACTGAACACATACTAAACTCACGAGCAATCATGTTAGCTTGTGCATATATCGTTCGACGTTGCCTGTAGATGTCCCTATCGTGTGTGTGTGTGTGTGTGTGTGTGTGTGTGTGTGTGTGTGTGTGTGTGTGTGTGTGTGTGTGTGTGTGTGTGTGTGTGTGTGTGTGTGTGTGTGTGTGTGTGTGTGTGTGTGTGTGTGTGTGTGTGTGTGTGTGTGTGTGGGGGGGGGGGGGGGTACACAGACACAGTACAAAGAGAGGCAACCTGACTGTAGGCCAGACCAGGGGTCCCTGGTTTCCAAAATCCAATGGGGGGGACATCGACTAAATTAAACCTCTGAATTAGTGTGCAAATATACTTTCTATATGGGCTATTATAGGCATTGACATTATTCAAAATTGACAATATATGTTTTATAAACATTCCCCTTTATTTATTTTACTCACAATTGCGCCAGTTTATCTATCTTGATAAGGGGTTATAGACTATGACATAGTCTCTATGACATCATCACACAGGCCCTGCATGATGCTGATGCAGATACACACTTCCGAATCTGGGTCCGCTGTAAACGAATGTAGTTTCCATATCCACCACTAAGTGGCGCTGTACTCACATAGGATTTCAGGAGGACAAAGCCCAATGTAAGAAGGACATAAGGCGGAATGCATGCAGATGTAAATGCCAGACCACTGAGGCCAGGCTCACCAAACGGTGCAGAATGATTAGATTAACGATAGCGTAAGAGAACATTTATCACACAATATTTAAATAGATTATTTAAATGTAGGGTAAGTGTTATATTTTTGTTAAATGGTTAAAGCACTGTATTCTGATGGTAATCATTGCTAGCCTATCTAGTGTTTGTTCAGTCACAGTAGTATCTCTCTCTCCAGCTCTTTATTAAACTTTATTTTTCTTAAAGTAGAAAATACATTTTCAGGTAGGTGACAACATTTCAGCCAATCAGGAGAGAGTACCCATTTATCAGCTTATTTTTTCTTATAGTAGTCCAGTTCCAATTTTGTCTGCTCACTTCTTTGTGTCATCACGTCCAATTTCACTTGTTTGATCTGCTGACTGAGTTCTCTATCCTGATTGGATAAAATTGGTATCCTGACCTGAAAATGCATTTTCTGTTTAATAAAGAGCTGGTGAGACATGGAGACTCCTCTTACTGAACAAACAAACTCTTTATAGCAATGAGTACTTTCAGAATATAGAGCTATTTAACACTATTTTAACCAAAGACAATCACTTACCCTACCTTTTAATTATATTGCGTTATTTATAAGTATTATATAGGCAATTTAGTAGCCTACGCCAAAACATAGGGTATGTGGTAATCTACTTTTTTTTATGTTAATGTCTTTTAAGTCATTAGTAATAAACATTGTGATTTTCTACTGTCCCAGTTATATAATTATTGAATTGTCTATGCTTTTAGAAATCACAATCAATCTACACAAAACAAAAGCATATTTCACATGTTTTCATAAGGATTTGTCTTTATAAGGACAGAGGAGATTTGATATATTTATTTCACATTTCAGAGCACTGTGGAGACAAGATACTAATCACCATTATGTAATAACAGGCAATAAATGGCTTACAAGGGACGTTAATTTAACTGACGTTTTAGTTGCCTTCATTTAGTGTATCATAATTCTTTATGTTAAAATATTTAACCAAGCATTCCTCTTACATTTAAATACACTTAGTAGGCCTGCATTTTTGTAAATTCATTGCATGTTAGCTGTTATTTTTACATAATCACACGGCAGTTATCAAAAGTTCACAAAATAAAATAAATTAAAACATCAAAATAACACAAATAAAGTAGGCTACTAATAAAAATAATTCTCGATTAACATGGTAGTGAACTTTGGTAAGCCGGGATAACAACTTAGTTAAAGTTAAAGACAACTACACACTTAAATGTAGGTTTAACTGTTTATGCATTCATTATCATAGGTAGACCTCTGTGTAGCCTACCCTACCATCGCCTAATTGAGATGTTATAACCAAGTACTCATCCACATCACTATTGACTCAATAATTAACTATAATAATTATAATAGGCTATATGCAGTTCAAAACTTTGTTTCAATTTTAACTTGCCTCTTTTTTTTATTATGGAAATCGCTCTACCTTTAAACTGCACAGAAAGGTAAAGAAAGGGCAGGACACGTTTCTTAGAAAATAAACAGCTTTTTCGCCCCTTAAGCCAAGACAGGACAATATTTGCCTTAGCTAGAATACCATTTTCCCTTGGCTTTGGGCTGTTGTTTGAGAGGAGTGAGGGTCCTGACAGAGTGCGCCGAGGACTGACCCTCAGTCTGCCCGGGACACACCGCCCGCCGCATATAAATAAAAGATTACTGCGGAAAAATCAATTTCTGTGCAAACTCATTAAAAATGCCCCTTACTTAAATGATTCCTGTTTCCTTCCATTCAACCTGTTAACGCTTAGCTGTCCCTTCTGCAGCAGCCCACCACCACCACCCCTCCGTCACCCACCCCCCTCCTTCTCTCTCTTCTCTTCCCTCCATCCTTCCCTTTTCCCCTGTTGCTCTCCCCCGGTGGTAATTACTTGCACAAGTCGTTTTTTGCCCTTTGATTTGCACCGTTTCACAAATGAAGGTTAAGTTTGTTTAACCGTGGTGGATTTGCCAGTCATGTTAAAGCATATAATGTGGCAGGTCCTCGCTTTCTCCACACACACAACTCACACCTCCGGCACCCCCTGGCCTGGCTGCCCCCCTCCCTCTCTCCCCCCACCCTTCCCTGGGGGGGGGTGGAGGGGAGCCACCAAGGTTAAGGCTTACCGGGTCTGAGGAGGAGGCCTGCAGTGGATCAGGCACCAGACCCGTTTACTTGACTTGAGGGGGGGGACCAGGAAGTTATTAAAAACCACCTCTGGTAAAAACGGATTTAGAAATCAAAATGCCGTGTTTGCCCCCGAGAGGACCTCGAGGTGTTCTCAGGAA
This sequence comes from Gymnoscopelus microlampas, assembly GCF_963454915.1. NCBI lineage: Eukaryota > Metazoa > Chordata > Actinopteri > Myctophiformes > Myctophidae > Gymnoscopelus > Gymnoscopelus microlampas. The sequence goes on from NC_139946.1 coordinate 24,439,510, forward strand.
ACCATTCAGAGGATGAAGAGAGGGGAGGGGTAGAGAGGGAGAGAGAGACAGACAGACTGACAGACCGACCATCAAGGACATCTACTGTAAATTGATTGATTTGTATTTTTCAAAATGATCCCAAATTGATCACAATTTTTCATTATTTTTCAAGATGTTTTGAAAATAGCCGAACTGTTTTCAAGTATCCAAAATATCAAATGGGTTAAAGTGGTTAAACTGATTTGATGCTTATTAACACATTTAACTGGGGATCCCCCCTCGAACCCCTTCAAGAACCCCTGGGAGTCCCATACCCCATTTTGAGAACCGCTGGCATAGGGACCATGTGTTCAGACAGTCTCAAGGACCTGAGAGCTACAGTATAGAGCCGTCTGTCTATTATGATCCGTGTAACGTCTGAGCAATTCACCGGCTATTCTGTCATCTCAGACTTCAGATCAATATGGCATCTCATACACAGAGCTGAAGTCACAGCGGAGTAAAAGGCGAATATTGAATATTGATCTGAGATCTCATTCTCAGAGCTGATAATAGGAGTGTGTTATTTTGATTGTTGAAGTTGAACTATAAGGCCTATAATCTCGCACAATGATCTCCACGATAACACACTCACAAAGATGTGGTTTATTATCGTGAGATCTACCCGCTAAAAACTGCTGACATTCTTCCCAAACAAAAAAAAATAACGCAGGCTAATTATCGTCAATCACCTAACATGATCTATTGTCGCCCACATGCCGTGCAGTGGCCAAAAAAGCCACGCCATGGGCAGATGTTCCGGTGAGTTATTGCCGAAGGATGTTTACAAGTCAACAAGGGCAATTTTCTCTCCCCAACACTGGATCTGTAATTATGAATTACGGTAGATGGAACCTCTGCATGCCCCTAACTAAAACCCAACCATGTCCTGGCTGTGTGTGTTGTTGCCCCACAAACGGTCCTGCATGTGCTCCTCTGTCTGTCTAGCCAACAGCAGCCATAAAGCTTTTGGAAAAGCGAAGTGTGTTTAGTTCAGGCAGGGCTGATATAAGCTTTACATGCCTTTAGATCAGTGGTTCTCAACCTTTTTCTGGTCGCGACCCTCCAAAATAATCATATTTGAACTGGGGACCCCCCACCCTGACAAGCACTTGGAATTGTAGGAGTTGAGGCATTACATTTAGTTTGACTCGGTTCCATAGATAAGTATTGTGAAAATAGCAGATCTACAAGCTCACAACGCCTCACGTTGAAAGGTGTTGTGAGCTTGTAGATTGGCTATTTAAAAAAAATGTGTGTCTCTTTCTTATATTATTTAACAATTTAGCCAATGTTTGACCATCTTTTATAGTATATTTGATGATTACTTTTGATGCAGTAATAGTCTTTTCTTTTTTTCTAGGTATTAAAAAGGTCTTAAAAGTCAATAAATTGTCACTTCACTGTCAATGGGGGACCCCCCCCCCCCACAAAAAAAAAACGATGTGGGGACACCCTCGGTGGGTCCTGACCCACAGGTTGAGAACCACTGGTCTAGACAACGGCAGCCATAAAGCTTTTGGAAAAGCAAAGTGTGTTTAGTTCAGGCAGGGCTGATAGAAGAAGCTCTACAACCCTTTAGATAATCTCATTTGATAAAGGCGAGGACTCGTCTGTGTTTGCTGTGGATGAGACATTCTCTCTATTGTGTGGAATGTTCAAAGAGCCTGGGTGGCAGTCTGTCTGTGGGCTTGACAGAACACTGTGACCTCGCCACTGATTTAGGGGCAGATCAGGTGCAATGCTGGACAAAGCAGCCTAAATACTCAAGTAAAGACTCAAGTATTCACAAGTAGGCTATTTTCTTGTTAAAGCGGCACTATGTAACTTTTTGTTAATGAATACATTTGAATTTTGTCCAATCTGTATGGTAGAGTATGATGATACAATATAACGTATACAATTGGGGTGGTTTTATTTTGTCTCCCTGCTCTTCTATTGAGACATTTAGATCGTGTCAAAGGTCATGTCTCACCTAGGCACAGGATCAGACACAAATTTTCACCTGATGGTCAAGATTACATTTTTCCCTTGAGCAAGCAGGCCGGCTCTATTAGCTCAATGGTAAAACGTTCAGCTCTTGCGCAGGAAACCGGGTTCAAATCCAGGAAAGTTACATAGCATTGCTGTAGCCTATTGAAATTTAGAACATTTCCATATTTCTGTTAAATAAAAAAATATTTTCACTATTAATGATATGCCTATATTATTGTAAGTTTGGGTCACAGGCCTAGTAGAATCAAAAGTACAGTGTTTCTATTTTAAACGTAGTGTTGTGAAAGCTTGCAGGAAAAAGAAGAATAAAAGCAATACAAAAAAAAATGGAACCTACTAAAGTAGGCCTACGTAGCCTATAAGTAAATGTTGGCAACTTAGTTAAAGTCCCCTACTGCAAGAAATACTCGAAACCAAGATAAAGCATTGTCTGTCAAAATATTGCCCATCGTTTCGTGCCGCTATTTTGTTGGTCTATTGTGCATGTTGGTTAAATTGAACTGGAGTTGTATTGTCCTGGCGTTTTGAATAGGCTATCCCCCTGTTGTACCGAGAAACGGGGAAAAAGTAGAGTTTAAAAGAAGAGAATGAGTCCGTGTGTGTGTGTGTGTGTGTGTGCGCACGTCTGTCCCAGGATGATGTGTTTCACAGGTTTTCGCCATGATGCACTGCTTTATTATTCCGCACAAGGGGCACTTCACATGCGGAATGGATTCTCTTTGATATCGACAGCAGCTTGAGGGAGAGAGTGCACTAAGAAAAAAACAGGCGCATTTATTGTTGGAAACAACAGATAGTTTGTGTGTGTGTGTGTGTGTGTGTGTGTGTGTGTGTGTGTGTGTGTGTGTGTGTGTGTGTGTGTACTTCCCTGGCAGCGGTGGCCACACATGCAAAAAGAGCCGCTTTGATGCGCCAGCGGTGACACTCCACACGCTAATGAAATATGGTAATTACTGCCACATGAAAGCCCCTCCATGCAGGGCGAGGAAAAAAGAGACAAAAACAAATATGACTTTATCCAAAGATACCCACCGTGATTAATTCTCCTTTTCACAAACATATATTTTATTCCGTTCGCTCACTACAAAGCCGCGTGGGCCATCAGTTGACCCTCGAATTGGCGAAGGGGAAAGGTCCACTGATTATTAAGACCTCTTGCTACCGTTCTGTGTTATTCTTTATCTGGATCCCCATTAGCTGCCACTAAGTAGCAGCAAAGGCTGCTCTTCCTGGGGACCACACACACGCACACACACACACACAACAAAAACATAATAATAGACATATGATACAACAAGTCTTAATAAAAACATGTAAAGCAGTGTCGAGCAAAACTAAACATCACAACACTTCAATTTGCATTCCGTAGTTGCTCAGTTTGGTTAACCACGTTAACCCTGCCATCCCTCTTTTGGCACATCATCATTATAGGCGAAAACAAACAAAACAAAATAAAAAGTCTTAACAATTAGTTGTTGTTTTTTTAAATAACAGATGTACGCATGGAGCTGCAAGCTTTTAGATTGGCTACTTTCAAAATAACTGGAATATTTTGTGGTTAATTAACATTGGGGTTATATGTGTGGTTGTTTACTATGACACTTTTTTTGTTTTAAGAAACCCGTTAAATTGAATGTCAACTCCTTTACTGTCTCTGAGCCATGCATGACAGACTGGCAGGGCTGTGGCTCAAGAGTGTCTTTTTGGAATTGTCCTTGAGCAAGACACTGAATCCCTCACTGATCCCGATGAGGGTTTCCTCTGCCATCGGTGTGTGAATGTACCGTGCACATTGCAAAGTGCTTTGAATAGAGGCTCTATAGAAATACAGACCATTTAGGCTAACATTCTCTCTGTACAATTCAGTAGAAAACTGACAGATGAAGACCGGTAAAATAAATGCAGTGCTACACTGCGCTGTGTTTTGATAAAGAGTATGTTTGCTTTAGTGGCAGTAGTGTGACTTATTATCTTAACCACATGAACCCTAGCGTACCTATTCTGGGCAAAAATTGCAGATTTACAAACTCACAACGAGTTGCAACAATTGTAGATCTTGTAGGCCTTGTAGATTGCCTATTTTCAGCAAATATATATTTGGTGTAGAGGGGAAAAAAAGGAGCGGGCCTTGCCTTGTATTTCATATAAAATACACCAACATTAAAAAGTAGGTCCACTACCAAACCTAAATAACCACATTCCCCGATGTGTTTTGTTACCTTTCAGGAAAAGGGAAAATGAACCTGTGTTCCAATGGAGAACCACTGGCGTATAGGACATGTACGCATTGAGCTGGTCATTTTGAGAGGGGGGGGGGGTGAAAGAGAGAACATGAGCTGGACGAGGCCATGCGTTTGACCATCAATGTTTGCTTGCAGTCAGACAGCAGATCCCCCCCTCTTACCATCCTTAGAGACACACATACACACAACCTTGCTGCTCTGGTTCTTAGGGGAGGGAGCTGGAGGTCAGGGAGAAGGTGGAGGTCAAATGGGCGCTGATCTGTCCTGCTCAAACACTGCTAATAGGTGTGTGTGTGTGTGTGTGTGTGTGTGTGTGTGTGTGTGTGTGTGTGTGTGTGTGTGTGTGTGTGTGTGTGTGTGTGTGTGTGTGTGTGTGTGTGTGTGTGTGTGTGTGTGTGTGTGTGTGTGTGTGTGTTTGACTCGGGGTGCGTGGTGACTGACCGGGCTAAGGCTAAACATTCAGAGAGCAAACGCACACAGATGCACTGTAGTGATGCACGTAAATGGAAACACACACACACACACACACACACACACACACACACACACACACACACACACACACACACACACACACACACACACACACACACTGCACCACATATGCATGCACGCACACTCCTTAAGGTCAGAGCATGGGGTGAGAATGTTAAATGGCCATCCTGGGGACATCAAATATTTTCCTACCCATCACTATTGGCAAACCACCTGCCTGAAATCTTAAAGCAGGAGAGAGAGAGGGAGAGGGGGAGAGAGAGGTGGAGAGGGTGACTTAACCATGTACACATAGGCTGAGCAGATGATGGAAGACAGGCTGGCGTTTGGACAGACAGACAGTAGATACAATATACATAGTTATAGGCATTTGCTTAACAATAGACAGTGCGAAAGACTGAGAGATGAATACTAGGGCTACACAATTATGGCAAAAATGTTTTTTATTTTGCTTATGTTTCAATCACGATAATTGATTAGTTTTTGGTGCCATCTCAGTCTTTATATTTTTTTCCTTTATTGTTCATTGTGCTTTTTGACTATGTAATTGCCTGTGATGGGGTGTACGATGTTCAGGTTATTAACACTTGTGTGTGATGTGGAGGAGATGAGGGCAGGGTGCAACAGCTAACCAAATGAGCTGTTTGAATTAATTGGCATGTTATCAATAACAACTATGAAACATGAAATCACAATTTTCAATTACTTTTATTATTATTTGTGCAGCCATTACAGACAGACAGACAGACATAGTTAGGGGTGTGTGTGTGTGTGTGTGTGTGTGTGTGTGTGTGTGTGTGTGTGTGTGTGTGTGTGTGTGTGTGTGTGTGTGTGTGTGTGTGTGTGTGTGTGTGTGTGTGTGTGTGTGTGTGTGTGTGTGTGTGTGTGTGTGTGTGCGCTTGCGTGTGTGGGGGCGCCAGTGGCCATGGCACTGCAGACAGACAGATGGAGTTTGGGGGCCGAGGGGCCATGATGAGTCAGATATGAGTTTACTCCCTCCCTGTGGTTCTATTGCCCCCAGGGCTTTTTTATCGCCCTCCTCCAGGTGTATCCAGGTAACTCCAAGGCCGGGCTGCTCTTAAAACCTGGACAGTCAAGGTAATGGGTAATTGCTGACCGGTCCTCGTAAAATGAGTGTGTTTGCTTTCAGCCGAAACACCGCCCTACTTGCTTTCTGTTTAGACGCCTCACTTGGGTGAGACAGGAAGTAGCAGCCCATAGGACAAGAGGACATGGCGTGGTATTGCTCCGTTCTCTTCCTCTTCTATACTCTCTAACTGCTTATGTTGTCCATCAACTGCCCCCCGTCCCCCCCTTTTTGCTTTTTCACATTTAAACGCAGATCAAAATAATTCTAGTGCCTGTCTGCTATTCTTTGCTCCGTTCCTCTTTCTGTGTCCTGTCTCTCTTTCTCTCTTTCTCATTGGCCACCCGACTCACTCCATATTTCATTGACATGAGTAACTCTCCGGCCCCCCTCCTTCTTTTAATGTTTGATTCCCGCTGATAAGAGAAGACCAAGAGATGAGTGTGTGATGGCTCCACTTTAATGTGGTCAAAGGGCAGAGGCTGTGGAGAGGAATGAACAGAGACGTCTGCAGTCGGGTGTACACAGTCAAGTGTTAATTTAATTCTCAAAGTGGAAAAATTGACCCGTAGTTATAAATTATCTCTCAGGATTTTGCTGTGCACTGTTAAGCCTTGAACATGGCAAGATCACTCTTGATGAAGAGAATGAAATTCATGTTTAGACTCTGTTCTTTTCTTTTTTTTGTGGCATGGAATGAAGCACAATACAATAATGCACAGTGTAGAAATGTAACCAAATGGACCAATTATGTCCATTTTGTTACATTTGTACACACTCTGTGTGTAAAAAGATATGGACGGATGTAACATCTTCCAAAAAAAACGGACGTCCATCCGCCCCAATGATAGGATCTTGAGAAAAATATATTTTGTGGTGAAAACCTGCCATTTTCGACGGGCGATCGCTCTAAATCGTGGTAGAAATATTATTTTTCCAGGCGATAGACGGACCCCTACCCCATCGCCCAGACGTCTTTTGTTTACACCCAGGTCCTCGTTGTGGCTTCTACAGCCGTCTAAACATCGCAGAGACACGGTAGAAACGCTGGCACTCTGAGGATGATTTGGATGATAATACCTGGCACTCAATGTGTTAACAGTCAGGGTTTTACATTGCCTACACAATGGAGATAACATCAGTTACAGATGAGCAAGGTTAAGGCAAGTGGGATAAATGAGAACTTAATCGATTTAGCCTCTCATTGACTGAACCTTCTGTTTTGCTTTCCAGTGGAAGTTAATTTATCTTAAATGGGAGGTAGAACAATCCATTCTCTTTAAAACAAAAATAAATTGCCAAAAGGCATTCGCTTCTTTTGTACTTGTTTTTCTTTACCGAGATAAATGTTAGGAAAGCTGAGAGGGAGACGGTGTAGTGGAGGCACAGGAGGATGTCTTCTAACAGGATTTTAGACAAACCAGCAAGAGCATGTATGGTTCCAGAGTATTTCAACCACTACTCCCAATGGACACCGAGAGCCTGTTTTCTGATGTCACACTGCAAATGCATTGCAGTGTAGCAGCACACATGTTGTATTCATACCACTTACGCACATGAACTAAACCAAATGGTGTTTTTGTTAGCCCTTAGCTTTTGTGTCAGCCTCACGTTTTTGTTTTCGCGATGAAAACATCCTGCGAGTGAATGAAGCGTTTACAACTTGAAACAGAAATGTGCGCTGCAATGATGTGATCAATAACCGCGCCTGCGTTCAGATTCAATTCATTATATTTGAGCCACAGCATCCTCGCCTATTATAGATCACTGCGTGTGTACTTTACTACAACCGTGAATTTATTGCGGATTAAGTGTGATCCCCGCATCAGCTTTGGAACATGGATTTGTAGATGGTGGCCTCTGGCCAAACTATCTGCACACTGCCAGGAAAACATACATGCTGAAGCAATTGACCGTATCTGCCTTGCAGGGCCATTATCTGCCAATCTATCTATGATGTTGATCTTGCGTTTGTATATATCTACTGTCACATGTACTTACCCTCTGAACACTGATAAGATTACTGCTCCTCTGTAAACATGAGCCAAGAAACACAGAGTGTGTGTGTGTGTGTGTGTGTGTGTGTGTGTGTGTGTGTGTGTGTGTGTGGGGGGGGTGGAGAGAGGGTACATGCATGTGCTTTCACAAACAAATGCACTGAACACCCACACAAGTATAGTACAGTATGTATTGAATGGATGCGTGTGGGGATGCATTGCATGTATGTACAACAAACACACGCCTGCATGCACGCACACATGCACATACACACTCGCATGCATATGCACTTGCACACATCCATGCATCCTTCTTTGCACACACCTACTGTAGATATATGCGTGTTTGCATGCACGTGCGTGTGCACACACACACACACACACACACACACACACACACACACACACACACACACACACACACACACACACACACACACAGTGTATAACTCCTGAACACTGTCACACTTCATCTCCTCCCGTTCAACAATCACTTGTTTGTTTCAGACCACAAACAAACAAACAAACATCAGGACGCACTGCAGCGGTCATCGACATCAGTGACAGAACCCCCCCCCCCCTGCTCCTCAGCTAACCCTCCATTGCTCCCCTCCTCCTCCTCCCTTCTCTCATTGCCTTCTGGGCTTTCATCTGATTTTGTTCCTCGGCCAGTCGCCGGTTATTATAAATTCATTGTGGTGCCGTCGTGGCTGATTGAAGTGATGGGCCAGTTCCTCAGAGCCCCCGCCCCCCCCTCTCTTCTGATGGAGGGTGCTATAGCAAATAGCCCAATGCCCGTGTTTGGATAACACTGACCTCGACTCTGAGAGAGCCTTTATGGGATATACCGTCATCTTTAAGTGGAAGGACAGGGGGGAAAATGGAAGAAATGATAGGGGGAGGGGGTTGAGATAAGTTTATCAATTCAAGACAGACAGACAGACAGACAGACAGAGTGGTCTGGAGAAAAAGGAGAGATGGCGAGAGTGATGAAGGGAGATTCAGAGAGAGAGAGCGTGAGAGGAAGAGGGGTTATCTTGGTCGGCTGCGTGATGATTTGAAGTGTATTGTAACTCCCACCTGCCCTCTCCATGAACAAAAAGTGTTAGTGATCATCAGGGTGAATTGTGAAGGGGAGCATCCATCGCCTCACCCCCACCGCCCTCTGATCTACTGGGGGGGGGGGGGGTGTTACCAGGGTAACATGTACAGTACAGGGGAGTGGGGTGGGGGGGGGGGGGGGGGGTGAGGGGATCTAGAGAGAGGGCACTCGCCCTCTTCCTTGGAAATGGATATTCACGCCTTTGTTCGGCCGGGTTCATGACAGTGTCGATGGGGGAGAAAGAACAGTGTTTAAACAGCTCCCACTCTCGGCTAGCTTCAGAGACCATAATGGTCCTTGCCGATGCATCAGCTGGCCTGCAGATCAGGACTCACGCGCCAGTGTCAATCAAAAGCATGGCATGAGACAATAACATGGAATTAAATATATTATAGGTGAATGGAGTATATAAAGGTAGCAAGGTAAAATAATACTGGAGAAAAGGGGGACTGTGATTTATTCCACGGTTCTCAGCCCTGTAGGTCTGTAACTGCCTGTTTGTATATCTGTGTACTTCCCTTTCTGTCTCTCTGTCCGTGTAGCTGCAATATCTTCGTCTCCCAAAAGACCTTCACTGTTTCTTTGGTCTGGATACATTGATGAGTTCCCTTTCTCGCTTTGTCTCCTTCTTCTATGTAAAAATGTCCAATCCATTGGTAGTGTGTGTGTGTGTGTGTGTGTGTGTGTGTGTGCGTGCGCACGTGTGCCTCTATAGGTGTATTTGTGTCTTAGCCCATATCTGTGGCCTTGTGTTTAAGTGTCTACTTTATGAGCCAAGACACACACGCACACACACAGCTTAAAAGTGCATTCGAAAAATAATGGTCTTTGACATTATGCAACTCTTTGTACACACACCGGTCCTGTCTTAAAAGTTACGGGGGGACATTATGGCTCATCTCTGAGCGCTGCAGGCTGTAAAACATCACTGTAACTCCCTCATGTGACGAGCTGTTTTACAATCATGCCATTAAAGGATATTGTGACAGCAAGCATTGCACATAGGTTAGATGAGGGATTGAAAGGGATATGAAAGGCATATAAACCAACCAATATAGGTTCTGTATTCCCTCTTCTGTCTTCTCTCCCCCTCTCTCTTTCTCCCACACAGCACTGAAAACAAGGCACTTGTCACTGCTAGGAGTGAGTGTGCCCTAAGATAATGTTATGCTTTAATTAAACTATCTCTGCTGTGCAGTGTAAGGAAGCTGAGGCGGGGGTTTGCATTGACGTACAGTGCAGACATAAACACTCTATTAGGAAATGTTAACCTTGGGCTAATAACTGGACAGGAATGCATTGCATCGATTGCAGTATTGTAAATCCTCCTGTGTGCCTGTGTATGGGCAGGGGGGGAGGTGTTGTACTTGAGTGTGTGTCTGTGTGTGTGCGCACATGAAAGAGCTTAGGTGTGCGTTGGTGTAGTGCGTGAGTATGAATGCTTCTGTATGTGTGTTATGGTAGGAAAGGCTTGTTTGTCTGCCAACACACTCTCCAATAAAAACAACTGTGCACTGCAGTCAGTTTCAACACAACCAGCGTCTTTGACAGTCAGAGATATGAATCTGACATCAGAGTTCATTAGGAAACCAAAACACAGGAGAGGTGATCGCTTTCTGGGACAGCAAGCAGCTTACCAGATAACGGGATATGAGCCTGACAAAACATTGCATGTCCCTCAGGTCTAAATGATTGCAAACCAATTCATATCTGAACCAGGGTCCCTCAACTCACCAAGTTAGATAAGTGTGTAGTAATTTTGTACTTACTGTATAATAATGGAGCGCTTGTTTTTATGAATGTATAATATGTCATGTCATTTGTTTTGTATTGTAATGTGTCTTTAACATATTAACTGTTGCTTGTGAGAGGACCTGGAGCACCTGGAAATAGCCTTAGTCTTAGGACTTTATCATATCAAATCAAATACTGGTGCAGATTGAGAAATGTTGACTATTGGCTATTGACAGTTCAACTGACATTTCACATTAGGCTACAATACAGGCTTACTGGACAGTACTGTATGTTAGGAGGCACTGGTAGGCCTAGAAGCTGACATGGATAGATCATGTCTTTACAGATCTATTTTAATTAATTGAGGGGATTATTGTTTTTTACTCATATATTTTCTTTTATTATTTATAAATATTTTCTATCATTCTGTCTTTTTTCTATCATTGCTTGTGGTTCACTATTTCTTTGCGTTTAGTTTCTACGTTATTGATGATAATGTTAGCCTAATTACTGATTTAGCTCATTATCACCTTATGTCTACAAGGCTGTATTGAGCATTGAGCATTGAGCATTGAGTATTGAGCGTCTATAAGTATATCATGCACAGTATACATACATTGCTGCTATGCTCAGGCACCTTAGTTTGTCTCTTATCTCAGGTACTTTGTAAATATGTAGATAACTTGTTTTTGGCCTTCTATTGTTCTCTGTTGATCTCCTTCCCACTTAACCCCCTACCCCTCTTCTTTTTCTCTCTCCCCACTCTTCTTTCTACGGAATTTAACGTTGCGATGGGAGTGTTGTACAAAAACGAATTTCACCCACTTTTTTACCTTGTAAACCTGTGATGTGACAATAAACCTGATTCTGATTCTGATTCTGATTGTGTTTGTGATCATATAGTCTACTAAAGGCACTAGATCACAATAGGCCTAAAAAAATGATTTGCCATCTTGTTGACAGTGCCTGCTTCTTTAAGTCAGCAGGGCGCTGTTAAACCGTGTTAAACAAGCTGATTCAGTCTTAATTCCTTCTCAGCACTAGTCGTGGTGGTAGGTCAGACTGTCTACCGCTGCGATTTGAAGGGAATCATTCAGCTATCTCCGTGTTGAGTCATGTCCTGTGGTTCATCTGCCCGGCCTCAGGCATCTACCGTCTGACAGCAACTTGGCAGAGAGAGACCACCGTCCGGTTTAATAAGAAACGCAGAGAAAAGGCAGGAGTGCTGGCGGGCAGGACTACTTTAATACATAAAGTAGTCAGACAGCCTTTGAAGGCTTTCTGTGGATCAAGTGTTTAAATATGAGCCAATACGTTGTTGAAAGCAGTCTATAGATAGGGATATGGGATAATGGGTAAAGAGAGCTCTTTGAAACATAATTCCACATATTATTGCTAGTGTCCTGCTGTTGCTCCTCTGTTAAGGGCCAAATAGCAGATTTTTATCCTTGTACTTCGTTCAGCTGTCGCTAGGAGGCAGTATGCATGAAGATAGCTTCCATTCATTGCTTTGCAGCAGTGCAACCTATGAGTGCAACACACACAAGCTTTAGATCATTTAACATCATTTGTGTTTTCTACATAGGCTATAGGCTATTGAACTGCACATAAAATAGTCTATTTAATGTTAATGCATAAATTACCCGAAAACTATGACAAGAAGGCTAGCTTAAAATATTATAATTATAAGCTGTCACTGTGAATCGACTCAAAGAAAATGGGCTAAAAGCATCACTATTTTAGTTACTATGAATGGTCTTAAGCTTTAATAGAAGCCTAGAATTCCTACTTAACAGCAGCATGCAGCAACAAAAACAACAATAATAATAGGCCTATTCATTGAATTATGTGCAATGGTTTCCATATTTCATACATAGTCATTTGTTTCTCAATGACTCTATTTTAAGTTGTCTCAGTTTAGTCCAATACATCCAAATGACTGGAATGTGTTCCTGACAACTCAATAATGCAGCGGCCCGTTTGAGCGTCGCCTTCAGACGGCAGAGTTCAACCATCTAGTGGGAAAATTAAATCCATAGAGAAACGTAGGCTATCTCATAATAATATGCCAGAGTGGATCTTTAGAATGGGTCCGTCCGAGCCGAGGGGGAATGTCATTTAGGATTCAAGATTGCCATTCGGCGTCCTGAAAAGAGACTTAACGCCAATTGTCCTGCCGGTCACCTCACTCGATAGAATGCAAATGTAGAGGTCTATAGGGCCTTGCTGCGGGTAATCCATTGATTTGAGATGAATACAGTGGCTACTCTCGGGTCCTCAGCAGTTATTAGGACTAATAGAAAAACATAAAATAGCGAGAGGGGAGAAGAAGCAGGGGAACCGCACAAATGCTCCAAATAGCTGGCTACTCCACAGGCCTCTCGGAGAGTTTGGCTTGCAATTTGCATTCCTTTGTGCGACAACTTGTAATCCCCCCCTCAGCATGCCAAGAAACACACAACAGATTTATTGTCCCAGTCAACAAATCGTTTAGGTCATCCCAAACCTATTACTGCCTTAATGCACTATGGGAGCCCCCCAAGTCCCTGCACCGCTCTCTCTCCTCTCCTCACGCCTCATCTCACGAAGCGGTGCCTTTCCAAAACACCAGTCCTCTTAACCGCTGGGAGCCCCACAGCTCGGATGCTTTGTTGGGCCCCTGGGCCATTCATTCACGCCAAATGTAGACTACTTTCTGGCTCTTTAGGCACCTTCACGGGGCGGCCTGGGAGGCTGGGACGGAGACCAAGACTTGAGGTTGACAGTTGTTCTCAGGCCAGCAGAGCTAAATGGGTTTGAGGGTTTTTCACCGCTGTCCAGCCGCCATGGCCACACACACATAGCGCTCCCTGATTGCATGCATGAATGCATCTATAAAGCACGTTCAAAGGCTGTTGTTGTTTTTTAAAGAAAGGAACACGGATAACTGAATGCATTTTTAAAAAACAACAACAATATTCCACTTAATGTTTATTTGGGAGAGAAACACATGTAGTCAAAAATAGCCCTAATGTCTTAATATAACCCCATGGATTTAAACCAAGGGGCAAACCCCCTTCGCTGGAATTGAAGCTCACTTCCGGATTCTCGTTCAGCCTGCTGTTCCTATTAATGGCCCAGCAGATATTCGCTATTTCACCTTCTACCGGTCGCAATACATTATAATCTCAAAAAGTCAATGAGGTTTTGGGCGAACTTTACACTTGATTTTATTACCTTAGTAAACTTTTCATAAACACTATGTTTTCAATCGCTAGTTTAAAGTCGTTTTTAAATCATCATGTATGCGTTTAGTAAATTATGGTCCCATTATTTTTTGAATTAATGATAAAGTAGGGTATGTTTCTAGGGTTTCTATGGCTCTACCGATTGAAGACCCGCCCTCGCTGCGGTTGCAGCCAATAGCAGTCGTTTCCGGTAGCATTTCGGAACGGATATATAGGGTGCGTTCGAAAATTACGCACCGGAGCACACTCGCCTATTAGTTTGTATTGGCCAGTGCGCTCAGTGCTGTATTTTCGAACGCACCCATAGAAAGATGGCGGATTTGAAATTGCTGAGAAACGGGCTTTAAAACGGGTCTGTAGAAACCAATGACGTCACTTTGTCCATTATTTTTTTTACACTCTATGATTTAAACATCAACTTGCGTCAACAAACAAAATCATGTTTATGCATGATGGAATTCGGGGGGAAATGTGTATGCATATGCCTATAGCTAACGCTATATCTGTAGTAAAAACACTTTAAAACACTGTCCCTTTCCCCCCTTTTGTCCTTTATTTTATTTAGCCTATACATACATCCTTGATTTTTTTACTATCGCCAAAAGTAGGCCTAGTACGTACAGTAAGCTGTCTGTAACATTTTGAAATCCGCCCATTATCGTGTTGCCTAAAAACCCATAACTGAATCATCATGTGTCATGTATTGTTTTTGGGCAACGTGACCTAAGCATGCCAACTGTTTTGTCCTGTTATTATTTTGAGGGAGAAAAACCACGTCCTCGCGAGTCTGAACGAAAACAGCCTATAGGCGGTATATTTTTTTGCTTGTCTGGGGATGACATTACACTGCTGTTTGTTGGTAGAGAGACATAGAGAGAGAGAGCGTTGCCAGATTGCGCGAGAGAAATAAGCAACCAGGTCTAGGAAAATAAGCCCAAAAGAAGGGTCAGAAGGGCCCGAATGTCCCCCCACTATTGGGGGGACACCGTTCCCATTGTGTTGCGCTGCGTCGTTGTGTATTGGCTGCATGCTTGCCTCGCCACGATGACCTGTGGCTACGTGCAGTTGCTCTCTCTACTTATCAACTAGTTGTCAGACAAGCTACAAAACAAATCGTTATTCTTTGTATACTGGCTGTAGGTGTGAAAGAAGAATCACAAAGCGCATTAAACTATACCTCTGTTGAATCAAAGTGGCATGTGTGATCATGGATTAAGCTACTTATTCTTCGAGGCGGATGAATGTCTCTTATAGTAGGCTGCTACAGCTGACATCTGGCCTATACTGTGGTAGAACAGCATTTTAGGTTTGTCGGGTCCATGAAATAATGGGTTCCGTCCCACGGTCCGGGTGCTTCTTTCTTTTTTATAAATTTTATGTCAGCTCCACTTGGAACTCAATTTTAGGTGTCCATTAGGGTTTTGGTTCGTCATTTTGAACCCGTGAAGAGCTCAATGTGTTTAATATCGATCTCTGTTCACTATCTATTCTGACTTCCTAAGTGATGTTTATTGAAATCCAATGTTTCATGTAGTTCTAAAAGTTTCAGTAAAGAGTATAAAGCTTGAATTTCCCATAAATTGAAAGTCTGAAATGACTTGAACATTTACAATCAGTTCTTTATACAGAGTTATAGTGCTTATAGTTAGTTAATTAAATTCCGAGGAGTCCATTTGGTTACAAATTATACTCGATCGGAGCTACTGACAGTGAACGTCATGACGCCACCGTCGAACCCCCCCCCACACAAACACACAACTAATGTCCCCCGACTTTTGCACTCATGCCGGCGCGCTTGACCTAGGGCTAGGCCACATGATTTAAACCCATAGCCTACATTGGCTATTTTAGAATAGCCGATCTACAATCTCACAACGCGTCGCATCGCGATCTTTGTGAGCTTGTAGATCTGCTATTTTAAAAAGAATATTGGGGGGAAAAAGACAACATTTTAAATAGGCTACACAAATCTTCTATGGGCATCCCTTGCACAAAAATATTTCCAGGTGGGGGTCCGCGACTCCGCGGACAAATACATATTAATTTGGGGTGTCCGGCTTGACATGACAAAAAATAAGCCCAAATAAGCAACTATACTTTAGAAACAAGCCCAAAAAAACCCCAGCAACCACCAATATTTACAAGCAACTTCACAGAAAAAGAAGCCCAAAGTCGCTTATAAAGCAGACATGGCAACACTGACAGAGAGAGAGAAGGAGAGGGAGGGAGAGAGAGAGAGAGAGAGAGAGAGAGCGAGCGAGAGAGCTAGAGAGAGAGAGAGTGCGCTGCAGCAGCAGCAGCCCCATCTGCTCGCCTTTGTGCCTTGTCCTCGCACCGCAAGACTCAAACGAGGGGTCACCTCCGACAGAAAGACGAGAGAGAGAGGGAGACATCTCCCCCGCAGACACAACGAGCCTTTGATTCGTTTGTTTGGACACACACATTCATGTCTAATTGTTGTTTTTCTTCTTTGGCCCTACCATACCCCACACAAGGCTTGCATGCATCATGCAGCACATATGGCACTGGTACCCAGTCCAACCACACTAGACACTAGAAGTCTGCAGCGGGCCAACGTTTCCCCTTGTTGCATGCGGAGCTTTTTCAGGCCAGTGCTTCTTCTCAACTACGACCCGACCCCCCATACATTAATATGCATTTGGCCCACCATGGACCCCCGTCTGAAAATATTTTGTTCCGCCAACTTCCCCGAAACCCATTAAGATTTGAAACAACACTTGAAAAAAAAATGCAATTATTGTTTTTTTAATAGCAGATAAACTTACATTGCAATATTTTCAAATAGCCGATAGGGTTAAAGGGGTTACATTGATTTTTATGCTATAATAGGGCTATGTAACCACTTTAACTTAGTTTATATTATTATAATAATATTAACTTTATAGTTAATATTACCGCATTTTGCCGGGGACCCCCATGAAACTCCTCAAGGACCCCTGGGGGTCCACAGACCTGATATAGGCCCGCATGTCCTGAACGTTTCTCTACCACACACAGAGTGATCAACATCCTTAATTGCAACGGAGGCCAAATCGTGCGCGCCGAGGATGAGTTCATGATGCAACATGCAAGGTGTTAATAACTCCTTTCCAAAGCGCGTTAGCACTGTGTTGTCCCGCTTATCAAAGATGATAATAAGCATAATCAGTCGCGCGTTGTGTAAGTAGGCAAACCACAAGTGTTGAACTTGTCAGAGAGAGAGAAGGCATTATTACACTCCTGCACTAATACGATCAGAGGAACTGAAGTAGATTGCAGCCATCACGTTGCCTTTAACCCATTAAGACCTGAGGCCGATTCTACAAATGCCTTCTAAATCAGCAGTTCTCAAACTTTTTCCTCTTTTTTTTTTGCCAAGGACCATCAAAATGATATGTAGCCTATATTTGACCGCGGACCCCCAATCTGAAAATGTTTTGTGCCAGGGACCCCCAGAAGGGGAAGATTTGTGTTCAAAATTATTCAACAATTTCCAAACACTTTCAAGATTTTTCAACAAAAAAAAAATCTAAAATATCAGATGTAGGCCTCAATTGGTTACGTGCAGTGCTGTGAGCTTGTATATCTGCTATTTTTGAGAACCATGCACTGTTCTAAACCACTGTTCTAAATCCTAAGAGTTTTCTGAAAAACGTATGTTAGGCTATATAATATAGGTTACTGTATATAGAGCTAAATCTAAAATGACACTGATGCTTTCCCTGTTTTCTGCGCGCCCCCGCTTTAGTATTGAATGTAGCCTATATGTAATTTATCGGGTCTATCTGTGATGCATCGCTGCTATAAGCTACTGCCATTCTGCCAACATAAAAGCTGTTTATACTAAATCGAACAGACAGTCACGGAACCAACACCGGATTTATTTAATCCTGCCCCCCTTTTAAAAAAAATGTAATCCCCGTTGCACACTTCCTTTCTTTTTACTTAAATGCCATGCTATATAATGATTTCATTAGCCTACGTGACATCACGCGGATGAATTAAGGGGCATGAAAGTGGTTCGACATCGGTGGCCCTATATGGGTGTATATGGGTGTACGCAGTGCAATGTGGCGTGAAGCTACATCACTCACTATAAAGTTGAAACACATGTTCCTCCGTGGCTCTCGTTTCGCTGCGTGCGTGACACACACACACACACACACACACACACACACACACACACACACACACACACACACACACACACACACACACACACACACACACACACACACACACACACACACACACACACACACACACACGGTGTTGTATAGCGGCGGGGTTCAAGTCCTTATACAGGCCCGTAGTTTCCGAGCCATGACCCAATTATTGGTGTCATCCATCATCATTAGAAAAGGTATCTTAATTTTCTTAACGCATTTTGATCGCTGCAGAATATGTGACGATGAGAAAAGACCAAACTATAGCCTATTGTTAAAATAGACGAATTATATAGGCTATGAAAAATACATAATGCAAATAAGTAGGCCTAATTTGTCAAAATAATAGAAAAATATATAATTAGTATTATGCCTATTAATTATCAATTGATAATTATCAGTTATTAATTATTACGTTTTAATTATTATTGTTAGCCTATCAGTGTTGCTGTTGTTTTATTAACAATAAAATATTTTGTTTGTGCAATAGCATAGCCATACCGAAACCAACGTGTTAGAGATTTATTTGACAAATGTTTTGCATTTAACAGCAGACAGAAGGTGAAGGCCATGAAGTGATGTGCCACATGTGTTCAAAAATGTTATTTGAGTAAAAGTACAAAAGTATTGGCATCAAAATAATATACTTTAAGTACCAAAAGTATAAAGTACTAACGTGTTTTTAAAAAATAGCAGATCTACAAGCTCACAAGGCGTCTCGATGCGACGCGTTGTGAGCTTGTAGATCAGCTATTTTCAAATAGCCTCCTAGCTGGTATTAATTTATTTTGTCAGATGTAATTTTCCCTCCAGAGCGTCAAGGCCAATAAAGCGTGGCTCAGGAAGAGTGTTTTTAGTTGTGCTTGGCAGCAGCACACCGACATGTTTCAAAGATTGCGCGACCTCGTGTTTCACAAAGACTATTTATTAGTTCAATTCATTTTTAATATAACTTCTCTCTCCCGAGCTGCTTGCTATTTTGGCAAAAGGTGATAAAAAAAACATTCTGGGCCATATTTTATCATATTAAAACAATCAACTCGAGTTGGAACAGGCCTTAAAAAACACCTTATGCTCTGGAGGTGTGTTATTTTTCTTTTCTTTTTTTTGAAAAACTGAAATTTTTAAGAGACATGAGAAATAAAAACGAATTTTATCAAAACAAAATAGAAACATTTCCCCCCTATCAATCCTTCACTCCCACAACGCTTCACTTATATGATTATTATGATGACTACGTATTGAAATGCATCCCAGAATAGCCCATAAAATTAAATACTACCAAGAAGACGTCATGACAAAATGTTCTATATTTTAAAAGATCTGTAGAATAGATGAAATATGTCCCCCTCAAGGCCGCCGTGAAGCCTCGTCGTCTCGCCTCTCAACCCTCTCGGCTCCGATGAAAGGCGACTAGAATGACCTAAGAGGCGACTGTTGCCAGATTCTGCGAGAGAAATAAGCAGCCAGGTGGTCTATGAAAAAAATCCCCAAAGAAGACACTATATTGGCCACATGAGCACTTTAGTTTAAACCTTTATACATCGGCTATTAAAGTATAAAGATTTTTTTTTCAAGGAAAGTTTTCACTCACGTGTCGCAATGTGAGCTTGTAGATCTGCAAAAAAACAACAACATTTAGATCTTTAAAAAAAAGTGACAAAATATGGAATATGTTTTGTTTTGAAATATTTTAACAACACAAAACTGGTTGGGGGTCCTTCCCTGCCTGGCACAAAATATTTTCAGATGGGTATCCGTGGACAAATACATTTAGGGGTTGAGAACCACTGATTTAAACAACATTAGGAAACAAGCCTATAAGTAAACCCAAAGCCCAAAAAAGCGCAACCCCCAACTACCAATATTTACAAGCAACTTCAGAAAAACGAGCCCAAATTCGCTTAGAATAAGCAGACATGGCAACACTGGACGTGAATTTCTTTCTTCTGAATGCATTCAAGCCTATAATTTATTCTCGAAAATAGCAGACCTAAGCCATTCACCTTACAAGCAGTGGTGGAAAAAGTACTAACATTTTTTCTCACAAGTAAAAGTATCAATATTGCAATGTCTAGAAATACTCTGTTACAAATATAGTCCGGAATTCAAAATATACTTGAGTATAAGTACAAAAGTAAAAATGTGCTTAAAGTACCAAAAGTAGAAAGTAGGCTCATTATGCAGAAGGTCCCATTTCACAAGTTTACAAAATGTATACAAATCTTTTGAAAATATCTACAATGTAGATCGGCTATTTTCAAATGGCCGAAATATATATAGGGCCGAAGTGTTAAATACATTTAACACTTTACAAAACATATATATATGTTTTGTAATAATAATTAAAAAATAGTAACTAACTAAAGTTTTCAAATAATTGTTGTGGAGTAGAAGTAAAAGTACAGTAAATTGGAAATGCTCCACTAAAGTAAAAAATACCTAAACATTTTACTCAAGTACAATACTTGAGTAAATGTACTTAATTACTTTACACCACTGCAACGCAATGCGTTGTGAGCTTGTAAAGGTCGACTATTCTCGATGCGCGACACCGTTGTGTGACGAGGTATAAATGATCCTTCACACAGCCACCCAGCGGCGCACACAACACACATGCCCTTCGTTAGGTCCTCTCCTTTGCCAGACTTCCCTCAGATTCACCCTGTTGTAACACGCCTCTGCCCTGAGAATCTATTGCATAAATACATTATTACATTATTTTGAAACCTCCTGAATCTTGACAGCCGTTTTTGTCTTTTCATATATCAAGGAAATCAGTCAAATGGAGTCAGAATCGGAATCATCTTTATATTGTCACATCACAGGTTTGCAGGTGTAATAGACAGGTTTCCTGTTAGTAAACATTGAGAGGAATATGACCGCGCAGCTGCGGGGGGAAGCCTATGGGTGCGTTTGGAAATTACTAGGGATGTCCGATTTTATCGGCCTCCCGATATTATCGGCCGATATTAGCATAAAAATTGATATCGGGAAAATATCGGTATCGGTTTTTGAAAAAAATAAAAAATTTTGCTTTATAAATAAGTTACAGGAGTTCTTACTGTATATGGTGTGTGTGATATGAAATTTGAGCTTACCCTAATCACAATAATCCCCGCATATATCGGTATCGGTTGATATCGGTATCGGTAATTAAGAGTTGGACAATATCGGTATATCGGTTATCGGTAAAAAAGCCAATATCGGACAACCCTAGAAATTACGCACCGGAGCACACTCGCCTATTAGTTTGTATTGGCCAGTGCGCTCACTGCCGCTCAGGGCTGTATTTTCGAACGCGCCTTCCACCCCCAGGCATGCGCAGATTGCGCATTCTGCTCTGTGATGACGTCGCTCGGAAACCCGTCTATAGGTGGCATTTGTGTGCAAGCTCCATCGTTTTGATTGTTTCCAGAAAGAGAAGAACAAGAAAGAAAAGGGGGAAATCAAAAAAGAGACACGGTATCTGATAGATACCTCGTTTGTCTCGTTTGTTTGGCTGTGCTCCCCTCTGCAGTTTATCAGGTTTTGCTTGTATTTTATAACATTATCATAATTCATAAATAGCATTTCACAGATAGATACAGAGACCTGAAGCTCCAGCATAGTGAATCACACCCATGTTGCATGGGAGCAGGTGTTTGTTCTTGGTTGCTGAAGGACACCCTCATCCCAGTTCCCCCATCTCTCCTCTGGCGTTGCCGCTCCTCTCTTCTCCACTCCACTTCTCTCTTCTCTTCTCCTCTCTTCTCTCCTCTTCGCCTTCGCCTCTCCTCTCTTCTCACTCCCCTCCATCTTGGGCCTTTGATCAAAGCCGGTCTCTCCCTCTCTCTGCCTCAGCTGCCCATGAGGGGGCTCCTTTCCCTCAGCTACAACAACACTGTCTGCTGGGTGTCCCTCTTTCACACACACACACACACACACACACACACACACACACACACACACACACACACACACACACACACACACACACACACACACACACACACACACACACACACACACACACACACGCACACACACAAGTATGATGTGCATACACAGACATGCAAACTGGGAACACACACATACAAGGGTGCAGACACAAGCGGATGCATACACGCACGTCGCACATGCACACACATGCACTCACACCACCATGACCTCCTCTCCAAAACCACTGTTCATCCCCAAAGAAACAGCAAGCTGGGTGGGATTGCTGTTGTGAGGTGGAGTGGAGATGTGCACTCATGAACAAGTGAGAGGTTGTGCATTGTGTTTGTATATGGGGGTATGAGAAAGGAATTGCGCGTGTGTGCGCGCGCACGCGTGCGTGCGGAGACAGAGAAAGAGAGTGAGAAAGACAGAGAGAAGTCTTGTGTGAGAGCTTGTTTGTGCGGTGCATGTTTGCGTGCGTGACTTCGCACATGGCTTTGCAGATTTACACAGGTTCGTATGTGTTTTTGCCAAGTGAAAGAGACAGGCAATGATATCCAGAGTACATGCTATGCTTCAACTGAGCAAACACATTATGCGCTGGGAGCCGCATTTTCCACATACAAACAGACATCAGAACAAACAAGCACACACAGCTTGCTTACATATGTAGTAACTGTACTTAGACCCACCTGTAAGCTTTTATCTGAGGGCCTGGTGCCCAGCTTACTTCCTCTTCTGTACTTGACCTCAAAACTCCTCTCATTTGGCATGTAGGCTCAATTATGGACACGAGAAACACTTTGGTCTGCCGCTGAGAAACACCGAAAGTATTCCAGTGCAGCATTCTTTTTTTGTGTGTGTATCAACTCTTTTGTTCTATTCACAGCGGTGGTAAATGTTTGTCCATTTTGCCTCTCTCCCCTTCAACTGAGGGCTTGTTGGTTTGTGTTTGAATGAAAACCCCCGTGTTCTTCTCCTGGAACTGGAAGCCATCCTGCTGAAACATCTGGTGATGACTCAAGCTGCATATCTGATACACATCACATGTGATTCATTATCCTGAGGTTGGCCTGTCCCGGGCAAATTGGACATTGTATATTTTCAGACGGTCCCATACATATACATGGGACCCGGCTGCGATGACACACCATCGCCGATGAAAGCGCTTCCAGTGTTTGTGTCCCAGTTCAAAAGGGGGTCGATGGGTACCTCCACTGGTGACGTGACACAGGAAGCACCTTGGGCCAAATCCTCTCCACTGTCACCTGCCCCCTGAGTACCCCTCACCCTGAGCACTCCCCTTCCCCCACGAACGCCTGGGTCAATTAACTAATTAAGTGCCAATTAAAACATGAAATGCTTCCCCATGGTGGGGGTTATGAGGTGGCACCGTGGTGCGTCACAGTGCAAGTGGCCCATGGGAGCTGATGGGGTGGGGGTGCTGAACTAGAACAAGTTCAACAGGGCTTTATGTGCTATGAAATACAATGGCGGGAGCACACAAAGAGGAAAGTTAGCCACAGAGAGAAAGGTGGATGGATTATGAGTGTTAGATTGCAGTAGATTTTTGAGGAAATAATAGCTTTTGGTCATTTTGTGAAATGTATTCAAAATTAGTTAAGAGGCAACAATGTATGATTGTATTTCTGTTATACTGACATAATATAATGGCTGTTCTAACTTCGGTATTATGATGAGTGCACTAAGTTCTAAAACTCCAAATAATGTTCTGCCATGGGTCAAAAGGGGAATTGCTAATACTTTATTTCACTTTTTTGTTTTAGCGTACTTATTTGTCAGGCAGGTGGGGTTTGGGATATGGGGCAATAAAATGGCAATTACAAAGTTTAGACAATCACAGTAAAGTTTTTGCGAGGGAATTTAGAACCCTTTGCTGTGGTTAATGTCTTGATGGACAACATTTGCTTTGGCCCTTTGTAGTAAACCCCACCTATCTGACATTCCATTTAGGTTAAAACAAACACTGCGAATGATTATTAAATACAGGTTTGGCACATGCAACTACTGCTATACACCCGTGGTTTCAAGATTCCACTATAAATGGCCTGAACTCTGTTCAACCTGACGCAAGTTGAAGGGGCCTTTGAGTCAATGAGGTAAAAGTGTGAAGTGTGTGATTTGCATGCCTCATTAAGAAGGTAAAGGTAAAGTATAATGGGCTGACATATAAGTAGCAGGGCAGCCCCACTTAGGACCAGCTGCGTATTAGAGATACATAGCAGGGGTCAATTTATTTTTCAGTCCCATTTAAACTAAGTTGAAACTGGACTTCTTGTAATAATGACAAAGCCATCTCTCTCTAAAATATTTATTGTCTTCTCCATGCCGGACGGCCAAAGGCCATGGATTATGTGTTCGCCCGTCCGTGTGTGTGTGTGTGTGTGTGTCCATCTGTGAACAACTAATCTCTGGCACCACTGGAACGATTGGTAAAATTGTGATAATTTGAACGCACGCTCCCAGTAGTCCAAAGAAGAACTGCCACCCCACATTTTTTTAATCTGCCTCATGGTGGCACTATAAGAGATCGCTTCACGTTTTTGGCCTATAACTCTGGAACCGTACTTAATAAAATCACATTAAAACTTTCCTTGAATTTCATGCTGCAACTCCCCATATAGCCCATTCGTGCCTTACTAGTACATTTTCCACCATTTTGTTTTTTCTTCAAAACACACTTATGCCACCACTCCTACAGATTATGTCCAAAACTCACACAAATCACTGACTTCCAAATGTGCAGGTCTTGGGTAGCCAACCCTGCCTGGCAGGGAGCTCTATGTTCCAAGGAGCGCACTTTTCTAGTTTAGAGATGAAACGAGAATCATGTTATCGCAAATGTCGTCCATATGCTGTGGTAGACTATCCTCTGGACATTTTAGATTTCGTGCATATAGGATTGCCAGGTTCAAATCCTGTCCGTTACCCGTCCGTCCTCCAGATCGACCAGGTTCAACTTGGTAACTTCACCCTGCTCCTGGGGAGGCTACGTGAGGCTCAGACTATAGGCCCTAGTTGCTCCCCACAGCCCAGTTAGTGAAAGTTGTTCCTCCATGATCATGGCCGGCAGCCTGCATCCCTGGCTCTCCCCCTCACACTGTTGTTTACCCAGGCCGGACGCCACCGCGCTTTCAGCAGGTTCACATGAAGTTCTGTGGGTTTTAACGGGCCGAGCGACGCTCCTGTCAAGAAATCACATCATCATCACGAGAGAGAGAGAGAGAGAGAGAGAGAGAGAGAGAGAGGCGGTTGTTAAGAGTCAGGGCGCTAAGGGCAGACCGGCCCTCTTTTTAACTTTCCACTCGGTAAGCAAACAGATTGTACTTTAGGGGGAAATGGATGGAAAGAATGGAGGTATGAGAGCAGAGAGGGAGTACTGAAATGGATCTGTGGGAAAAAATATTATCTTAAATGAGGTAACTATCTCGTCCAGTAGTGATCAACTTTGAGACGCTATATAGAATAGATTGAATTAAATGCATGTTAACGCGTGGAGCGGAATTGTTTGCAAAGCAAAAGCTTTCTCTGTGGCTTCTAAAAGCCCTTGCACAAATTGAGAGCAGCCTTTTGCATCTGAAGATTGTGAGAAAGGGTGAGAGAGGGAAGGGAGAGGGATGGGTATAGAAGACAAGACGTCTCATAGGATTTACAAGAGAATGTGAGACAACAACAACACAAGTGACTGCAACTGTGACATATTATCATCTTTCTGCATGGTCTGAAATTCCAGGGATGCACATACTACTACAGTACATGCATACATGTGAAGACACAAATACTGATGCACAGCCATGCGTGCACACACACACACACACACACACACACACACACACACACACACACACACACACACACACACACACACACACGCATAAGGCCACGCACACACTTACTGCATGCACACAGAGACAGACAATCCTTGGAACGTGGACAGCAACTGCACTTGAGATGGAATCCAGGGAATGGAGCTCAGAAGAATTTCAGATATCCACAGCAATCTTTCACTTTCCTCCTAGTGGAGGAATCTGTGCCCATGCATGATATCTTGTATATCTAGCGCAAAATCTGACACTCATTCATCAACTGACAAAGGGTGTACGTACTCCTAGTCAACACAATTCTAAAAATGCAATGCCAAGACTCCGATATGACAATAATATCCACGGAAATAATGGAAAAATGCTTTTGTACTCCCCCTTCCCCTTTACTCCATCCTCTATCTATCTCTCTCTCATCTGTAGTTTGTGGACTGTTTCTTCTGGCACTAGTCTCCCCTGCCTATGTGCATCAACAAACACGAGGGGAGGGAACCAGCAACTGTATTAACAGATGGTCAGAGTCAATAAAACACACACAAATCAAGTGTCGGACACATCTGCTCCACACCGCGTCGGGCTAATCTCTGTGTGTGGGGCTCAATGAGAGTGATGGAATCACAGCGACCCGATGGGAGGGGACACCCCCCACCCCCCCGGAGACACGTAAGCTATGTAATGGATCAGAGAATGAAGATAAGGTGAGAGGGGGGCTAACGTGTTCTCATCTGATAAAGTCGGTAGCCTTGGATAAGAACCAAAACGAGATCATTTCTCTATTAGACTTTCTCTTTAAAACACTTGGGAAAAAACCCCAAAACAAAACTTAATCCTACCGAAATATAGGCATGGTCTACTTTCTGACTTGTGTTGTGTATCTATTCCAAGTCTGATTAGAAACTTAAACCCTGTAATAACCACCTCCGGCCCTCTGCAAGCAATTGCTTTTTTCTTTTTCTTCTTCTCCCTTTTTGCATAATCATCTCCACATCCTCGGGGTCTAGAATGTTCTGTGTGAGAAAGAGACGGAGGCTGGAGTCAGTTATAGTGCCCTCTCCACGCCAGGCAGGAGCCGAGCGGGGCCGCCATTGCTCCTGACACGGCCACTCCAGTAGCCATGTTGCGTCACTGGAAAGGCAAACAGTCTGTGCGTGATTTAATTGGAAATAAGCCATTACGGATCAAAGGCCAACGCCGTGATTGGAGGGATGTGACAGGCAAATGGACGGGGGGGGGGGTTGTTGACCAGAAGAGAGTACGTTAATGTGATACAACTATAATCCTGTACGCTTGTAATGAAAACATATTAAATATGAAGGTGCATCAAAAACTAAACTGGCGGTCTGACTGAAAAATTATAATTTTGAGAGACAGAGAGAGAGAATGAGAGAGCGAGAGAGAGAGAGAGAAAAAGGAAGAAAACATCAAACAGATGTAATCAGACGAGGTCGATAAGCATTCGGGCTCGGTTAATTCCCAACAAATTATCTAATCCAGATGTTGCACTCTCAGTGTAAACACAGTGCCCTGCAGAATCATAAAACAAATAAGCATGAAAGAGGTTTAGAGTTTCAAACAGAGCCTAACCCCGGGCCGAGACCTTTCCACTGAAAAGAAAAAAGAAAAGAACCCCCCCACCCCAACGCCCCCCCCTCCACCCACCCTCCTCCCCTCCACACTGCCTTCTTGAAACAGGAAAATGTAAATATGGTAATATTTAGCACGTGTTTTAAAACAGATCGGTTTTCTCAAGCAAGGGAGAGTGGGAGAGCGACTGAGGGAGAGAGACGAAGAGAGTGAGAGAGAGAGAGAGAGAGAAAAGGGAAAAGGGAAAAAAAGTGGCCCACACACGATAGAGAAGGCCTCCCCGGACTTGTGTGTGTGTTCCTCCTCTGTGCACTGCGGACGTGCTGCGGCTTCCTCTGTTTGCACACACACACACCAAGTCCACCCAGCGCCCGTGACGGCCTCGGTGGCGGGCTCCTCCGACGCACCAAACTGGATCTGTCACACTGTGATTCTTGCAAGTCAACAACAACTTAACAATGGGAAAACACCACTCCAATGGGTCATATCATCCATTGGTACGCATGCAGGAGCCATTTTTCATACAAGGAAAATTGGAAAGGGAAGAGGAGGGGAGGGAAGGCGAGGGAGGGAAAATTGAGGACAGGGATAGAGAGAGAGAGAGAGAAGGAGGGAGGGAGAGAGAGAGAGAGAGAGAGGGAGGAGCAGAAATGGAAACACGCTGGACATATGGATGTGTTTAAGGACCACCAGGGAAGGGAAACTTGTGCATTTTCGCATAAACCCCGATAAACTCCAAATATGTAATTACACGGGGTTTAAGGCTTGTCTGTTGCCGATTCATTCAGGAATTTCTGGTCATGTCTCAGTGAGGCACTGCTGTAACCGGTCCCCTGTAAGCCTAACGGCTAACACCTAAACACTGACCGGTTTTCAACAGAAAACTCAGCGCATTTTTGGCTTGAAAATTAGTTATTTACGACCATAGACTTAGTATGAATTGGGGTTTTATCCTTCTCGAGAGCTGGTTATGCAGTGCTCATATAGGGAGTGGCTGCGGCCTCCATATACATGCTCGGGTCCCGGGACCCTGCTCAGTGTTGAGTGCCATTGTCGCCCCCCCCCCACCCCCCTCCTTCTGCTTTTTTCTTTCTTTTTTACGAGGCGGCCCGTGGAAGAAGAAAGTAGTCAAAAGAAATACCTCCAACTACATAAAAGGACAAAAAAAGTGGGAGCCCCCATAAAATACCTGCAGCACATTTTAAAGCTTTCATCGCCGTCGCAGTATTTATGGTTCTTCGATTCCATGTCAGTGTTTGTAGCCAATTTGTTGTGCGCCAATAAATAGACTGCCCCTATTTATCAGCGGACCACATGGCAGCCATTTATGGCGGCCTAACAAGAGGCAGATGTGTCTTTGTATATGTTTTCACATGCAGGTTTGACGCGCTGACAGGCGGAGATAGATAGCCGAGATGTACAACCTCTGTCCTGACTGCCGTATCGGCTGTAAACATAGACTCTGATTAGACCGTGACAAACACAAACACGCCTCTCCGACCTTCCCTGGATCCCATTAGTCTTTAACCATGACACAGGTTTGTGATTCATGCAAGTCTGTGCCACTCTGAGAACATGAAGCATATTGCAAAGTGACGGGAGTGTGCACCTTTTTCTATTGCAGTAAATATCGGAGGCCCCCGAGTGCTTGTTGTGTGTGCATGTATTTTATGTGTGTACAGAATTTAAAAAGTCTGAAAAGTGTGTGCACATACACAAGCGAATTTGAGTCTGTGTATGCGTGGGTGTGTACACTTAAAATGACATCTTCTGTGTGTTTGTATGTTGGGTGTCTAAAGTGTGCGCATGCACATGTGTGTGGAAATACAGAAAATGTCACTTTAAGTGTTTATTCACACACTCATAGACACGCACATCCAATTCAACGTTTGTATCTTGTGTGTCTAAAAGTGTGTGCTCGCGTTGCACGTGTGCGTGAATTTGACTGTGCAAGTCTGTTTGCGTGTGTGTACACTTAAAATGACATCTTCTGCGTGTTCTTTTAAATGTTTTTTTATCTTGTGCGTCTGAAAAGAGTGTGCATGCACGTGCATGTGCGTGCACGTGGAGAGAGTGTGTGTGTGTGTGAATTCGGGCGTGCATGTCTATGTGTACGTGCGTGCGTGTGTGTGTGTGTTGCCAATTACCCCAGCTATAAATACGAGAGCCCCATCCGTCACTGAGTTTCTGGGTGGCTGCAGCGCCGCTGTAATTGGTTTCAGATGGCTGCCCAGATCTGTGTGTGCCTGCAGCAGTACCGTCACACTGGCTGTGTGTGAGAGAAAGCCGCAGGGGACCACGAGGTGGAGAGAGAAAAAAAGATGAGTGACAGGGGTGAATAAATACAGAGCCGGTGCAGGAATAAACAAGCAGACACTAAATGTTTCTTTTGTCCTGCGCTTAATTCTCCTCAGATTGCCGGCGAAGACGTGGGAGGGACGTAGGAATTTCAGCCCGTTTAACTCAATAAGTGGATTTGTTTTCTTAATCGTGAAATAAAGCATATTTTCTTTAGTTTGGTTTCGTTGTGGGGGGGTGGGGGGGGGGGGGTTGAGGGTTTCTTGTTGGACAGTATTTGAGAATGGTATTTTAAAATGGATTCAATAGTCTACCAACATCATCGTGATGTCATCCTCCAAAATTCTAGGTCTACAAAAATAACAGAAAATATTTTCAATTTGGATCTACAAGTTTACACTGAAAATATGTAGCCTAATATATTTATTATAAAGTCCATTATTAACCCTTAAACTATTTCAAACAATAGCTTAATTAGTTGGCAAACAGTAGAGTGCTTAAAACCATAAAGGTATTAGGCTATTATCTAAATACAACCTTCATAAAGAAATGTATATTTTAAATGTCTGC
Source organism: Gymnoscopelus microlampas (assembly GCF_963454915.1). Classification (NCBI taxonomy): domain Eukaryota; kingdom Metazoa; phylum Chordata; class Actinopteri; order Myctophiformes; family Myctophidae; genus Gymnoscopelus; species Gymnoscopelus microlampas. The sequence continues at coordinate 24,469,792 of NC_139946.1, forward strand.
TTACATTTACTTAAATCCCAATACATTTTCTACTGTAAAACTAGGCTACTGTAGGGCCATCCTGCCACATTAAAAATCAGTAGATGAGGATGTTGGAATGAGATTTGTGAGGTATTGGCAGAACAAGGTTTAAATCACATTTCTCTGAGGACACTTAGTCAATAGACTTATTAACAGCTAATTAGTAAGCTGAGCCTATTGATCAACGACGGAGAGAACACTACAACTCGGTGACAGCTGGCTGCCTAGCCCAGTGGTTCTCAAAGTGGGGTCCGAGTACCCGCAGGCGTCCTTTAGGGGGTTCAGGGTGTCCCCAGCTAAATTAATTAATAAGGCATCAAAGTCGGTTTACCACTTTGCTCTCAATGCATCTTGTAATGTGTTGTTGTGAACTTGTAGATCTTCTATTTTCGAAATATTTTGAGAACTCTTGGCTCAAAATCTATTCAGATTGAGGTCTGCCGCCACCTGGAAAAGTTTAGAACCACTGGCCTAGGCTAGCCTATCTAGGCCTAGTCCAAATGTCAGAATGGAAGTTGACATAAATGTGCGGTTCTTTCTCTTTTAAAGTCTAATTTATGTCAGTTTAGGCCCTCCCTCAGCCTGTTGAAGCCTAACGGTTTCCATTGGGTTTTACCTACTAGGTTACCTTACTAAAGCACCTGCATGTCCTGTTCTATCGCCATGGCCATGGGAAACTACAGTATAGCCTGAAAAGCTGCTGCGGGACAGCCCACAGTTTTAATGTAGAGGTTGGCCAATTACAGACGTTCCTAGCAGACGAAGCCAAGAGCCTGCGGAAACACAGGAATCCTGAACCGCCATAAATCCATTAAATCCCTCTCATTAGAGCACGAGCCTCATTACCGCGAGGCGGGAGGAGGAGGGGCACGCGTGCTGTTTCTCACACCGGGTGTCGCCTTGCCCTCGTGCGCTCTCGCTGCCCGCACTCATTATCTCACGCACTGCAGAGCAAATTGCATTACCTTGTTGAATAACACTAAACAGCAGAATGCCAACAACACGACAGCCATTTCCAACGCCCCACACAACCTTACTTAGTACTTACTTTACTTTATTTGTTCATTTGGACGGGCCAGCGCATATTAATGAACAACACAAACATGCTGTAATGTAAATACATCATAGCAAGGATGCTAATTTCCAGCCATAGGCCCCAACATAAAAACAGGCAACAATAACATAATAAACTACTAGGAACACAGTAGGATACAAAAAGGAAGAACACAGTAAACAGTAGAAGAATCAAATTTCTGCCTAATACTAAAAGGAAGAATACCATAGAACAGTAGAATAACCTAATTTTACCCTAGGCCCAGCCCCTAGGCTTATGTTTAAAAACTTTGACAGGTTTGTTAGTCCATAGTCTCGCGTAGCCAGACCCCACAGAAAATGAAAAACAGCGACCTCTGCTTTTCTGATATTCTGTGGAGTCTGGCAGGAGTATAATGTTAGACTAGAGCGCAGGGAAACACCGGTTTCATGTCTGCCTATAGCGCATCACTTCCGGTTGGTGCGACCATGTTTTCATTCCCACTAACAATATTTCTACACGGAACACTAACACCACTTCTCCCAGAGAACATGGATGGTTTTGGTTATAAGCCCACTTGTTTCTATGATGAAAGAGTAATTTAAAATGTGAATATCTTTCCGTGGTTTTGTCCGCTCCGAGGACGCTATTGTTAAATTAGTTTCGGCTAGTTTCGAGGGGGGGAGGGTGGATCATGGTGGATGGACACGTGAATCCCGCCCACTACATTTGATTGGGTAAAGCGCGGCCCACTTCCTGATCTGAAGGCACGCCCACTTTTAGCCAATGCGCACTGGTTAGGACGAACCGCTCCGACAGATTCCACCGCAGGTCGGAATCTGTTCTTGAGAGATTAGTTAGTCCATGATCCATTTTTTTTTAAGTTTAAAGGGCATAAAAGTTGGACATGTTAGTAGGTTGTTCTAGTTAATGCTTCCCTGAACTGATATTTGTGTATTTTGTGCAAACGTTGTGCGTCTAAACTGCACCTCACAATCCCCTCTGGTTGCAGCCCTTGTGCAAATGTCCCTGTCGGGCTTCCTTTTTCATAATTGCACGAGACAGGCATAGACCATATAATGTTTTATACATAATACAGTGTTTTTTTGGGGGGGGTCCCTAGATGACAGCGAAGTGACAATTTAAGAAAGTGATAAAAATAAAAGAAAAAATACCATTACTGCATCAAAAGTAACTCTACTACAAACTATACTATAAAAACTGGTCAAACATTGGCCAAATTGTCAAATATTGACAATCTGCAAACTCACTACGCTTCTGCTATTTTCACGATATTTATCTATGGAACTGAGTCAAACTAAATTGTATGCCTTAACTTCTACAATTCCAAGTGCTTGTCAGGCTGAGGGGTCCCCAGTTCAAATATGATTATTTTGGGGGGTCACGGCCTAAAAAGGTTGAGAACCACTGGTTCAAAAGGTGCTTCGTTCTTTCTTTGTGGTTATCTTGATTTATATGCATTTTTACGTCAGCCAACTACATTAGCTGGCTCAGTCAAGTGCGCTAGCACACTATAAGCAAAAATGAGACATTTTTGAATATTTGCGGGTACCGTCTTCATTTTTCATTAGATGGTGGTGGTGGTTCCAGTAACAGTTCCCTGTACTACCATACATAGTTTTACGCTAGGACAGAAAAAGCAGCTAAAATGTATCGCTTGTATACGTTCCGTTGTGTAATCCCAACGGTGATAGCTGTGTTGTTTGACCCACCGCACTAATGGCGGGTTGGCCACGCCCCGAAATACCTGTATGTGTGTCTCAAAGAATAATACTCCGTATATACACACACTGTGTGTGTGTGTGTGTGTGTGTGTGTGTGTGTGTGTGTGTGTGTGTGTGTGTGTGTGTGTGTGTGTGTGTGTGTGTGTGTGTGTGTGTGTGTGTGTGTGTGTGTGTGTGTGTGTGTATACGTGTGTGTGTGTGTGTGTGTGTGTGTATATATATGTATATGGATTCCTGTATCATTGTGCTATTTGGTCAGCACTCGGCAGTGTTCTCATGGATTAAAGCGACTGAAAAATGGAGTCCTGATGTGCGCTGTGTAAAACAATGTGAAGGAGCCCCCCACACTAGCATTGTTTCCTAAACAATTAACACAAGGTACAATTATTTTGTCCCTGCTGTTCTACATACTGCACCTGCCAAGCAGGTGAAGAAATCACAGAGTGATATGAAATAGCTTAGACTATCAAGATTTTATGGAAGATGCTTCTGAACATATTATTATATATTGCTAGTTGACCACTTCAAATGCTCTAATCTTAAAATAATAACTAAAACGGCTATAAATAGCTAAACGGCTATTTTCGATGCGCGGCTTTGCAGACTGCTGGCTTCTATGGAATTTAAATGACTGAAATCACTTTAATCCATGACTTCTATTGTCCCTGCCTTGCATACATGTAACATGGAAGTCTCATGCCTTTTGAGTTGGCTATTTGGCAAATAACCATCAGTTTGAGCCTCAGCAGTAAGATATGTCCGACAACAACCACTGTGGAGAGTTACCACTTCTGCTTACTTAACCACAGACCTTTCATTCAAAGGAACCCAGTAGTCCAATTCAGGATAAGGCTATTTTGCTGTATTATTCGATTTCCTATAATATAATATGACACACGCTAACTTTTTATTGTTCTGCTGGAAAGCAAGTTGAAACAGGAAGCTAAAATAACAAACCCTACATGGAAATAGTTTGCCTTACAATTTATTACAATTCGAAATGTCCGAGATGAGGTGCTCCGTTTCAAATAGGGAAAAGCAAGTTGTTTTCATAACAGAGTGCAGCCGCAGAACTTGATTTATAGTTGTGTCCATAAATCATTGTGACATTTTCAACTGTGTCAGCTGAATTCTGTTCTTCACGGTACACGCTACACTCTCAGTCAATAGGCAATATGTCTCTGTCCGGAGGGATTAAGACATTGAATCTAGGCAGGTTGGTTTTTGCGGAGTACATTAAGCTGTGTGTTGAACAACTGTTGGGAGAGAGAAGAAGAGCAGAAAGAGAGAGAGAGAGAGAGAGAGAGAGTTGTGTGTGTGTGTGTGTGTGTGTGTGTGTGTGTGTGTGTGTGTGTGTGTGTGTGTGTGTGTGTGTGTGTGTGTGTGTGCGTGTGCGTGCATGTGTGTGCACACATGTATATAAGTGAAGCAGTTGTACAAGTGGAGGAATATTGTGCACTGGGAGAGAAACAGAGAGTAGGAAGATGGAGGGGTGAAGAGGAGAGCAAAAGGAGGAAGATGATGAGGGAGAGGACAGCAGGCACTTGGGGAGAAGAGAGAGAGAGAAGCAGAGGCCTCTGTGTGGAGAGCAAGGCCCTTGTGTAAATGGAGATGTACTAAACCTTTGCTAACCTGGATCGCTCAAGATTAAATATTTATATATGCTATTGTGGAATGGAGCGGCAGCCTGAGGGGAAGCTTAATTTGTTTTCCTCTAGGGCAAATTAATCCCCTCCCCATCATCACCAGAGCGAGGCCATAGTGATTACCACCCTGTCTCTTTCTCTCTGGCTTCCACTGATAGAACAGGCCCTCGAGAGATTTTAGTGGCCAAAGTCCATCTCACAATTATACTTCATCGGCTTCATGCATTTCCATAGATTAAAGGTGAAGCGGCCACACTTGAGGTATATACGAACGCTGAATCCATCACGCCCGTCTTCCTTTCTCTTCACCCTCTCCTCCCCAATCGACACCGTTCTGTCTCAAACATCTGCCGTCTCGTCTATAATGTCGGCCTTTGCTCAAAACCGACTCTGAGATCGAGGCGTCGTCCAACATCCATCATAAACGTAACCAATCTGCTGACAATCAGGTGTTTACCCCCTCAGACGTGTCTGTGTCGTTCAGAGAGTGGTAAACGTTATTCGTATGAAACGGTACAGAAACAATACATGGACGTACAGTGCATTTACTCGCACATTGAATGGATACATAAGCAGCAGGGTGCAAGTGGCAAATGGTCGCAGGCAGCAGCGGTAGTGGCATCTTTCTATGCTAACCGTATGTAAAGCATATGAGTCAGAGGGCAACGCGGTGTGAAAAACATTTGGGTCCCAGGCAGCGCAGATTGACACTGATTGTCGTGCTATTACAGGCAAATGGCAACACTTGGGCGGCAGGCGACAAGGCATGATAATCATGTCATGTCTGGACTAGCAGTGATAGAGAGAATACTACAAAGGGAAGGGGAGATGGTTAAGGTGCAGCATCTAATCCACCCACCCCTGCCATCTTCCACAGTCCTGAGTAGCCTAGACTATAGAGGGGTGAACAGAGCTCATGGGATTGTAGATGGCTGCCACTTTAGAGTTCAAGGCAGGGCTAGAGCTTTCATCTATTTCAATACAATCATGATGGGTTTTAACGTACATTATTGCAAAACTGCAGATCCCACCCTGTCCTCTCTCCTGTTCTGAAGGAGAGAGAGGGGTGGGTGGTAATAATGCTATACTTGTTCTTTGTTACCGTAGGCTACTTTTTTTTTAAATACAGTAGCCTACTACTGGAGTACTAGACATCACAGGATGAGTATGTGATAAAAAATAAAGTCATTTTTGGGGTGAACTACTCCTTTAAGGCACATACCACATAGGCTCCGATGCCTGGCAGCGAGTCCCCGGTTTGATTCCCGGGCCCGGTGGACCTTTGCGGCATGTCACTCCCCGAATCTCTCTATCCCTGTTCCCTGTCTCTCTACACTGTGACTATGAACAAGGGCAAGAAAAGCCAGAGAAAAGTAACGTAAAATGAAAAGTAAATGGACCTGTGCTGGTCCATTTTTTCACACTCTCAAACGAACGCTCCAGATTTAGCTGTGTGAAATGGAAGGCTTATAAGGGACGCGTCGGTGCTGAGGAGGGTTTATAGGGGCAGCTTTTCACACAGTCTGTGTATTTTAGGTCTAGGTATCGTATTAACCCAATACCTCCAGCTGCATGTATGACTCGGTCACATATCCCCTGTGTACATATCAGTTCCCATAATGCAAGCACAGTAAAATAGGCTGCTCTATTACTCTATTATGCCACACAAGGAGAGCGAGAGGAAGGGGCCACAGTTTTGTGGTGATTTAGGGTCAGTAAGTTAACCAGACGGGTGAGTGAGCCAGTCAACACACCACAGACTATATTGTCATTGTCTTGTCCTGCTGTGTCTCCCCTATATTCATTCAGCAGTGATGTGGGTCACCACAGCACGAACATTGCCACCACTTAGCCCAGTTCCCCCTCAAATGGCAAATAAGTATAGGGCCCAGTGTTTTAGAATTATTGTTTTCATGGTATCCAAAGCAGAGCTGTTTTGATGCTGCAAAACTAGTGCTGCAGAACTAGGACTAAAAACAAAGATGGGTACTTGGAACCTATGTAAATTATAAGCCAAAATGAACCCCAACAACCGCTGCCACAGAAATATTATAGGGGAATCACTCTCGTCCTGTCCCGCTCGTTCTGACGAAGGCCGTGGGTTGAGGGAGCATCTTGTTTTTAACCTCGCAGAATAAATAATATAAACATTCAACTTTTTTGTATTCTTGAGTTGGAGTCCCGCCCATCCTTTGATCTCTCAGTCAGCCGGCCATCCCGTAGACCGATTAGTCAGCCAGACATCCAGTCAGCCAGCAGCCAGTCAGCCGTTGAGCCAGGCAGTCAGTCAGTCGGACTGAATGGGACAGCGGGTTAAGTGGCTGGACAAACTGTTCTTGCCATGCAGCCTGATAACGTGTGCATTACACACGTACAGTGCACTGGGAGTCCACAGCTTAATGACTGCAATCCGAGCTCCCTGCTAAACAAACGGGCCCGACCTGTGAAGTAAAAATCCCCCGTCTATCCCCCTGCTTCTTCGTCTCTCCGAGTCGCTCGGCACATCAAAAAAAAACTTAAGACCGGCGGTGAGCCCGGGCCCAGTGGCCGCGTTCCATTTCTTTAATCTTTCAATTATTGTTACTGTTGTTATTCGGCATATTTTCACAAGGAAATGTTAGAAGTTAGCCGGTGATGGGTCTCTCGTTGTGTGAGAGTGTGGATGAATGACCTAATTGATTCATCATGACACCGACACGGCAGAAAGACGCTGTCTGACACGAAGGGCTCCCGTTAAGGGATATGCATTCTTTCATTTCTACCCCTGTCTACTCTGCTGCAATTTCAATTCTCTCCGTCTCTGTTCCATACTGCCCCCCGCCCCTCACACACACACACACACACACACACACACACACACACACACACACACACACACACACACACACACACACACACACACACACACACACACACACTTTCTCTCTTTCTCTCTTTCTCTCTTTCTCTTGTACTGAATGCTTCATTTCAAGCTTTTCTTGGCTGTCAGTGTCTCTCTAATCTTACAGCATTACTTATGCTTAGCTATTAGAGAGAGTTCAAGCTGTGGTGTTCAAGGTTGTTATTTTGATGGACTCCATACTGTAGCTAACTTCACCAGACCAATCTCGCCCTGACTCAATGGCACTTAGCAAGCGATCACTGGTGCGAATACTTTGTCAAAACATACTTACCGATGTTGTTGTTAATCTTGTGGAGAGAAATTGGCAAACACATCTTAGGACTTTGCTTTCTGCCTCAGATCTCTGCATTCTAGATCAAATATCCATTATATAGTATATAGTGTGTGTGTATGTGTGTGTATATATACTAGGGGTTTGGACCGCTATGCGGCCCTCACATCTAGAGTTCGGGCCGCTACAGTATGCCGCCCTCACACCCCGATCGGACTGATATGTCTGACGGTCTCGGCGGTTCTGGACAACCGCCAACGACTCGGCGGCAGACACTGCACTCCCGTGAGTCCTTGCTGATGTGCACGCTGAGTTTGAAGTCGGCCGGTCCCATATGCGCATGACCATATATGGGCATGGCGGTCGCATCTGTGGCTCTGCGGATCTCCATATATGCCGATATGGGTATATCGGGTTTGTTTATGGTTATGGAAGATTAGCATTGCAAAGAGAAATGCTGATAGCAGAGAGAGACAGACAGACAGGCAGGCAGGCAGGTGGACAGACACACAGGTACTGTGTGGTTTACAGACTCAAATTAAATCCTCGTAATACAGGAAAATCCATATCTTTACAACAGTGTAAAACGGACCCATACAGTCCATATTCACATTCAGTGGTCAGGGATCTGGGTTAAATTGATACAAAGGTCTGGGCTGGATAGCTCAGTTAGTATAGGGCTCGCCCTTGAATCACAAGGCTCTGGGTTCGATCCCAGGCACCTCCAACTCAGTGTATGAATGGCACAGCGTGGATAACTAAAAGGAGTGCGTTAAGTACCGGGAACTGGTAGGTGTGGCACTCCACCTCAGCAATCCCATCTCCCAGGGGTCGAGCGTGTTGTAATGGGGATAGACGCCCTCGTCGCTTGGCTAATACCGACAATAAGCCACTCCGACCTACTTACTTACTACTTAAAGATGTAGCTGTGTAGGGGACAGAATGAAAGGGTTGTGGAGGTCTGGCTTGCACTGTAGAACATAGAAGTATTAAGGCCTGTAATAGGAAACAGTGACCCCCCCCCCCCCCCAGCTCTCTCTGTGTGTTTAGTCCCAGCTGCCTATCAAAAACTAATATCCTCAAATTTGACGGTGGTGTTGTCCTTTGAAATTAGAAAGAATCTGTGTCTAATGCCATAAGCTAAACCTGGCCACTCTGAACTCTAACCCTGTCTCTACCATCTCCTCTCTCTCTCTCCTGTACTCCAGCCTGAGAAAGGGAGAGGCTGTTTTTAAAGACCCTCAAACTCTCCCTGCCCACCCACCATCTACCTCTGCTCCTTTCTAAATCCCCTCTCTCAAACCTTCATCCCTCATTCTCTCTGTCCTTCACTTCCTCCTGTGCCCCCCCCCCCCTCTCTCCCTCTCTCTCTCTCTCTCTCTCTCTCTCTCTCCATCTCTCCAGTCATTTTTAAATACAGTAACACAATCTGAGGGAAAACTGATATAATCTTTTCTAAACTATAAAAGTCAGTCACCCAGAGAAACATCTGCACGGTCAAATTTAAAACAAACTGTCAGGGAGTCGGGTGTCCCATAAAGGCACAGCAGACCAGGAGGAGAGAGAGAGGGGGGGGGGGAGAGAAAGGGCGAGAGAGATGTGGAAAATAGTCGCAGAGAGAGAGGTAGAGGAAGAGAGAGGAAGAGAGTGATTTTAAGGAGTCAGTTTTAGTGCTTTCCACAAGGACGTTACCTAAACACACATAACACTCTCTGCTTGTACTTGGGTTTCACTCTCTCTTTCTCTTTCTCTCTCTCTCTCTCTCTCTCTCTCTCTCTCTCTCTCTCTCTCTCTGTCTCTCCCTTTCTCTCTGTGACAAATCAGTTGCCTACATTTCCATCAAAACGTGGGATAAACAGTCATGCAAAAGTACACATTTATTATAATTATCAACACTATTACATTTCATCTCTACAACATTTTAAATGTTGGATATATCCTCTTAAACTAGAAAGGGGAGCTCCGCAAGTTTAGGTGGCCTACCCATGGAGGGCTGTGTAAGTGGTGGGTTGCAGCCATCAGGACCTGGGGAAGCTGTGGGGTAAAATTGCATTTATACGACATAAGTATAAATGCCACGTTTCTTATTTGTGACACACCTTATGGACAGAAGTGAGTGCTTTTAATCCAATTTGGGGTTGATTGGATGTTGCGTTCATGTTATATGGCATTTCTTGTAAGAAGTAAGCCCCTCCCACTACTTTTTGAAGCCAATTACAGGCAAACTGTGTGGAATATCAAAACCCTATTGATGGACTTTTCAAAAAACAAGAATGACACAGTCAGATTATATCAGTTTGTGCTAAGATAAAACATAAAACGCTCGAAAAGTACCGTCTTGACTTGCATCTTACTAAACATTACCAACAATATATATATTTTAAACTCAATAGTTAAATTAGGGTGCCTTTCACATCTAAAGCTCACTAGTGGATATATTCATGCAGTCTTAAGGTGGCTGCGTGCTACCATTTTAAGTGATCACCCTTTCACTTTTTAGGTGGAAATGTTTTCACCTAAAAGGTGAAAAAATACCGCTGACAACGTCGTCAGATGGGGTGCTCTCGGTTTGGGCCATTCGTCAATCAAATAAAACATGTTAAGATTAATGAACCAACTGATGCACATTTCCATCTTTATGTAGCGCCGGCAGTTGTGATCCCATAGCCTGAGAGGACGTTCGGGTGAACGCTGACTGATTCAGTCAGTGACGACACGTCGAATTCTGTGCCTATTCATTGCGCCCAAGTGGAGCTTACTATGAAACCCTGCTCGGGTTGTGTGTGTGTCTCTGTCTGTCTGTGTGTGTGCAGTATTGTGTGCGTGCACTGCCTGTGTGCAGCCGCCAGAGTGCAGCTACAGTCAAAACACACACACACACACACACACACACACACACACACACACACACACACACACACAGTACAATGAACATAATAGGCGCTGGGGAGTCACTTCATGGTGTCTGAACATGTCAATGTTCTAACCCCCAAACACGGTGAAATAGCACGGATTGACAAACGGCAATTCCTTGCATAGATGACTAGGAACTCCGAAACTCTGTGCATAGGAGAACCATATCCCCCCCACTAACTTCAATTCGAGGCGGAGACAGTCACGTGACTTTCTCTCTACGCTCTCCCCATCACGGTGAAATAACACGGATTACAAGTCCGTAAATACACAATATTGTCGAGCTGCGTTCGCTTCCAGCGTTCGCGCGTCTTACTTGTAGTATGGGAAGGCATTGTGGACTCCCCATTGGTTTAAGCCAATGACAGCCAATGAGGAGAAAGTCATGATGAAAAAGTCACTAGTAGCGCAGGGACTGAATATAGACCAGCTTGCTCCACAAGCTGGTAGAAATGACCGCCCAATCATGGAACGTAGTGTTTTGGATTACATATCTCAGGCGAGTTTCACGTCTGAAAGTTGACTTTCATACTGCATTGAAATGAATTGATTTCATTGACTTTCAAACAAACCACATAATTTAGAAAATGGTCTGCAGCAATGTCAAGTATACCATGAATTGTAGTCAATTGGCTAAACATGACAGGCCGCGGGTATAGTATGCCTCATCCTAGAGTGAGTGAGCATAGTTAAACAATCCTACACATTCTACACAATACCAATTCCCATTTGGTTTCACAGAACGCCACTGAAGTACAGCACGCTGAACTGGGGCCACAGTGCATCCTCCACTCTGCCCCGTCTGTGTTGAGCTGAGGGCTGGATTGCTTTAATTGATTTAATGGGGGAGCATGGAGTCAGGATGGGAGATAGAGAACACAGGATGCTCAAGGGAAGTCAAGTGTGTTTCACTACCGCAACTCCATCTTTAGGCAGCCAGTGTCAGTTGGTACAAGCTGCCAACAGTTATGATACATCAACGCAAACAAAAAACACGCTCTCCCTCACACACACACACACAAACATAAATATACACTCACACAGACATACAGACAGACAGACACGCACACTTTTTCTCTGCCTGGAACACTGTGCTCTCTGCTAATGGTTTGAATAACACCCAGAGTGGTGTATTAAAGCTTTAGCGAGGTGTGTATGTGTGTGTGCATGTGTCTCTGTGTGTGTGTGGAGGGGGTTCATGGGGACATGGTGGCAGCAGCTCACACTAATAATGCCACCCTGAATGGTGTGTCTAATTACTTGGCCTGGAGATAGCTTTTAGCTAAATCACCCCACCTTTTGAAGAGCCTGTATCAACAGTGACAAGGGGCTGAACAATTACATTAGCCCCTCTCCCTATCCAGCACGGCCCAGCACTACCAATCGGCGTGATTTCCAGCCATTTCATTGTTATCATCGCTCACCCCTCCCCTCCCCTCCCTTCTGCGATGATGTTTGGCCCTGCAAGAGAGACACAAAAGCGAGAGAGTGGACTTGAGCGAGAGTCGTGACAGTTGCTGAGAGTGAAGCCTGGTTCATACTTGAAGTATTTATTTTACGCGACACATTTCTTTGTCATTTTGACACTTTCGTTGTGCGACATGTCGTTGGACACACATCGCTCCAAGCATAAATTGGCCTTTAGGCTTAAGGGGAATTGAGTGAGAAAGGGAAAACGAGAGGTTGAAACAAGAAGAGAGGCCAGAGAAATAGCGGAGTGAGAGAGAAAAGGGAGGTAGAGAGAAGAGAAGAGGAGGTAGAGTGATGGGGAGAGGAGAGGGCTTACTTATGTTAATGTTTTCACTGCTACGCTACAAAATCCTGAGCGTCAGTTTCAATCAGAGTGTATAAAAATGGACCCACAAGGGTCCATTTCGGGTCCCGTTTTACACTCGAGTTCAATTAACAGTGAAGATTTGTGTAGTCTCTTGGCCGTGGCAGAGAGCAGGGTAAACCTGACCCAGGGCAGAGAGTGGAGTGGCCTGCTTACTTTAACCACTTGAGCCCTATATACTTCTTTTTTTTTTATGTAATTTTTTAATTTTCACCTATAATGACATGCCTCCCAAAAAGGGACACCAGGTTGAAAGTGGTTAACCCATTAAGACCTCTGGCCGATTCTATACAAATGCCTACTAAATCAGTGGTTCTCACACTTTCAAGATGTTTAAAAAATGTCACTTCATGCCACGCTACAAGCTTTTACATCTGCTATTTTTGAATAGCCAACGCAAAAATTCTTTCCCGGTTTTAATGGGTTAATTGATACTGGAGAGAGGTGCTTGCAGCCAACAGTGCCAAACAAACAGATGCACACGCACAAGAGCACGCACTTAAGCCCTATTTTATCATTTATATTTAGTCGAAATGGAAGATCTACAAGCTCACTAGGCTCCTTTTTTCTAAAAGAATTTGCCAAAAAAAAGAAAAGAAACCTGAAGAGTACTTTTACTTTTGGTACTTTAATGTAGAACTTTTACTTGTATTTTTACATTGAGGTGTTGCTACTTTTACTAAAGTGAAACATTACTAGTACTTTTCCCACCACTGTTTTTTTTTTTACCTCGGATTGTGTTTCAATATATCATCTCCCATCTCTCCTCTATCTTGCTGCAGTCTCTCTCAGCATGCAGTCACACATATCGTTGCTGCAGGCAGAAACCTTGTATGTCCAAAACCGTTACTTTCAGGTAATGGGGTGGAGTGTAATCCAGTGTAGTTACAGTATACTTCTTAACTTCTTGTTAATACTTTTCATTGAGTCAATATTTATAAAACCCACAAACAGAGGAAACCACCTGGCATCCCTATTTTGGGCATGCCATTAAAGGCAAAATGTTTTAAAAAATGACAATTTTTCTTCAAATAGCTGTCATATGACAAAGTATAAAGTAAGGCATTCATTTTTATGAAAGAATTAATAAATATGGAGATACAAGGTTTTTGCCTGACAGCGATGATGTACAAACATGTTTACACACACACACACACACACACACACACACACACACACACACACACACACACACACACACACACACACACACACACACACACACACACACACACACACACACACACACACGTGTACACACACATGCACACGCACACACACACACACACAGTACAATGAACATAATAGGCGCTGGGGAGTCACTTCATGGTGTCTGAACAGGAGGTCTGATGGAGCACTGGGAGACATCAGAGCAGAGGATCCATGGGGTCAACGCTTGACCTCCATACTCCCCGGTCACGTCTAACTTACCAGGAGCCGTGGGGAGAGAGCGGAATACCACAATACCTCCGAGAGACACTAAACATCACTAGGAAGTTTAAACAAATTAAAGGAGGGGGGAGTGAAACCGAGGCCAAAAGAGAAGGCCATTAATGTAAAACAGTGGTTCCCGACTTTTTTCTGGATAAGGGCCCACTTGAAAATCTTGAAAGCGTTCATGGCCCACTGCGCCCAGCCATCTGACCTCTTAGGGGGTTTGGATACATTTCAGAATATTTATTTTGGTGATCAATCAATCGATTGTGTTCCGGCTTTGATTAACCCATTAAGACCTGAGGCTGATTCTACAAATGCCTTCTAAATCAGCAGTTCTCAAACTTGTTAGTGCCAAGGACCCCCAAAATGCTATGCATTTGGCCGCAGACTTGTAGATCTGCTATTCTTCAACAGCCAACGCTAAAATCCAAAATGTCACAGATGCTTTCCCGTTTTTTTTTACTAGAAGTACTAGATTCTGATAGTAATCATGGCTATAGAGTGTTTGTTCAGTAACAGGGTGACACTGTTTCTCCAGCTCTTTAGTAAACAGTAAATACACTTTCAGGTAGGTGACAACATTTCAGCCAATCGGGAAAGAGTACCCATTTGTCAGCTTCATTTATATAGCGTTCCAGTTCCAATTGTGTCTGCTCATTTCTTTGTGTCATCACTTCCAAATTCACTAGTTAGATCTGTATCCTGTCTGAGTTCAACATCCTGGTTGGATAAAATTGGTATCTGACCTGAAAATAAAGTTTCTGTTTAATAAAGAGCTGGAGAGACTCCTGTTACTGAACAAACACTCTATAGCAATGAATACTATCTGAATATAGAGCTATTTAACACTTATTTTAACCAAAGAAAATCACTTACCCTACCTTTTTAATTAAGAATCTCACATATAACAAGGCAAAATAGAGGCTCAGGTGTGCATATAGTATTAGTGGAGCCACTTTTCGCCAGACATTTCGATCACCCTCTGGTGGAGTGACGCATACATACAGTACATACTACATTTGCAGACAGACAGACTCATTTCATTAGTTTCACAGTCACACTCAATGATGATTCATAAGACAGAGTGACAGAGTTGTGGAATTATGATGTGATCATTCATAATATGCTAGCAGTGGCAACACATTATATGCTCTTCTGGGTATTAATGAATGATTCATAATCATGTTAAGCTCTCTTTATGGTGAAGGGGAACTCCCAACGCTTACTCATGTAAAATGATAAACAAAGAAAAAAACAAAGCAAATGCCTTTCTTAAGATAAGTAGTTTAAATCCCTGGCTGACAAAATGATACTAAAGGTTTGGGTTGTTTAGTTACCTTGCCATGATGTAACTCCAAAGGTGGACAAGGAAAAAAAAAGGTTGCTCCAATGATTAGAAACTGATCATTCAAAATATGCTCCTCATTGACTTACATTGTACGGTGAAACAGCTCTCAAAGTCATTTCTCTTTTAACGTGTAAACACTAAACAAACACATTGGATTCATACAACATAGATCACAAAACCCTTACTGTCTGCTTATTCGACTGATATGCCCATATATGGACATCTCTCTATCTGTCTGTCCTTGTCTCTTTTATGCCCATATACTGTATGGAGATCCCTGATGTCATCAGTATATTGGCATGCCCCCTTTTGTGCCCATATATGGAGCCGACTGGTTTGGTCATAGCTGCATTGGGAACTCCTTATATGGTTATGGCTGAGTCATGGGGACATGAGTGTAACGACGTGGCCCGCCCGCTGGCCTGCCAGCCGGTCCTCCCTTTAGCCATTTTTAATATAGGATAAAAATGTCAACTTTCTGTTGATTTTACTATGTGAAGATCCGGATCTGTGGATCCAGTCCGGATTTTCTTCCTAATACAAATATCAAAATTAACAGGAAGTTCACATTTTTATAAAAAAGAACAAAACTACTGAGTTTTGTGATGTTCTATATATTGTCTGAATCAGCTTTGTTTGCGTTTGTTTACGCGCTAAAAGAGTGACTTTGAGAGATGTTTCACCGTACAATGAAAGTCAATGAGGAGCATATTTAGAATGATCAATTTCTAATCAATGGAGCAATTATTTTTGATTTCTTGTCCACCTTTGGAGTTACATCATGGCAAGGTAAATACACAACCCAAACCTCTACCAAAGAGTTCCTGCTCTTTAAAAGACTGAACGTTCTAATAATCAATCTCGGTGTCAAATGAACGTGTTCCCTTTTGAATTACAACTATTCACACATTATTAGTATGGACCCAGAGGTTTTGGGTGACAGAGACCTAATGAAACAGATGGGGACAAATGGCAGATTAGTGAGGCAGATGTAAAGCGATGTATGAACTTCATCTGAATTAAAAGTGAATTGTTTGTCAGAGCGAGACCGCAAGCCACAAGAACCCTGAGTGGGATAGAGACACTATGGGGGAGAAGAGTGGAGCTAAGTGGGGTTGGATCACTCGACAACAGCCCTGCCCCACCCCATTACCCTTGGAGCTCCGTGATCTCACCCCCACCTTGTATACCCCTCTCTCCACAGACCCCCAGCACCATGTACCCCCCTGAATGCCCCATGCACACCCCCCTGCCTTACTCCCTGCTCTAAGGGGTCAGCCCACCAGCTATAGCTACAATGACACCAATACTTGGCTCTCAGATGGTGAATGGAGAGAATGAGATAGACACACATTATGCACACACACACACACACACACACACACACACACACACACACACACACACAAGGAGACAACACACAAACAAAACCACATACACAGAAAGAGAGAGTGAGATATAGGCTCCCTCTCCATGTGAAGGGCCCTGCAAGCACTGTGCATAATTTTATGGATGCGTCGTTCTTGTGAGTGGGGCTTTGCCTAATGGCAACACACCTTATTGTTAAATGCCTGTGTCGTACACACACACACACACACACACACACACACACACACACACACACACACACACACACACACACACGGTATGGAAAATGTCCATGCATTGGCCTGCTCGGCACAGAGACTTGATGTGTTTGTGTGTGTGTGTTTTGACGTTGGATTACAGTGTACTCATTTATGCACAACGCACGCACACAAACTTCATGTTGGTCGGTAATTTACATTATGTCCATGGTATCGCCACAGAGGCTGTTCCATCTGGTTTGACCATAGTGTAACCTTGTGTTTGAATGTATTATATTGCGCTTTTTGTGCAGATCCAAATCCAGATCCAATAATTTGCGTGCGTGCGTGCAGGGGTGTGTGAAGGAGATCCTTGCAGACTGGACACAACAGAAGCTGCTCTCTCTCTCTCTCTCTCTAACTCTCTAACTCTCTTTCATATAAACTCCCTCTGTCTTCCATCCTCAGGTCCCTTTCTCTGTGCCACACAAAAGCTTGTGTAGAGGTGTGTGTGTGTATGTGGGGGGGGGGGGGGGTGCATGGGCACTGGCAGTGAGAGGGCAACAGACATAGTAACACACATGCGCGCGCACGCACGCACAAATCCACACGCATCCACTCAAACATACACACACACACCATCACCCACAGGCAAACACAGCTGGACACACACACACACACACACACACACACACACACACACACACACACACACACACACACACACACACACACACACACACACACACACACACACACACAAAACAGCGGCATCATTGTGCAGGGCTTTTTATCTGAATGATTGCCCCCAATTAGATCCCTGCTCACAGTAGGTGAGAACAGGCAGCTATCTGGAGGAGAGGGGAGGAGAGGAGAGGGGAGTAGAGGACGGGAGGAGGAGAGGAGACGGGAGGAGAGGATCGGAGGGGAACAGAGGAGAGGAGAGACGAGACGAGACTAGAGGGCAGATTGGGTGAGACCAGTAATGAAGAAGCGAGAAGGTAGGATGATGAGGGAGGAGCAGGGGCACAAGCAATGAGGAAGAGGAGCGAGAGAGTGAGTGAGGGAATAAAATGAAGAAATAGAGAGGAGAGTGATCTGACTTTGTATTATCATTCCTTTCTGACCTTTTAGTTGAGTTTTAGTTTTTCTCAATATTGTAAAGCACTGGGGCTATATTATTTGTATGGAAGGTGCTATACAGTAAGTGTGTATGTGTGTGGAGCAGGGCATTGTTGTTAATTAGCTGAAACCTAGTATCCCTATTCTGGGTTGAACATTCGGTGAAACATGGCAGATCTGTAGATCAGCTATTTTTGCCAAAGAGATTTTGTTAAGACAAAGGAGCAGACCAAGTATAGAGCCCCGACAGACCCTGGTCAACTAAGTATATAGGATTTACTGTAAGTGGTTAAAGAACCCCAATGTTAAGTTAACGAAAAGGCGTTTCCATTAAAGTTTCAACCACACATACGCAAAAAGAGTCCTGGGCTCGAATCCCTGCTCAGAACTGGTGTAGTAAATCATCTGCTCTGGACTGGTCCTGTCCTGGTAAAGTGGAAATGTCATAAAATTCATCTTGGGGGGAGGAAAGGAAAAACGTATCCGGAAGGCTTTTGTGTTTTCCTTAGCGTATGGGGGGATACTTTTCTACACACAGAACAGCCACGCTGGGCCACCACTGTCCACTAAAACCCCATGTTTACACTGTATTGTTTTTAATCACAGCTAGCCTAAACTCACATGTCATTTTCTCTCTCTTTTCACATACCAAAACAAAAACACAGACATGACTCACAAAGTCACACACACACGTGCGTGTGCGGCCGTGCGCACACAGGCACACGCATACATTTGCACACAAATGGACACAAACACACACAAACACAAACATACAGTACACTCTGCACTACAATTACTCCTCAATTAGAGGTAATAACATGACCACTTCCTGACCAATCACCTGCAGCCCTGGCTATGACTCACCGTGTAGTTCCTGCGCAAGCACACACACACACACACACACACACACACACACACACACACACACACACACACACACACACACACACACACACACACACACACACACACACACACACACACACACACAGGATGAGATTGTTTATAAAGTTGGTTGCTGTATAAAATGTTGGGTTTTCTTTTGTGAGCGCCATGCTTTGTTAGTCAGACAGGTGGAGGGGGACCTTTCCCTGCTTTTATGGAGATAAATGTTAGCTCTTTGTGGTATTCCCACTAAATGCCTATGGTGTGAACGAACACACACACACACACACACACACACACACACACACACACACACACACACACACACACACACACACACACACACACACACACACACACACACACACTCTTTACACTCAAACTGCTGTAAAAGTCTTCTCCCACTCACTCTCTCCACCGTTCCCTCATGGATGAGAGAGATAGGACAGTCTCTCCCCACAGCAGGCAGTGTCTTCGCTGTTCCCTGCCTTCTTAAACAAGCATCGTTATACGCTCCTTTATTTCTCCTGGAAGAGCCAGCAGCTTGTAGATCGGCTATTTTCACTGTTTGCCGTCGTCGTCTTCTTTTTTTTCGCGTATATCATCGTCAAATGTCCAACTCAGGGTCGTGTGGCCACGCCCTTGTCTCTGTTCCCACTTGGAAGAGGCTGGCCTCTGAAGGTGGTCTGTACAGGGTACAGGTGGTGATTATGTGTCTGCTCAGGCTCGCCACAATAGCATGCTGCTCTGTCTGCCATGCCCCACGTCTTCATAGTTGACTTGAAGAAACCAACCCCAGTTTGCAGGCGGTTCAGCAGAGTCCATTGCCGGTGCGGTCGACCTTCTCCTATGATGCCCTCTCCTGGGTCACTGATGTAGCAGTGGATATGTGAGGGCCCGGCTGGCTCCCACTCACTGCTTCCAGGATGCCGTCAGCCATGCACGTGTAGACAAGTCCTCAGAGACGGAACGGAGCATCTCTTGTGCCGCCTTTTGTTGTATGGGTGGTGGGACTCGAGTCTGTTTGGCAGTGCTGTTATCGTTGTAGTGTCATGCATGATATGCCAGTCAAGTTGAAGCACTGAAAGACCGTCATGCTCGATGGTTGGGATGGACGCCCGTCCTCGTTCTGTTTGTCAAGTACTGTATATAGGGTTAAGTGGTTAACATGTTTGAAAACACAAGATTATGTGTGTGTGTGTGTGTGTGTGTTTGTTTTTGTTTCCGTGTTGGGGGTATAAGCTTGTCAGATAGGGAGCTCCAAGAAAAAAGGTCGGGACTATCGAGAGCTAAAAGCGAACCACCGGACACGTGTGTGTGTGTGTGTGTGTGTGTGTGTGTGTGTGTGTGTGTGTGTGTGTGTGTGTGTGTGTGTGTGTGTGTGTGTGTGTGTGTGTGTGTGTGTGTGTGTGTGTGTGTGTGTGTGTGTGTGTGTGTGTGTGTGTGTGTGTGTGTACGTACGTCTGGGGGGTATAAGCTTGTCAGATAGGGAGCCCCAAGAAAAAAGGTCGGGACTATCGAGAGCTAAAAGCGAACCACCGGACCAAACAGTGCCAAATGTATTGTGCACAATGTCACTAGACTGACATACAATCCCACTAATTTGTGTTGACATATATTCTATACTTTTCGGAAATATTTACTTTTTTAAATAACTTTTCATAATGGAAGAAGTCAATGGGTTGTCTGTGTATCTGTCCGCAGGTAATTTCATTGAGAACGTGTAGATTGGCTTTAAATTAACAGATTATTTTACTGTGTAGTAAACTGACAAAATGTGCCCAGATGTCCGCCTTCAAAATAGTGAGTTTTTATGCCTTGTTGTTGTTACAGATCTCAGCCTACCTAATAATATCTTCCCCCAGTAGTGCTGAGCTAGCATGAAGCATAGCGTCACAGTTCCATGTGTGTCCCAGAAGTAAATGGAAAATCAACAATAAATATTAGTCGGCTATAATCAATCATGTAATGTCACTGAATCGATGCAGAATTGTCCACATCACGATACATCTCACAATCGATCAATTTCCACACCTCTAGGAGTCATACGCCTCACAACAAGGCGGTCCATTAAAATATGGCTCGATGTCTGCTACTCCAACGTTGCCACACTTGTGCTGCTGGCCAAGCTTTGCTTAAATGGTGCATTTATAGTGTCTATGCGTCTTTATCCAAAGAACATTACAATGAGCATTACATTCACCCATGTTAAAGACGCACTCCACACAAAATCATGTTTTTGGCACTCTGCTTTTCTCTAAAGCATTAATATGGATGTTTACCTCCAAACCTGGCCTTAAGACCCGCCCTCTCTGTGAAAGAAGGTGTGACACATGACATGAAATTCAGGTACTCCGCAACGTCACCCATGACACGCACATCAAATCCTGGGCATGCATAAACACCTGACGTGCTTGCAATGCCCTGCATAATGCATGGCTGCATAATGCATGCTTTTATTTCTGTATTTATTTGGGGGGGGATTCCAGGGGCGTGGCATATTATCATATTCATGAGGGGTTGTTTCTACAGGAGTGCATATTGGCATAATTAATAGATCCTGGAATTGTTCATGAAGGCAAAGACAGAGCCAAGTTCAAGGTACTATAAAACTCTTTATAGATGTTTTTTGTGTGAGAAATATACTTGACAGGTGCATTATTGATCAAACATTTATATTTTTGACCAAGTTTGGATGTGTGAACTGGAACTTTAAATTTAACCCTAACCCATGACATGAGTGTTCCTGACTGAATTTAGATACAGTATAAAACGTGTGAAAATGTCTTTGGCCTACTGGCAGCTTGCACAAGAAATGTGGTGCTGAGTGCTGAGATTGTCATAATAAAACCGAAAGTGACTGAATCTCATGTTTACCTTTTAAAGTTAGACTCTAGAATAGAATAAAACATCGACTTTAAGTTCTATTCTATTTTAACCTCTTGACAAGTCATATGCTCCACTGGGCAGGGCTCCATACTGTGACATAAGGACAGGTTTTATAGTCCAGTCCAGTAAAGCTGCCATTACTGGAGTGCCAGGAATTCACCACATGGTTATTTAAGTCCTAATGTGACTCTCCCTCGCCCTCTCTCTCCCAATGCTCTCCCCTCTGTGCCTTTTTTCTCTTTTTTCCAACGCTTACCTTCTATTCTATTTGCCAGGCTTGGAGCAGCCATTAGTGTGACATCTAATTAACTCATTTTATTCAGCCGTCCAATTTAATTAAAAGGCAAATTCCACGGCACATTGCCGAAGCGGACAAAGTTACAGCAAATCACTTTGAAGGACGGTTTATGCTGCAGATTCATTTCATGTGGATAATATACCTGGCGCGGCTCGGCCACAGAGGCACGACACGCAATATCACCACCCTCCATCTAACCTCAGCGCTCCTACTCTATTGGCAAGTCAATAGAGTACCCCCCCCACCCCACCCCCTTGTTGCCCCTCAGCCTCCTCTCATGCCTATAGGATCATGCCACCCCCCGCCCCCATACTAAACATTAACGGATTGACACTATCACACCGGCTATCCGGCAGAGCCCCTTTCACACATAATTACAGGCTCTCGTTTCCCCCTAGCAGAGGGAACAGGTGCAGGGGGGGTAGGGGGGCGTAGTGGGGGGGTGGGGTTTAGTCCAGGCCCACTGTCTCCACGGGCTTAGGGGCCTTTTCCTGACTCTGAGAGGGCCTGTATTGACAGAGGTGGAGGGGGGGGGGGCAGAGCTGAGGAGGGGTGAGTGATAGTGGTGGTTGTGGTGGGACAGGGGGGGGGGGACAGGGACGCCAGCGCCAATAAATCAGTGTGAACGTGTAAATGCCACCGCGTCACATTCCCTCCGAGAACAGGGGTTGGGGGGTGGGGGGGGGGGTGGGTCGAGGGCAAACGGCTACAAGTTCCTTTCTCTTTCTGTTGCTGTTGTTTTAAGGCCTACTACCCCACCACCCCCCCAGCCCCATCCCTAACTCACCCAACCCTCCTCCCACACACACTATCCATGCATGTTTTCTTTTCCTCTCTCTCTCTCTCTCTCTCTCTCTCTCTCTCTCTCTCTCTCTCTCTCTCTCTCTCTCTCTCTCTCTCTCTCTCTCTCTCTCTCTCTCTCTCTCTCTCTCTCTCTCTCTCTCTCTCTCTCTCTCTCTCTCTCGGCTCCCCCAAGAAGCTAATAGCATAATGTGAGCAAGAATGTTCCAGGGGTTTCCTGTGAATTCTGCCATTAGTCATCTGAATGACCTCTCTGCTTCTCCCCTTTCCCTTCCCTGTCACTAACGCTGGAGCAAGAGCTGCCTGGAGAGAAGAGGAGGGGGGGGGTGGCACAGGGCTAAATAGGAACCAGAGGTTAGCTGTGTGTGTGTGTGTGTGTGTGTGTGTGTGAGAGAGAGAGAGAGAGGGAGAGAGAGAACGCTCAAATGTGTTTGTGTGCAGCTACACACTTAATGTATACATGCTTGCTATACATGCATGCTTTCAGTGCTTGTGTATGTTTACTATTGAATACAAGCGTGTGTGTGTGTGTGTGTGTGTGTGTGTGTGTGTGTGTGTGTGTGTGTGTGTGTGTGTGTGTGTGTGTGTGTGTGTGTGTGTGTGTGTGTGTGTGTGTGTGTGTGTGTGTGTGTGTGTGTGTGTGTGTGTGTGTGTGTGTGTGTGTGTGAGAGAGAGATGTGGAAGCTCCCCCACCCAGCAGGGTGCAGGGGTAGAGCCCCAGTACTTACCCCCTTGACACCGAGCAGTTAACTGGGAGGGGAGAGAGAGAGAGAGAGAGAAGGAGGGATGGCGGGTGGGGGTCCGAGGGGGGGGGGGGGGGTGCTGGAGGGGTGCAGCAGACAGAACAAGAGAGCGAGAGAGTTTGTGTCACCGCCGCCGTCATCGACCAAATTACTTGTTTATGTTCCTTTCAGCGCAAATAACCAAAGCAATTATTTGCTTTCACAGTACAGCAACTACTTTGGCTATGTCAATACAGCTTATTTGGATTGATTAGACAGAAAGACGGAGAGAATGGGGCCGTTATGCTTTGCAGTTGCAACAATTACACACGCATAAACATCATTATCTTGGATAAGTCAGCGTTTGCAGTGGGGTGCATGCAATTAGTTGCCCCGAGGGGGGGAGTTGCAGCTAAAAAGCAAACAGACGCTGACAAATTTAACTCTGAGTGATGCAATATTTTTGGGATCTGGGAAGGGATTTTTGGCATTTGAGGCCAATTATTTATGGAAGAGATTCTGAAAGATTCAGCGTCGGGCCTCAGAGCAGATGTTTCTGATACTTGTGATGTTTTCTCGAGATATAGGATTGTTTTGAGCCTCTCCTCTCTGGTTCTGCAGTGTAATCCTGTCAAAACGGGTCACTGGCTTTTATTGACAGGACTCGGATAAATTAACCCACCTCCACATGTGCGTGTGTGTGTGTGTGTGTGGGCGTGCATGTTTGTGTGTGTGTGTGCGTGCGAGTTCATGAATCGTTTATGACTCCACATCAGTTGCTTCGGCTCACTGGGTGTATCAGGCAACAAAAGGAAAAAAGTTGGCAACCAGCTATGCTGCAGACCCTAAACCTAAGAGGATTGTGGAGAAAACGAGAAGTCGGCCAACTCATACTAACTTCAAGACGTTAAGACACGCTACATTTACATCTGAAGTGTTTAGCTGATGTATTCATCCAGAGCGACTGACAGTGAGTGAGCAGGACAGGAAGCCCAGCTGTTCACATTAACTGTAGTTCATACAGGGCTTAAACATGTGTCCTTTCTGCTACCAGACACTCGCTAACCACTGGGCCATCCTGCTGCTCGCCACAGCAGAACCAGCCAGAGCTTGTACTGTACCAGAGCAGGCAGCGACGGCCATTATATATATAGTTAGAACAACCAGGCCCCCCTCAGTAGCTGTTACCTATCCTTGCACCCCCCCCTCCCTAATTCATCCCTCCCTCCATCCATCCCAAGCTCCCCACCTCCACCCTCCTCCAGCACCACCACCCCCACATCAAAGGCCATCAATCTCCCACAGTACAGGGGGAAAGGCAAATATTTAGAGAAGGACTGAGCCCCCATAAATCTGTAGTGGGAGAGAGAGGGAGAACATGATACCCCACCCACCCACCCACCCACCCACACTACGCTTTCCTATAGCCCTGCAATCCACAGTCCCCTTGCCTTTGCCCCCCCCACCCCGGTCCCTAGGCACTCCTCTGACTTGACGGCCAGAGAGGAAGCGGGAGTGGGAGGCCGCAGGAACCGGGGAGGAAGAGGTTCTGTGGCAACACCAACGAGGAAGAGGGTAGAAGGAGACTGGAGATTAGCTAAGAGGGGAGAGGAAAAAGTGTACCGCAACACACACACACTCACACACACACACACACACACACACACACACACACACACACACACACACACACACACACACACACACACACACACACTGGCCTCTGATTTACTGCAACAACTTGCAGTTACACTTGAGTGAGACTCAAGAATATTAGCCAGTATTTATGTCCTTTTTCATTTGAAAACAACACGGCTTTTCAGTAATAAAGACAGGAACGTTGTGTTGACAGTTCAGGGCTGGAAGGTCAGGGGGGGAGTAAATTGAGGGCAGATGAGAGCGTGAACAAAGCCAGGCGAAGCTATATAGCTCCTAGAAGAGCTGCGTCGGGCAAGAGAATGGACACGGTCGCTTTGCAAACAGCTTCGCACAGAAGGCACACAGGCACACAATGGCTAGTTTGTCTTCCTTGTAAGGAAGAGACGTCTTCACATAGCAATCTAACACAATGCCGTCTGCTTGATGCCGGGACTCCGCAAACAAGGTTACTACTCCGTGCACAAGTATAAGTGTTTTTATCTTGTAACTCTGTCAGAGAACCTTATACAGGTTAATAAGTATAGGTTCTACAGTAAGTGCTTGTGCATGTGTATCACATGCAACATTACATACATGCTAGGGCTGTCCCCTCATCGTTGATTAATCAATTAATCGGGGGTAGCCCATTAGTCCGACTGTCCATTATTTCCGACATCCTAATAGTCTGAAAAATGTTAGGTTAGTGTGAGGTTAAAGTTACGGTTAGTTATAATGTGAGCCACTGGACGACTGGCACTTTGCAATGCACCGTCTGCATGGCACCAAACCTTTGTTATTAGATTAGTTGTTGGCCTCGCCACGACGAACGAGTCAAGAACAGAGACAAGGTTTTCGCTACTGTCGGTCTGTCCGTCTGTCTGTCCGTCTGTCCACATGTATGTGTGCCCGTCCTTGTTCCTCTGAGCCGCTAATCGTCAGCACGGCTGCACCATTTTTACAGATTTGTTACTAATCAATTAGTCAAAAATTCCTATGACTATTAGTTGACTAAGAATTTCTTGAGTCGAGGACAAAAATGTGTCCTTTCCCATGCAGTTTTTGACAGACAACCCTAAACCCTAAACCAAACCTCTAAATGTCTAATCCTAACCCATGCTGAATCTTTTTTGAAGCCTAATTCTAAAGATTTGTATATTTTTAAATCATAAAGCAACCATTTGTCTTGTCCTTGTCTAGGACCAGGAAAATTATTGTCCTCACAATGTCTATTTCTTCAATTCTATTCGATTTGTGCTGACAGACACACACGCACACACACACGCGCACGCACGCGCGCGCACACACACGCACGCACGCACGAGCGCACACACGCACACACGCACACACACACACACACACACACACACACACACACACACACACACACACACACACACACACACACACACACACACACACTCACAGCTCTATCCTGAGTGTTCATCTGTCAGGGTGTTGTGAGGGATTTAGCGAGGCTTTGCGTGGCTCTGGACGTCCCTGCAGGCTGAGAGGGGAGTCAGGGGAGGGAAGGACATTGATCCCTGGACACGCTGGGCTGTGTGTCCAGATCAGTGGCGCTCCCCTGACAGACTGGAGGATTGACTGGTCAGCCCCATAGGGAGCCAGCAGCACTACAGAGGATAGAGACACAGGCATGCCTTAACACTGTTGGGGGGGGGGGGCAGTGGTGGAAGAAGTACTCAGATATTTTACTTCAGTAAAAGTAGGAATACCACAATATAAAAATACTCTGTTACAAGTAAGAAGGCCTGTGTTCAAAATTTACTTGAGTAAAAGTACGAAAGAATTGGCATCAAAATATACTTAATAAGCAGCCTACCAAAAGTAAAAGTTCTAAAATGTTTGAAAATAGAAGATCTACAAGCTCACAACGTTGTAGATCTGTTTGTAGATCTGCTATTTTCAAATAGCCTATGTATAAAATAGGGCTAAAGTGGTTAATGTATGTTTTATAATATAATCATTTATATCTGCAAAGTAACTAGTAACTAAAGTTTTTAAATAATTGTAGTGGACTAAAAGTACAATAATTGCCTCTGAGATGTTGTGGAGTAGAAAAAGTACTGAAAATTGGAAATACTCCAGTAAAGATACCTCAAAATTGTACTTAAGTACAGTACTTGAGTAAATGTACTTGGTTACTTTACACCACTGATAAGTATGTTGGGGAGAAGATGGGCATGTATTACACTGTAAAAATGTAAAAAGTGTTAATTTTTCTAGAATGTACAATTGTAACATTTGCCCTCACACTCTCTGATCTAGAAATGGATAAAATAATGCAGAGGATTTTACTGTGTCGACGCGGCGCATGCATGTGCACACCCACACAATCACACTCATGTACACACACACGCATGCGCATCTGCGCGAACACGCACACATTTGACAGCTGTCTTGGTAAGACTGGTAAAGGTGTCAGGCTCTCTGAGGGTGTGTGTGTGATCGTGTGTGTGTGTGATCCAGGGCTGAGCTCCATTTCCATGGCCCTGATCCCCCCGTCTTTGTTCTGGCCATCGTTGGCATTCCTGCCCGCCTCTCGTCCCCTCAAATGTCACGTCTCCGCAGGCCCTGTATTTTGAGCATCTATGTCAATAATCAGGAATACAACATTATGATGGCAGCATCCGCATTCTTTGCACAGGACGGATGCTTTGTGGTTTCATGCAGCCTGTCTGTGTCTCTCCCCCCAAATGTCTTCTCTTCGGTACGTCCCTACGCATGAATTCACATTTCACAACCTGCCGGGTGATTTTAAAATCAGATCAATCAAATGTTATAGCTGCAATCCAGTACTTTATTTTAACCCATTAAGGCCAATTCTACAAATGCCTTCTAAATCAGTAGTTCTCACACTTTCAAGATTTTTCAAAACATTTCAAAAATAGCAGATGTACAAGCTCGCAGTGCGGCAACAAAGTTACACGCTGTGAGCTTGTACATCTGCTATTTTTGAATAGCCTACGCAAAAATCTGTATGGTAGAGTATGTTATTACAACATAACTAGCACATCAACAGTGGTTGGAGGTGGTCTCCCTAGTATTCCACTGAGATATGTAGACCCTGTTGTCGGGTAGGATACCTGGTTGACATTTAGTACTGCCTGAAGCGCATAAGCGCAACGACATCTCCCCTAAACAAGCCGTGTGAGCAGCAGAGCCGGTAGAAAGTTGGTGTCCCACACGTGGGAGACCAAGGTTCGAATCCCAGGTATAGGGCATGAAAGTTACGGAGCGCAGGCAGCTTTAAATCAGAAGGTGTCTTTGAGATGGTTGTTGCATTCCTTATCCACAAGTTTCCTAGGGCGTTGTGGGTATCACTTCCTGTCGATTTGATCCCTGATACCTGATCAAATCGACAGGAAGTGATGCCCACAACGCCCTAGGATAGGGCATAGCAGTGGCGGCCATTTTTTGCTGCCACAGATTGCTCCATTCATTGTTCCCATAGAGATTTCTGAAAATATTTATTTAGATAATTTTAAGCCTGGAACCAAGCCATTCAGGCTCATGGTGAATCATGGCCATAAAACATTTGATACTGTTTAAATATTAGAATATTAAAATGTTATTATATACTATATTTCATAAATACCCTTTTTTTGCGTTTTTCAAATATGTTTTGACACAGAATCAAATGTTTTATGGTCATGATCCAGGAGTCTGGATACATCTTGGCGGGTGTTAGAAAATGCTTTATCCTCTCCAATCAGGATTCAGGACCTACCTTTTACTACAATCAAACAAAACATTGTAGAATTGCGTATGGGTCCAATCATTGCCAACACACTATCCATCTGGCGCTGCATACTGAAACAGTTGTCTATTGATTGTAATTTTCATGCGCTCTCTCCCATTTGGCACAATAATGCTCTTAAGCTTTGCCCTGCTCTCAAAACTTATGGGGTACCCTGGGATGCAGTGAGTTTGTCTAACCGTTTAATGTCTAAATGTGTGTGTGTCTATGTATGTATGTATGTATGTATGTATGTATGTATATAATAGGTGTATTATTTTTTTAAATCTATTTATTTTTCCTTTTTCTGTCTTGGTTTTCCCTGTATATGGCCTCTTATGTGCCTTTGGTGATCTAACTTGTTTCTGTTTTCCTTAAAAAATAAATACAAAAAATATCCAAAACGAAAAGAAAAGCCTGGATGGCTTGGTTGCAGGCTTAAAATAATTTATATAAATATTTTCAGAAATCTGGGGAAATGAATGGGTTTCCTATCTGTGGCACCACAAAATGGTCGCCCTATTCTGGAAGATGTTTGCTTTGTTCCCTTTTCTTCTAACCGTCTACGCCTCCGCTTCCTCCTCCTGGCTCTCCGTCACAACCTTCTCGCTCAACCCTTTTTGCTTTTAACCTCATTGTTTTCCTCGTTCGCTTGTCTCCTCTCTCCCTCCCTCTCTCTCTGCTGTGGTCGCTTTGCTGACAGACGTCTGCCTGGTCGGGACAAACATGTCAAAGCGTCCTCGCCACTTGAATTTACAATTGACCAACTTTACTGCCAAAATAAGCAACAAAATGTGCAGTCATCATGAATAAGTATTTCACCATGGGGGGGGGGGGGGGGGTGTAAACAATCGAGGCGTTGGCAACTAAACAGTAGTTTGACAAATTGACGATGTGCTCAAAGGTTTTTATTAAGTTTACAGTTAACTCATTAAAACCGGGAAATGTTAGCGTTGGCTATTCAAAAATAGCAGATATGCAAGCTTGTACGTAACATATGCTATTTTAGTAAAAAAAAAAAAAAAATCTTGAAAGTGTGAAAAGGTTAGTTTAAAAGCCATTTGTAGAATTGGCCTCAGGTCTTAATGGGTTAAGTTGTATCAAATTGTATTGAATTGATTTGAATTCATGGCTACTCTCCCTCTGTGTTGGTCTTCTACGCTCTCCCGTTTTTTTTAGTTTTTTTTACCACTTTTCCACCATTGGAATGTAGCGCTGACTGCAGCCAACAATCCTACTGTACATGAATGGAACACGGATCACAGTCGAACAGTGTGGTCGTCTGTAGCTAAACAGGTGGAGCCTGGTGTGAACATGATGGGAATTATGCATTTAATCCCCATTTAGGCCACCCATATACTAAAAATGAATGCACCCATATACGGCACTGTGGATAGATGTTTCCAACAAATGGCATACAGTGCTATATACAGAACCTGCAGGCCTTGCCTGTTGTGTCCTACTCCTTCAATCTAAGACACTGCTTCTCAAAGTGGGGTCCCCCGCCAGGGGTCCTTGAGAGAGTTCCAGGGGGTTCCCAACAAAATGAGGAGCAGTTTAAATACTTACAGTAAGCCCTTTTAAAACATTTTGGCTATTCAAAAATATATGCTCACAATGTGCCGCGATGTGTTTTGAGCTTGTAGATGTGCATTTTGCTAAAAAGTTTACAAATCGTCTCTTATGGGACTCCCAGGCACAAAATCTTTTCAAATGGAGGTCCGCAGCAAAATACATATCAATTTGGAGGTCTTTGACATGAAAATGTTTGAGTACCACTGATCTAAGACATACGTCGGTTCAGAGGAGGGTTGGTGGGGCTGGGTGGGCCGGGTTGTCCTTGTGCCCGACTCCCGAGGCTAGCTGGACCAAGGCGGGCGAATGGGCACTAATTGCCTCTTATTGATCCAAATAGCACATCAGAGCCAGCGGCACTTCAGTGGACCTCTGAGGAGGTCCGCTGGGCTGGGGCCCGTTCATTACCCTGGTGACCCCCCAGCTCCATACCCCACACACACACACACACACACACACACACACACACACACACACACACACACACACACACACACACACACACACACACACACACACACACACACACACACACCTACCCTGGGTCATTGTCTCTGGGGTTTAATTGGAGCGATGTTCTCCATTGTGAACCAGCTCAATGGCAGTGGAGGACTACATTGTGTGACTGAATGAGGGCAGGAGTGTTCATTAGGTGAGATGCTGAATGAGGCCTTCTGGGGGAAGGCACTGAGAGTTGGGGGGCTGCCCCAAGGACCTCCATCTCCTCTCCTCTCTCCTCTCCTCTCCTCTTCAACTCCTATATCTCTTCTCGCCTCCTATATCTGCACCCTTCCTCTCCTCTCCTCAACGGTCTGACGCTTGGCCCTGAAAGGCAGCGGCTGTGTTTGTTGGCAGGGCGGTCTTTGTCCCGACTGGGGAGATGAATCAGGGGGAGAGGAGGGAGAAAGGGGGATCAAAGAGGAGTCTGGAGTGAAAGAGTGGACCTCCTCTTGTGACGCAGGGCAGAGAGACAGAGAGAAGTATCGACCCCCCCCCCCACACCACCACCACCACTATACCTGAAAGGGGCCAGTCCATTCCGCAGTCCTGCGTTTCTTCATTAGTAGCACTGGCAGTCCTTAACCCTATAGAACACTAACGTTGAATATTATCACACTAACGTTGGGTATACTTTACCCAATATAATATATTCCATCATCAAAATATATTAAAGTACAACAATACATGGCAAATTGAGGTACTCTTCTTTAATGTTTCAATATAAAATATAACAAACAATGAAAAACATCATCGGGGGGCCCTATAAAAAAGCAATACCAGACCTCATGTAGGCAAAATCTGTGAAAAATGTGGGGATTGTTTATTTAAAAAGTTTTCATCCCACGATTTTGTAACCCTTATTTTTCACCCGGTGCCAATTTTCTAAGTGATCCTGGGCACTACACTCCCCTCACCAGCCTAGGGAGGCCAGGGTCGAGCTCATGCCTCCTTCAATGCATGAGAGCCAACTGACCTTCTTGTCACCTGACGGGGGAGTTTCCCTGGTTGGACGTAGTGCGTGGAAGGAACACGTTTTCCAACCAGTTCCCTTCCCCTCCATCAGGCGCCCCGGCTGTCATGGGGGAGGCGTTATAGTGACCAGGATTTCTACATGTTTTTGTGAGGGTATTAACTACCCTGAGAGACACGGGGAGAACATGCAAACTCCACACAGAGTGTGGGAATTTTTAAAGGGTTAAAAAAAATAATGGAGCTGGGAACTTCTTCTTTGGTTCCATGTCCCATTCCTGGGACATGTACATGCACAGTCTCCCTACATGACATACAAATGTGGGAGAGCCCACCTGATTGTTTTCACTCTCTATCACTAACGTCGGGTGAAAATCACCCAATCACCCAAAAATTACCCAATCACCCAAAAAACAGGGATGGGGTCAGGGAAACAAGCCTACTGTACCTTCGATGATGTCAATGAGCAGCCTGAAGGTACCAAGGACCCACCCACCTCAGACATCAGCATTCAGCAACACAATGAAAATCACATAACCCGCATACTTGTGTGGGTGAAAATCACCCGACGTTAGTGTTCTGGGGTTAAACATAGCACATACATCTGACTCTCAATAGAGGAGCAAAACCAACTTACTTACGCAGTAGAGAAACACTGGCACAAATATTGCTGAATCAGAAAGAACGGTAGCATTCAGAATCGTCTAGCTAGCTCACCCAGAGCCAGAGCTCTTTGGGAAAGGGGGTCGGGGAGGGGAAGGTGGAGAAAGGAGGAGAAGAGAGGACTGTCTGGGCCATGATATGAACTACGGGTGCAGCAGAAGGGGGTCGGAGGGAGGGGGGATATTTGCTCCCTAAAAGTTGATATGCGTGAAAAAAGAGCACTCATC
Source organism: Gymnoscopelus microlampas (assembly GCF_963454915.1). Lineage (NCBI taxonomy): Eukaryota > Metazoa > Chordata > Actinopteri > Myctophiformes > Myctophidae > Gymnoscopelus > Gymnoscopelus microlampas. Next base: position 24,502,554 of record NC_139946.1, read on the forward strand.
ACGCCAGCGACTGGTATCAATAAATGTAATAACTGAGGGAAAGGAAACAGCTGGGCATTTCCGCGCCTCACTCTGCTGGAGCTGGCAGGCTCCACGCCAGGCTGGCCAGCTGCCAGGCAGAGGCTGGTGAGCTGGAGACATCCACCCAGCTAGACTATAGGCCAGCGGCTGGACCATGACACTTAACATCTATGCATTTTTTTCCTGTTGGGTTTTTTCTTCTTCTTTTTTTTTTCTTCTTTTTTTTTCTTCTTTTTTTCCTTTTTTTTTAGGTGAAATCTGGTGATGGAACTCACTTTCGATTCCACCGCCCACTGAAAGATTCTAATCGGCTTCACTGTAATTGTCTTGAAAATATAAGTTAATTTGCCATGGAAATACGCGTGCTCGTAAAATTTCCGTACCGCCAGGAAGCTGAGCTGAAAAGCTCTCTACGGAAATCCAATGCCGCCATTCATGGTGACTGTTACTTTTCTCCATCCAGACTGTTATGGTGAAACCTTTAAGCTGCGATTGAGCTGACAGCTCTTGGCAGTCCACGGACGGCCGCTCCTGTGGGTCCTGCTAGGGGCTGAGTGCTCCGTTGTGAGAGTGGCGTGCGGTCGCGCGACGTCTGTGTGACAGGCTTGACTTCACACTGACCAGAACCCCTCTACCCACTCCCTGCCCAGCCGCTGATGTCATCCTAGCTCTGCCACACACACAGATGTATACACACATACACACGTACACACACACACACACAGCCACACATATACACACATGGATACAAGCAGGCAGAGTGTCTATGCTCTTCCACTCTCCCTTAGCCGCTACCTTCCGCTGTTTACATTTCCCTCAGTGGCCCAAAAACAATGCCAGACATCATGCTCCACCACAATGACTACACACACACGCGCGCACGCACACACATGCACACACACACACACACACACACACACACACACACACACACACACACACACACACACACACACACACACACACACACACACACACACACACACACACACACACACACACACACATATGCGTGCAAAGCCACATATGCACACACACACACGCACACATGCAAATCCACACACATAAACACAGGCCTAGCCTAACGCTTATAATGCTAGTCTGACATCATCATCATGGGGGTGTGTAGGGTTACAGAACCGTGTGTGTGTGTGTGTGTGTGCGCACGCGTGTGCCTTCGTGCGTGCGTGTGTGTACACACAAAGCCATGTCTTGGAACTGTGTTATTGCCACCACACACAAACACGTATTACTGCTCGCTAACAAGGGTGCGTTCAGGTTACTGAAACGAGATGATTCATCTGTCTCCGTTAGCTCTCTGACTTCAAACAGACCTACACTCCTCCTCTCCACTCTGACAGTATTTATTTTTCTGTCTGAATGGCTGAAATAAAGGCCCGCGTGGACAGGCCAGCGTCTGCTATCTGCCCCGGCTGTCAGGAGTTGTACTATGTTCCAGGTGCGCTGGCGCGCACACACACACACACACACACACACACACACACACACACAGACGGAGAGACACGCACATTGACATAGACTCGCATACTGTAGTAATGTAGGTAGGCGCACGACAAATGTTCCATTACTAAAGTGTTGATTCAGTCGAAGGCGATTCTTTTAGGGTTGACATGAGAAGATTACTTAAAGTGGTTGTGATATTTTAGAAAGTTCATACTTACTTCGATCCTGCACTTTGTATTTTGTAAGCTGCTCTCTGGGTGAGGGAGCGTCTGCTAAATGCCTAAATTATAATTGTAATTTGAGATTTGTTTTATGGTGATAACTCGAGGGGGTTGTTCCTCAAACGGGATTGGTCATCATGAAAAGTGCAAAATTGTTAATCATTTTGTGGATTTATGAAAATACTGACATGGCGCACATACACGCACACACACACACACACACACACACACACACACACACACACACACACACACACACACACACACACACACACACACACACACACACACACACACACACACACACACACACACACACACACACACTTCAGTGATTTGCGCTATGAGAATGTAGTTGCTATGTTCTTTAAACCATTAAAACCAGGAAGGCATCTGTGTCACTTTAGATCTTTGTGTTGGCTTTGTGTTGGCTCATAGCGTGTCACTTCGTGCCGCGCTGCAAGCTTGTATACATCTGCTATTTGTGGACATTTTTTGAAAGTGTGAGAACTACTGATTTAGAAGGCATCTGTAGAATGGGTCCTCAGGTCTTAAATGGGTTAAGGTAAACTATGGCCTATGTATAATCCGCAGTGAGAGCTGGGCCTACGGCTGTAAGCCTGCCGGGCGAGTGAGGGTCTCCTGTCCCTTCCTGTTTAGCCTGGGCGTCTGCCACGCATAAACACTGCAGGGCCAGCAGTGCTGCTGCAGCGGGACATGTGGATGAGGGGTGGGATTGTGGGGGGCCGGGGTGCAGAAGACATGGTTCCAATCTGTGGTGTAACGTAACTAAGTACATTTACTCAAGTACTGTACTTTTTTAATTTTAACTTCAGTGTTTCCAATTTTCAATGCTTTCACTTCTACTCCACTACATCTCACAGGCAAATAGTGTGCATTTTACTCCACTGCAATTATTTGACAGCTGTTGTTACTTTGCAGATTTAGATTATTATCACAAAACATACATTAAACACTTCAGCCCTATATACATTTAGGCCTTTTCAAAATAGCCGATCTACAAGTTCACAATGCGACGCATTGTGAACTTGTAGATCTTTACACATGAAGATTTTTATACATGACAAACTTGTGAAATGGGACAATGAGTTTAGTACTTCACGTACTGTACATTTCGATGCCAATGCTTTTGTACTTTTACTCAAGTACATTTTGAATTCCGGACTTTTACATGTAGCAGATTATTTTCTACTTTGCAGTATTGATACTTTTACTTAAGTAAAACATGTACTGTAAGAGTACTTCTTCTTCCATCACTGGTTCCAATCCCACTTTAAAGCCACCCCAGAGAGAGGGTAAGTCCACAGACAGACGGGCATGCAGCCTGCAGCGTGGGGACACACACAGCACTGCATTGTGTTGGTGTGGATGTTCCTCACTTTCACTGGGCCACGCATTTCCTCCCACAGGACTTTGGTCTCGGTTGTGTGTGTCTGACTCGGTTGCATGAAATTATGCGGCAAAATGTCTGGGAAACGTCTTTTTTTTTTCAGGAGATGTTGCATTCGAGCTGAGAGTCAGAAAGTCTACTTTATGTTGTCTACCTAAATCAAAATCTATACATGGGGTAATGCTGTGGGTTGGTTCTCAAAGTGGGGTCCAGCAGGGACCCTCAGGGTTCCTTGGAAGGGGTTCCAAATTGGTCACTTACAGGTCTGTAACTCTGAGAGTGTACAACAGTAGAAGTACTCTGTTACAAGTAAAAGTCCGGAATTCTAAATTTACTTGTATTATTGAGTAAAATAACTTTTGGTATTGGTATCAAAATGTGCTTAAAGTACCAAAAGTAAAAGTAGTAAAATGTTTGAAAGTAGTCGCATCGGGCTAAAGTGGTTAATGTATGTCTTACTGTATGTAATATATTTATATCTGCAAAGTAACTAGTAACTAAAGTTTTCAAATAATTGTAGTGGAGTAAAAGTACAATATTTGCCTCTGAGAGTAGAAGTAAATTTATAAGACAATTGGGAATACTTAAATAAGTAAGTAAAACTAAGTAAAACTACCTCAAAATTGTACTTACGTACATTACTTGAATAAATGTACTTAGTTACTTTACACCACTAGCACGGAGTAATAGGCTGGCTGCGTGTGTGTATGCGCGTGTGCGATGTGTGTGTGCGAGTGGAGGGAGTGGCACTCTCAGGTGGGCATCACGTCACGTTGTAGCCGGGGGGGGGGGGTACGTCAGCATCAGAGCGGCTCCTCTGGCTGCAACTTAAAAAGCAGGAAGAGGAAGCGAGGCCCCTCTGCTCTGTCACGATCCACACACTGCAGATCACAGGGAGACACTGCGCGGAGATAATGAATTCAAGAGCACAGGCTCCAGTGCTGCCGCGCCCAACGTTTTTTCCTCTCTCTTTCCATTGCTGTTAATCTCTCTCACTCAGTCGCTTTCTCTCTCTCCCTCTCGCTCTCTCTCATCTTTGACGTAGAGGGGAACCACCACCATGACACCATCCCATCTCTCTTCTGAGGGACCACACAGCAGTGGATAATCAATCGTCAGTGTGTGAACACAATAGTGATCTAGTTGTGGTCTGAGGGTGATGCTGCATGACGTCACGGTAAACCATGATAGGCTCCCTGCAAACTGTTCTATATAAATAGTCTCACTTAAACTGTCACACCGCACGTGAGAGGAATTGATGGATTCTTCTTTTTTTACGGTGTGTGGATGAAGGCCAAGCAGTCTAGAGCAGGGTTTGTCTACTATGTACTGTATATGCATCTATGTACAGGTATATGTATGTATGTCCCCTTAAAGGTAGACCAATCACAGCTCCTGCCGCTATATGTGCATGACGTCACAATAATAGAACCACCTCCGGCCTTCTATTTTTTACTTGTATCCATTTTTTTTTATCAATCTGTGAATCTCTAAGTTACACCAACCTTGTTCTTATGAACCCTTTTGTTCTTATAGGTGGGGCTGGGACTTGCACACTAGCATCTATAGCCTGTATAGTACAGCTTCACCACTGAACACCACATTGTGATTTGTGTGGCTTTATTCACAAACTGCACACATACTAACATATTTGCTTGTTAAAGATTGGAAAGAAGGGAGGCCAGGGCATTTAAAAAATAATAATTGGCTGTCTCTCTACCTGTACATCTTGGTGGTCATTGATGTTCATTTAACCTTGCAGTGGATTTAGACTATGTTATGTTATGTTATATTATGTTATGAGCTGTTCAATTCATATTGAGCATTAAATGTTTCAGATATGTTTCTGCTCTCTATCTGTATAAAGCAGGATGATGCATGATAAAAAGCTTTAATAGAAGTTACAAAAAAAAGCAAAATGCGAAAAATAACACTACAACTGTCTGTGTGTGTCTGTGTCTTATGAATTCACCCTTGCATGTTGTTTGTATGTGAGCATGGCGTGCTTGCGTAGTTGTTTATGCAAGCTTGTACTGTGCATGCCTGCATTATAGCCTTATGTTTGCACTGGAAATAGCAGCTCACAACGCGTTGCAGGATGCAACACATTGTGACGTGGTAGATGAGCTATTTTCAGCGCGCGACACCATCGTACGACCAAGAATAAACGAGGCTTCACAGCTGAGGGGGACCAGGCATCATTTGTCCTCTGTAGCGCTGGGGGGGCTGGTTCGCAGGCGGGCTGTGTAAAATTCTCCAGTTTGTTTGTTTGCTCTGCCTTGGCACCATAAAAACGTGTGTGTGTGTTTCTGCGTGTGGGGTGGAGGGGGGACATGGTGGCTGCTGTGACTTCAGAGAGCGCTGTAAGTGTGGGTCTGTGGAACAAATGTTCCCCCCCACCCCCCATACTACCTCGCCACAGAGGGGCACAGATTAGGCCAGCCATGGGGTATCTGACGTGTGAACGTGCGGGTTGCGGTGGGGGACAACCGACCCGGGTGGCCCTGGGAAGGTTTCACGATGGCGGTGGTGGGTGGGGGGGGGCCTTTGGGGTCCTGGGCGTCATTACCGAAGGCCCCCAGCAGGATGACAAGAGCACTCCTTGTCCTCCTCTTTTCTTTTCTCTTTTCCTCCTGTCTTCTCGTCTCTGCTGCCAGGCCCTCCTCCTCTTTGGGAGGCTGTATCCTGACTTCACCCACATCACACGACCCGGGTCGCCATACAGGAAGTGGAGCAGGGAAGCCCCCCCCCCCCCACCCCCCCAAAAAAAAGACAGACAGACAGAGAGAGTGAGAGAGAGGGTATGGGATAATAAACACATCCCCAGCGGTGAATATCCCGCCTTAGACGAAAGAGAGGGAAGAAGAACCATCTGGAGTTGAACGTTGAGAGAAAGAATAGAAGGAGAGGAGAGGACTGGATGGGGAGAGGAGAGGACGGGATGGGATGGGGAGGGAAGGTGAGAGCAGAGGAGAGGAGAACAGAGGGAACAGGAGAGGAGAGGTCTGGGGTCCGGAGGAGAAGGTGGGAGTCCAGCTGGGTCCCATTAGGGCCGGACCACATGTGCCAGCGGGGGGGCGTGGGGACCGAAGGGGCAGAGAGGGCAGCGGGGAGGAAGTGCTGAGAGCGACGGGCGTAGACCCTGTGAAGCTTTATTAGGCCTGTCGTCTGCTCCTCTCCAGCCCCCCATGCCCCCCCTTACCCCCCCTTACCCCCCCACCCTCTGCCCTCGGGCACCGCCAGGGCAGAACAGTATAAAACTATTAGAGGGAGGGAGACGGGACCAGACCACCCAGAGACACACACACACACACACACACACACACACACACACACACACACACACACACACACACACACACACACACTGAGACACGCACGTACAAATACACACTCACAACATAATGGCTACCAGGAGGAGGCCCCAGCATGAGTGCTGCAGCTGTAGAGGGAGGGACCAACACACACACACACACACACACACACACACACACGTACACACACGCAGACACACACTGGAGTGACACACACTGAAAGCAAAAGGAAACAGAGAACACTCCATCATTCTTTCAGATGTCACACACACTTGTGTCAATTTATTTATTCCGTTTCTATTTATTTATTTTGGTTGCAAGACAGTTTGTTATAAACTCTGTCCGACAGAAAATAACAACGACATTTGCATGTGTGATTAATGTTTACCCGTGCGTGTGTGTGTGTGTGTGTGTGTGTGTGTGTGTGTGTGTGTGTGTGTTTGTTTGCGTGCGTGCAAGTGTCTGTGTGTCTGTCATGACCACCTGTGTAAAGTATGAGGTTTCTTTTCCCTACATGACTAGAAAGGTGCAGAGGTCCAGGGCGGGGTGTGTGTGTGTGTGTGTGTGTGTGTGTGTATGCATACACATTGTGTGTATGCTTCTGTGCATACTTTGGTACATTTTCTGTAAAAGACAGAGGCCTGCCATAACTCACCTGCTTAGAACCACCCTTGTACTCCATCCATCCATCCATCCATCTAGGGCTGGGTGATATGATTCAAATCAACATCACGATTATTTGAAACTTTTGCCTCGATTACAATTAATGAACGATTATAATATATATATATATATATATATATATATATATATATATATATAATATATATATATATATATATATATATTAGGCATGTAACGATTTATCGTAAATCGATTCAAACGGGTGACGATTTAAATCGATTTGATAAAAAATGAATCGCGGTGTGAAAAATAGCCAGATGAAACATTTGGACAGGTGGAAAACTTTAGTTAAACTTGCAGAGTGGTGCATTCCTTTACCTGGTTTACATCTTCTGATGGCTATACTTGAATGTTGACATGAAATAATAATTCTGTTTGTGTTTCATTAGCGTGAGTGTGAAAAAATCAAAACATGTGTGTAGTGACGCAGCTGGTAAACACCGACACGTTGAAAGGCTAGGATCATAATACCAAGGATTCGACAGGGATGTCACTATGCAACCCGGAAGTAGCACGGCCTTATGTTCAAAGCTGGTTATAAAGATACCAAGGATTCGTCAGTGATGTCACTGACATGTGCAAAAGAAAATACAGGATCTTTGTCGGAGAATTGATAGATAGTTTCCAGTCATTTGCTACTTTGAAAAGAGGATAACAGAAAACAAAGTATTGTAAAAATATATATATATATATAAAAGAGAATAAAATACTGGAATACTGGAGAAATTATTAAAAAATATATTTTTCATTTGTATGGAAAATATGTTTTGTTTAAAAAATCATGAAAAATCATATTGTGAACCTCAAATCGTGATTCGTAGCAATTTGTGATTCAGTGAATCGTTACATGCCTAATATATATATATATATATACTCACACACACACACACACACACACACACACACACACACGCACACACA
>NC_139946.1:24515589-24538089 GCF_963454915.1 Gymnoscopelus microlampas
AATGGATGAAATAGAAATGTTCTGCAGTGTAGGGTGTTGCGTCATGGTGGCTCAGAGGAAGGCGGCGGGGAAAAGTGCTATTGAGGTGGCAGTGAATAGACTCACAGACAGCTTGACCTGCTCTCAGCTGGACGCGTGGCTCTGAGATGAGCTCTGACGGAGAGATGGACCTCCTGTCAGCGATAAGCATCAGCTAGAGAGCTACAGATACCACTGAGCTCAATCAGCCCATTACTAAAGCCTTACTGCTGCCTAGTAGCTCACACACACATATGTGTGTGTGTGTGTGTGTGTGTGTGTGTGTGTGTGTGTGTGTGTGTGTGTGTGTGTGTGTGTGTGTGTGTGTGTGTGTGTGTGTGTGTGTGTGTGTGTGTGTGTGTGTGTGTGTGTGGCTGTCACGATTTCAAAATTTTTGTTGATTAATTGCCCTACAAATAATTGTGATTAACGATTTAATTGTGTTTTGGGCATTGAACATTCAGAAGGGAATCTTTGAGGAGAAAAGGACTCGCACACTGTCAGGAACTTGCAAAAGAATTTAGCTCTTTATTTCAACGATTTGGTCGTTAAGCCTTCATCAGGACAGACAAATCGATTTGTCTGAATAAATGCACCTTTTGTCTTACGCACCTGTCGCCAACCGTTTGAGGTGTGCATCGGCCTTCTTATTTCTTTTATTTTGACGATCTTAAATAATTGTGATTAGACGATTATATGTAATAATTGTGACAGGGCTGTGTTGGGTGGGTGGGTGTGTTTTCAATTTCAGGCTGTCATCAGCAGGTGGTTCTGTTATTTTTGTTAAAGACGGGGTGCTGTGATTTTCAGTGACCCCCCCCCCCTAAAACATAATCATCAGGTATTATGTTATACTAGGAGGAAGATTTTTTTCAAAAAAGTGGACAGAAAGTGTACAAAAATTATGTTTTTATGTGGACACGCCTCCAGTTCCTTAAGTATACCTGGTTCTCACCTTAGCACCTCCTCCACCACCTTAGCACCACCCACCTGTCCTAGTCCCTCCTCCTCCTCATGCCCACACCTGTTGTGTTATGATAATGAGGGGGAGGGTATATTTTTACTCTGTCACTAAAGCGCTGTTTTTCTATTGGCACGTTTGACCCTCAAGGTTTCAGCTTCCAGGAAGAAACTCAAAATAGTCAGAGAAGACATAAAACACCATAAAAACACCACCAGGGGGCTTAATGAAGTTCTATCAACCTCATAGACACATGAAAAACAGAAAAAGTGCAAAACCATGGCACCACCTCTTTAACATTGATATATAATTATAGTGCGTAGCAAAAACTCCTAAAGGGGGCGTCAACAATTATCATTTGGTAGCGCGGACATCTTGGTGGGGCATAAACAGGTTGACTTAACATTGACTCCCACCAGTATGTCTGCAGCTACTATGCCACGCCCCCCGTGGTGACGACTCGTTGCCCAGCACTATATAGGTTTAGTTGCACAGTCACTATAAGAAGTTTAGGTTGACGAGTGTCTGTATAGGCCAGATACCAAAACAATAAATAATGCTGTCCTGGACTCAATATTTCATAGTCAATATTTATACTGACAAAATCAAATATGACAATATTTGTTTACCTAATCTATAACATTGTCATGCTTTTGATAATGTGACAATTGTTTGGGGATGGCTATTGGTACGTTCAGAAGGTACACACAAGATGATTTTGAGAATAGATCATTAGTAATGTGTGTATGATGACCAAACAGGTATTTGTGTTCATTTCAGTCAGCTAGAACTGTTTAACCTTTAAGACCTGAGGCCGATTCTACAAATGCGTTCTAAATTAGTGCATTCACTTAGTGCAACACTTTTCTGAAAAACGTATGTTGCTATATCAGTGGTGCTCAAATCTTTTTCACGTCAAGGACCCCCAAAATTAAATGTATTTGGCCGCGGACAACCAACTCAAAATCTTTACTTCCAGGGACCTCCAGAAGCAAAGATTTGAGTTAAAAAATATTTGCTAAAAAGATCAAGATAAATAAAAATGTAAAAAAAGATCTACAAGTTCATAGCACGGCATGGAGTGGCACACTAAGAGCTTGTATATCTGCTTTTTTGAGTGGCCAAAGTATAAAAAGGATTGTGACACAGATGCTTTCACAGTTTCAATGGGTTAATAATACTGTAAGTTCAGAAGAATCTATCACTTTACTGTAATGGAGCCTTTAAGACCAGGTTAACCAAAATCCCTGGCGATGTCTAGTCTCATATCACAGTATCAATATTATATCTATAATATATTGCTCAATGGAGCTATAACCCTTTAGGACTGTTCTTACACATAACCTCAGCAGCATTAATGGCCTGCCCTACACTAACAGGAGCCTTTATTAAAAAACTAAAAACACTAAAACTAGAAAAATAGCTTAGCTGTATGAGCCTGGAAAGAAATACGGCATAATAGGCCACCAACAAAAAGATAGCCATTAGGATGGGCCAGTGTACTACATTACGGACTAATGTTTATCCATCGTGTACCAAACCATGAAGTAAAGCGGCCTAATGGACTAATGGACAATCTCAAGTGTTTACCTGAAACAGTTCTTGTTCTGTTAGTTTCTTCAGACATTGCATGATATGGTCTCAACTCTTATCCACACATGGCTGTTTGGATAAATCAATCCACTGGAAGCGAGTTTATATCACATAGCACGCATAGGCTGTGAAAGAAATAACTTTTTTGACTTGTTTTAAGGTCAGAAGCATATTTACCAACAAGCAGTATGGATGAGTGTGTTACTTAGTCCTGGGGGAGATTCTGAGCGTTGCTATAACCAGAAACTGTTGTTACAGCTAAGACAACTGTCCATATAGTTGTACGTGTGAAAAATATTTTTTGTGGGAGTTTCAAAGCCTCCAGGTGTTGTAATGATGACGAAATCCATATGAAACAACAAAGGCTCAAGCTATTTCCTATCAAACATTAACTTCTGTTCTGAGCTCTCTTCTTTTACCACCCAGCTTTAAAGCACTGAATTGTAATTCCAAGTCAGTCATCATTTTTTACAAAAGCACATGCTGGTTCTTCATACTGAATCTACATTATGTCCGTTGCTTTCCGACAGGACGTAATCAACTAAATCCACCAATGTAAGCTATAAGTCCGAAGTGGAATTTTGTTGTCTCCTTTTCATGGCTCCAAAACACATGGGCATAGCTGGTTTCTGCATGACAGCAGAGATATAACATAATATATATATATATAATATTATATATATATAATACCAACAAAGAGATATATAGCACCTTGGTTCTCAAAGTGGGGTCCGGGGACCCCCAGGGGTACTTGAGGGAGTCCAAGGGGGTCCCCAGCTAAATGATTTTATGAACCAAATGGACCCTTATGGGTCTGTAACTCTGAGAGTGTACAAATGGAACCAAATGGACCCTAACGGGTCCATTCGGTTCCATTTGTACACTCTTAGAGTTAAATTAACATCGATTTTACTATTTAAATTGGGGTCCCAGAGATAGAAATGCCATTAAATGGGGGTCTGTAGCCCTAATGCATGTCAAAGTGGGGGTCGTTGAAATTACAACGGTTGAGAATCACTGCTAGAGCCGTAAAAACCCTCTCTTATGGGGGTCCCTGGCATATCTTTTCAAATGGGGGTCCGCGGGCTAATAAGTGTCAATTTGGGGGTCCTTGACATGGAAAAGTTTGAGAACCACTGATATAGCACACACTACAACTGATTTACGTAGAATGAGCTCCAGAGGACCAGTGTACATGATGACTAATGTTTATCCACTTGTGTACCAACACATAAAGCACAGCGGTATAATGGACTAAATGGGAGAAAAGAAACAAAAAGAAAAAAAAACGTGTTTACCTGAATCTGTTTTGGTTTGTTAGTTTTTCCAGACATTTCTGTTTGGAAAAACAACCCACTGGAAGGCCAGTTTGTATCACGTAGCAATACATATCAAATAATTGTTGTATATAAGGTCACAAGCATATTTACCAGCAACAAGCTATATGGATTAGTGCAGGGGTCTTCAACAGGTGGTCCGGGACCCCTAGGGGGTCCTCAGAGTCACTACAGGGGGTCCGCCAAATCTTTGTGTGATATGATTTCTTTTTTTTTACCTTAACCATTTGAACTCTAGCATCCCTTTTTCTGAGGAGCACTTTAGCCAAAAATAGCAGATCTACAAGCTCACAACGCCTCGCAGCGCGAGGCGTTGTGAGCTTGTAGATCTGCTATTTTTGGCAAAGAGGTATAGGTGTAGAGGGAAAAAAGATCAGACCAAGTAAACCAAAAAAAGTTTAATTCTGAAACACTATTTTATACAATATAGAGGGGATCCCTGCTCCATCTCTGTCTCAGCTAGGGGGTCCTTGGCCTGAAAAGGTTGAAGACCCCTGGATTAGTGTGTTACTTAGGCCTGGGGAGATGCTGAGCATTGCTGCTAGGTGGTGTAAAGTAACTAAGTACATTTACTCAAGTACTGTACTTAAGTACAGTGTTGAGGTGCTTTTACTTTACTGGATGTTCAGTACTTTTACTTTACTCCACTACATCTCAGAGGCAAATATTGTACTTTTTCTCCACCACTAATTATTTGAAAACTTCAGTTACAAGTTACTTTGTAGATTTTGGTTATTATTATTACAAAACATACATTACCCACTTCAGCTCTATATACATTTTGGCCATTTGAAAATAGCCGATCTACAAGCTCTCAATGCGTCATGACTCATGATGCGACGCATTGTGAGCTTGTAGATCTGCTATTTTAAAAAGATTTGTATACATTTGAAAACCTTTACTTGTACTTTAAGTACATTTTGTAACCAATACTTTTGTACTTTTACTCAAGTAAATTTAGAATTCCGGACGTTTACAGAGTATTTCTACATTGCAGTATTGATACTTACTTAAGTAAAAAAAATGGAGTACATTTTTTTCCACTACTGGTGTGTTACTTCGGTCTGGGGAGATGCTGAGCGTTGCTGTAACCAGAACGTGTTGTTACAGCTAAGACAACTGTCCATACAGTTGATCATGTGAAAAATAAACATTGTGTGGGAGTTTCAAAGCCTCCAGGGGTTGTAATGATGAAGAAATTCATATGAAACAACAAGGCTCCTATCAAACATTAACTTCTGTCCTGAGCTCTCTGCTTTTACTACCCAGTTTTAAAAGCACTAAATACCTCCTCCTCTCTCCCTCTCTCTCTCTGTCTCTCTCTGTCTATCCCTCTGACTCTCCCTATCTGTATCATTCTCTCTCTCTCTCTGTCTATCCCTCTGACTCTCCCTATCTGTATCATTCTCTCTCTCTCTCTCTCTCTCTCTCTCTCTCTCTGTCTATCCCTCTGACTCTCCCTATCTGTATCATTCTCTCTCTCTCTCTCTCTCTCTCTCTCTCTCTCTCTCTCTCTCTCTCTCTCTCTCTCTCTCTCTCTGTCTCTCTCTGTCTATCCCTCTGACTCTCCCTATCTGTATCATTCTCTCTCTCTCTCTCTCTCTCTCTCTCTCTCTCTCTGTCTCTCTCTGTCTATCCCTCTGACTCTCCCTATCTGTATCATCCTCTCTCTCTCTCTCTCTCTCTCTCTCTCTCTCTCTCTCTCTCTCTCTCTCTCTCTCTCTCTCTCTCTCTCTCTCTCTCTCTCTCTCTCTGTCTATCCCTCTGACTCTCCCTATCTGTATCATTCTCTCTCTCTCTCTCTCTCTCTGTCTATCCCTTTGACTCTCCCCACCTGTATCATTCTCTCTCTCTCTCTCTCTCTCTCTCTCTCTGTCTATCCCTCTGACTCTCCCTATCTGTATCATTCTCTCTCTCTCTCTCTCTCTGTCTATCCCTTTGACTCTCCCCACCTGTATCATTCTCTCTCTCTCTCTCTCTCTCTCTCTCTCTGTCTATCCCTTTGACTCTCCCCACCTGTATCATTCTCTCTCTCTCTCTCTCTCTCTCTCTCTCTCTCTCTCTCTCTCTGTCTATCCCTTTGACTCTCCCTATCTGTATCATTCTCTCTCAGCAGGAGGTTTTATGTATTTATTCTTAATCTCCTGCTCACCTCTTTCTGCCTATATCCCTTTACTTCACTGTTTCCCAAACAGTGGGTCAGGACCCATGTTTGGGTCAGGACCCATGTTTGGGTCACGGACCCATTTTTATGGGTCACGAGTAAATATACCTTTTTTTGTTCTTTTACTTCTACAAGAAAAATATATATTTCAAAAGATTTTAAAAATGTTCTTTTCTAAAAAAATAAAATTGCATGAAAAAAAAACGTAAGAAGTTGTGAAAACAGACGATCTACCTGTAGATCTTCTGTTTTCACTACTTCTTAAAAGTGTTTTTTAAGAAGTAGTTTCCTGGGACCTAGTTTGGGTCCCAGGAAGAATTTCTCTTCTAGGTCTCGAGCTAAAAAGTTTGGGAACCACTGACTGCCTTACAGTACTGAGGTCAAGCAGGTGTCCTCCACACCAGTGGTGTAAAGTAACTAAGTACATTTACTCAAGTACTGTAGCCTACTTAAGTACAATTTTGAGGTATTTTTACTTTACTCAAGTATTTCCAATTTTCAGTACTTTCACTTCTACTCCACTATCTCAGAGGTGAATATTGTACTTTTACTCCACTACAATTGTTTGCCAACTTTAGTTACTTTGTAGATTTGGATTATTATTACAAAACATGCATTAACCACTTCAGCCCTATACATTTCGGCCTTTTTGAAATAGCCGATCTACAAGCTCACAATGCGTCGCGATGCGACGCATTGTGAGCTTGTAGATCTGATATTTTTAAAAGATTTTTATGCATTTGAAAACTTGTGAAATGGGACCTTCTGCATAATGAGTACTTTTATCTTTGATACTTTTGTGTGACGCTGTAGTATGATCAAGTAGGGAATTAATTTACTTTTTAATTAATTTAAAGTTAAAAGGTGGAGATAAGAGGTTTATGCCAGACAACGATATACTTTGTCCACCAGTGGTACACAACAGTAAAATCCTTAGTATTGATTTAACTCTGAAGGGGAGTACAAATGTTGTGTGTAGTGTACAAATGTATACAAAAGTATATTTGTACACACTCTGGAGTTTAAATGAACACTGAGGATTTATAGTGTGTTGGGTATCGCTTTCAGCCTGTCTCCTCTTCCTGCTGGGACAATGAAAATCAACCTGCCCCTCTGCTCCGTGTGGAA
Organism: Gymnoscopelus microlampas; assembly: GCF_963454915.1. NCBI lineage: Eukaryota > Metazoa > Chordata > Actinopteri > Myctophiformes > Myctophidae > Gymnoscopelus > Gymnoscopelus microlampas. The sequence continues at coordinate 24,522,791 of NC_139946.1, forward strand.
TGGAATGTGAGCTTCTGAAGTGGCGGCTGTGGACTCATCCGTCCCTGTCCCTGTCACTCTGGAATTATCTGTCACTGTCACACAGTGTCACTCTGGAATCTGCCCGTCCCCGATTGCCTCAAATCAGTGGTTCGCAAACCCCTAAATTGATATATATTTGGACGTGGGCCCCCCATCTGAAAATGTTCTGTGCCAGGGACCCCCAGAGGAGAAGATTTGTATTAAAACATATCTAAATTGTTCAACACTTTCAAGATTAAAAAAAAAAAGCAGATTTACAAGCTCGCAGCGCGGCACAAAGTGACACACTGTGAGTACTTCTTCCACCTCTGTCTATCTGTCTGTCTATCTCTCTGTCTGCCCTCTGTCTCTCTCTCTCTGTGTCTCTGGGTGATTTACTGCCTTGGTGGCTTTTCTGGTGACCTGTAGCGAAGCCAGCGATGCCAGGCAGGCAGCTCTAAATGGAGACGTCAGCCTCAAGGGGTCTACGGGAATCTGTCCAACCGAGCAGGCACTTTCCCTCCGAGTAAAAATATTATGCTAGGAGATTTTTATGAGTCAAGGTTACATTTTTTCTGTGTGTGCCTGTGTGTGCGCGTGTGCATGGCTAGTTTTATGACACATATTGACGAGTGACATGGCATTTGGCAAGTGGGGGCGGGGGCAAGATTGAAACAGAGTCAAAGATGGAAGGAGAAGGAGAGAGAGACTAAGACGGAGAGAAACAAATAGATTGAGAGAGAGAGTGAGAGAGAGGACACACAAAGAAGGTAAAGGAGCATGTTAAAAGACTTGAAGATTGACACAGTGATGGAGAGAGCGAGTGCATGACATACAGAAGCGGAGAGGTGTAGGGGGGTGTGTGTGTGTGTGTGTGTGTGTGTGTGCGTGTGCGTGTGCGCTAGCGTGTGTGTGTGTGTGTGTGTCGGGGTGAGGTGTCGATATTTGCAAAGAGCAAGGTGAAGTGACAGGTTCAGTATTCCATGTCAGGGGCTGAGGGAGGGTTTTGGGTTTCTAACTTCGACGTTGTCAACACTTTCACTCCTCTGGCCGGTGCTCGCTGTCACTCCCTGCAGTACTGTGTGGCCGTGCTCTGGGAACAGGAGCCTGGCAGGCCTGGACCCCCCAGCCCTCCTCCGCCCCCCCCGATGCCAAAACCTCTCCAGCTTTACAACACATGGGACCTGGTGAACACGACACCGGCACTCGGCGGAAAACAACATGCAGGACCAATTCAGTCCATCTGAAATGAATGTTCTCACCAACACCATCGCTTGATCTCGCCGTGATTCATCTCCTGCACACGCACGCACGCAATGCACACAACGCAGCGCACACACCCGCCCCTGGTGCGTAATTTATGCGCCGTCATACGGCAAAGTATAAATCAAATCGGGTTTGGATTTCCCTCAATCAAACACAATCTGCTCCCTCCTCTGCAACCTATACAGGACATGAACACGCACAAACGCACGCACGCACGCACGCACAAACACACGCACACGCCCGCTTTGGATCAAAGCCCTGCCTTGTATCAACACTTTACAACAAATGAGATTACTGTTTTATAACAAGGCTTCACTTTTTGACTGTGTTTAGTTTACAGCCAGCGTGTACATTTGACAGTGATTTCCGTCTGAGAGACAGAGCGAGAAGTTAAGGAATTACAACTTCAAAGAGGGCAGTTACGTTACGTTAGGCTACGGACACGTGAGAGAGAGAGGAGATGATGCAGGGCGGGAAGAATGAATGATAGAAGAGAGTATTAAAAACCTACTGTCCCTATCGTCTGGGCATGTCATTATTGGCAAAAACAATAACATAAAATTGGAACGTCAACAACTTCAAAAATAGCTAAAAGACAAATTCACAGCATTGCAGCGATTTACACATTGAGGCTTTAGTGGTTAAAGCGATGTTTTTGGTTTAAAAAAAAAGAAATGTGTGAACAGGAGACGGGTGTAAAAAGGTATCGGGTAGAGTGATGACAGATCAACACAGCATGATGTTGCAAGAAGACTGAATTATTGATGGTGAAATGATAGCAAGTGAATCAATAATCATTCCCATTCATTCCATGTATCGTCCCACTCAGAATCCACCAATTACGTTGAATCGTTTATATTCTGATATTCTAAATGTTGAATTCAATAGAATTCAACATTTAGAATATCAGAATATGTGAATATCGAATGTGTTTTCATTGTGTGGAATACTACATGGAAAAAATGTCTCAAATGAGTGAATAAAGTTCCCAAACTGTGGAACACACTCCCCATAGCGGTTAGAACTGCAGACTCACTCCCAATGTTCCGCTGTAATCTGAAAACTCACCTCTTCAGACTCCAGTCACTCCACCTAAGTCGTAGCACTTTACGTAGTTATGACGACCATGCAGACTTACCTTGGTCATTTGTTCTCATGTTTTTGTTATTTAGGCTTGTTTTTCTCTTGACAACAATGTTAAAACTTTGATAGCAGGTTCTTTAGACAGATGCAAGGCTCATTGTTTACATGGTCGTCGTATGGTTTCAAAGTACAGATTATTATTATGATAGTAATTGTTTAGACTGATGCTAGGTTCTTGGTTTACTCGTGATCCTAGTTTACTGAGGCACTTTCTCTGCATTTGATGTATGTGATTACCTTGTTTATTGTAGTCGCTCTGGTTAAGAGCGTCTGCTAAGTGCTTTAATTGTAATGTAATTTAGCTTATACTCTTTAGTATGGTGGTCACATTGCAACATGTTGTCTGCTTATAGATATCCTCATTATATAAATGATATAATTTTATATATATATATCCTCCTTAGTGCACCGTCATATTTAAAGAGGTGGTGCCATGGTTTTGCACTTTTTCTGTTTTTCATGTGTCTATGAGGTTGATAGAACTTCATTAAGGCCCCCGCCTTCTCTGACTATTTGGAGTTTTTTCCTGGAGGCTGAAACCTTGAGGGTCAAACGTGCCAATCCAAAAACAGGGGCATAGTGACATCACAGAGCCCCCCAAAAACATACCCTCCCCCTCATTATCATAACACAACAGGTGTGGGCATGAGGAGGAGGAGGGACTAGGACAGGTGGGTGGTGCTAAGGTGGTGGAGGAGGTGCTAAGGTGAGAACCAGGCATACTTAATGAACTGGAGGCGTGTCCACATAAACATTTTTTTTTAAACTATTTCTGTACACTTTTTTTTTTTGAAAAAAATCCTTACATAATAATAATACCTTATGATCAGGTTTTAGGGTTGAAAAATATCATGGCACTCCATCTTTAAGATCTAAAGTCCAAACGACCAAATGGTCTCTTATGGGTCCATTTGGTTCCTAAGGTGGCCAGTCTTCGCGAAAACAAAAAAAGGTGATAAATGTGATTACCAAAAAAACTATAATAATTATAAAAATGTTGGCAAAATTTGCTTAATTAGATTTTACAGTGATGGAAAACCCAGGTCAGAGGGAGACGAACTTGGGACCTTGCGACTCAAAAGGATCATGTGGTCTCTGCTCTGTTTCCTAATCAAAGGTTGCAACCCATTTTGAGCAATAAATAAGTAGTAAGCAATTCATATCCAGTTTAGTTTCCTTCAAAAACAATTCACTTTTGCGAATTGCTGTGCATGCATATTGGCTGTTTTCACTACTTTTGAAACGGGGCTTAAATTGTTAATTCAAAATGTATTTTTATAAGGTTGGGTCTTGGGGAGACACCAAATTTCTCTTCTGGGCCTCGAGCTGAAAATGTTTGGGAACCCCTGCTCTATCTGGCCGCTGAGCCACCATTACTATTATTTTTGAGCCACATAGAATTATCCCCCGCTACCAAAATAAATATTGCTTTTACTCATGTTATTCTTACCAAGGGCTTGCATTAAAGTTAGACACTTGAGCTTTCATTGTGTAAGTCCACGCTATTAAAGCCTGGGTATTTTACAGTCAAGAAGAATGAATTATATTGTGCAAAATACAGAGTGTTGTTTTAGTCTTAGGAGCTCCCAGTCGATTAGAGGAGTCATTCTGGTCCACACCTAATTCTGCAGCCCATAAAGAGAGAAACCTCAGAGAATGTGCATGAGTAAGAATAACAATGACCCAAGAATAGAACTGGAGTCATGTGATGGAGAGAAAACTGATTGAAAAACAGTCTTTTCTTCTTTCTTTTTTTTTGTACTTCTTTCAGGGAAATATGAGAGCTTTGTGATTATTCCCAGTAGTGGATGGTTATCATAATGCATTCTCCCCCTTCCACTCTTACTGTAACTTGGCGCGCACACACACACACACACACACACACACACACACACACACACACACACACACACACACACGTTCAAATTATTACATTTCTAACCCTTACCCCTAAATCTAAATTCCACCTGTAAATGCCTATAATCCTAACCCTAACCTGAATCTTTTCCTAATTGTAAACCTAAATCTTTTAACCATAAAACAAGAAATTATGGGGATACATTTTGCCCTCACAAGTATAGTAATACAAGTACACACACACACACACACACACACACACACACACACACACACACACACACACACACACACACACACACACACACACACACACACACACACACACACACACACACACCTACTGACTGACCACCCAGCCACTGCCCCCCTGCCCCCCACCTCTCACCTCGCTCAGGGGCGCTAAAGCTGAGAAAAACTCCACTGCTCATTTCCTCTCCCTCCCTCCATCCCTCCCTCCCCTCTCTTTCCCTCCATCCCTACCTAACCCCTCCCTTCCCTCTTTCCCGGTTTACGTCGCCCCTTTCCCTTTCTTCCCAACTGTTTATCCCTCCATTCCTTCCTCCTTTCCCTGTCTCCTTCTCACCCCGTCTGTCTCTCACTCTCCCCCCTTTCTCTCTCTCTCCCTTCTTCCCGTTTTCTCACTTCCTAGCTACCCCCCCCCCCCCCCCTCCTCTTTACTCTTTATCCGTGGTGCTCCCACTCATGTTGTAACAACTCGTAAAGGAGGGAGACTTTGACCTGTTTCCACTGTTCAGCTGCCGTGTGGCGAGGGCTTAAGCCTGACGTACACTTCATCGTAAGACTGTGTTGCTTGCCAAAAAAAGCCCGTCAACAAGCCCACAACGCATCGTGCAACGCAAATAAGCATTTGGTCGACAATGGCAAGGAAAAACTCCCCTTGAACGGGAAGAAATGTTGAGCAGAACCAAGCTTTAGAGTGGGCGGCCATCTGCCTTGACCGTGTCGGGCGGGAGATGGAGAGAGCGGGAGAGAGACAGAGAGAGTGAGAGGGAGACAGAGAGTGGGAGAGGGAGAAGGTAGGGAGCTTTAAAGATGGACAACAATAATAATGGCAACCATAAAAGAAGAATTAGCAGCTCTCCACCAGGCCTACTTGCCTACCCAGGGCTTTGTCAGTCGTGGGGTGCAGCCGTCAGGACACAAGGAAGCTGCGGGGAGAAACAGAGTTTGTACAACAGACGGTGCAACTGTTTGCATTTGTGGCGCCCCCTTGGGGGCTCTCTCTAATAGAGGCCCCTCAACATGCGATTCCAATTTGGGTATGATTGGATGTTGCGTTCATGATATATGGAGTTTTCTTGTAGAAATAGGCCCGGCCCATAAAAAGGCAATTACCGCCACATGGTATGGAGTATCACTATCAACGCTCTGTCTGACGATCATTGTCACATGACTCATGATTATCTTTTGCCTTAGTTGCAAAAAAACCTTTAAACACACATTTTGGCAACAGTGACATTTAAAGCATTTGTGGCACCCCCTATGGGTGGAAGTGAACTTGCTTTCGGCTCTGCTTTGTTCAGGATGTGTGGCATGTTTTGCTAAACAGGCCCCTCCTGCAAATATTCCAATCAGAATGGAATCTGAGAACTCAGAACAGGAAGTGACCTGTTACAGCGCCACCATGAGGCCGATTTGAAACATTTGGGGCAGAGGTTCTTCCTTGGCCGACTGGGAGTGTGCGCACAAAGTTTCACGGCAATTGATCCAGCTGTGACTGACATTTGCTGTTCACAGCAGACTCACACACAGACACACTCACGGACAGGGGTGAAAACATAATCTCCACCTCCCGGCCATTCCAGCCTGGCAGAGATATAACAATAGTAACAACCATAATGGCAGCAATAACTATAATAGCAGCTATAATAACATGTCCGCAGTCATTTTCCATGGAGACCCTTGATCCACAGCCGGGGGTCTGCAACCACAATCCATGGGAGCTATCATAACAGTCCGCAGCCGTATTCCATGGAACTAGACAGTTACAACAGTTTTAAGGAGATTCAGTTTGTCCCTTAGATTACTATTCTTGTCATAAATGCTTCAGGTTTTTATTTCCTTTCTAAAACTTGCAGCTGCTTTAAGGATTTGATTATCACGCAGTAAATTGTCTGCTGTTTTGGCGGGCTTTCTTTTTCCCAAGGTGCACTCCACTCTGGCAAATGAGGTCACACCAGGAAGAGAGGACAGATGGGGATGGGATGAGAATGACCGCAGGGTTTTCCACCACACAGCCGCAAATAACACGTCACCGTTCATTTTTAAACAATTAAACTTTTTTGATCGTTGCTGAGATCATCACGTTAATGGTTTTTGGCTCTGGCATCATCATACCCCTTGAGTCTCTTGTCAACATTTGGTTTTGGAGTGAGAAATAAGGAACGGGAAGTCATGATTTATGAGGCAACTGTATGTACACGATAACATACACTGTTGTATACTGTATATATTGGTTACATATAAATGTATACTGAATGGACCCCATAAGCGGTGCCAATTTTGACAGTTAAACAAAGCTGAAAATTCTGAGTGTGTGGGTGTGTTTTCATTTAGGTGTTTCAATCTGCACACACAAACACCTAAATGAAACATACCTACAATTAACCCTATTACCTTCTTCTGTCAAAATAGCCTCTGCAAACAGAGCTCACCTGAACACTCTCAGAGCACACTTTACTAATCCTTTTGTGTAACAGTCACACTGGCCTGGGAGTGGGATCTCAGTTTGCTTGTAATTTTAAGCGCACCATACGTATCATTGCAAAGTGCACCTCTCTGCTTTATGCATATCCATTTAAGCCACTGGCAGTGGTTCTCAAAGTGTGATCCGGGGACCCCCAGGGGTCCTTGAGGGGGATCTCCAGCTAAATTAGCAACAGTTTAACCACTTTAACCCTATTTAACCCTATTTTATACTTTGGCAAACTCGCTGCGATGCAACATATTGTGAGCTTGCACATCTGCTATAATGGAAACGTTTTGAAAAGTTTAGAAACATTGATATTAACAACACAAATATTGTTTTTAATGGGGTCTGTGGCACCAAATATTTTCAGATAGCAGTCCACGGCCAAATAAATATAAAATTTGAGTTCCTTGACCTGAAAAAGTTATAGTGTGATGTGATATCAATTATATTCCGATGCATTTCCCAATGTTCATGCAATTTGCAAGGGTAAAAAACAGGTGCAAATTGGCGCAGGCATGTTAAAGTAATATGGTGCGGATGGCAGCTGTAATAGCAGCAACAAGGAGACAAAGGCCTGAAAGTCGTGCCGAGATCAATTTATCTTATTTGTTCCACAACCAGTTTCACCCATTACTGGAGTTATAAATCGGACTGAAACACAGCTGTATTCCCCCTTCTGCCAATGAACGCATTTACCGAAACAGAAAACATTCATTGAATACGTGTGTTTTCTGTTTCTGTAAATGTGTGCATAGGCATCTGTAATGCAAGTCACCAAATCCCACTGTGATAAAATATCCCAGATTGTATGGAGACGGCCTCTGTAGCGGGGCTTCCCTGCCTCTGCTTTTGTTATGCCTCCTCTAAAACAGCAGATCTACAAGCTCACAACGTGTTGCATCTCTCATTGTGACAATGTATTTATTTTATGAGCAATAGTCGCCCAAATTAAATTTCCTCTCAGTTGTAATTCTATCCCGATTCCTCCAGAATGTTTCAGAGTTCTGTTACTTGATGAAGCAACATAACATACAGTATATTTCAGTATCAGTGAATCTCACCCTGAGCTGGTTAAGGGCTCTGTGTTGCAGATTCCACCATTCCATGGCACCTTTTCAGCCATGTTTCACATGTACAAAATTAGCAGATTGCGTAATTGGTTTCTGTCTTAGTAAATCACACTTTAAGTGCTATTTGTTTTTAAGAGATTTTTGCTGTGGTTTGGTTGATAAAGCATTGTAAATCAATAGCTTTTAGAGTTTACGGTTTACGCTTTATAAAATTGGAACCTATTTAAGTGATGAACAAGATAAGCTGCAGCTGCTGCTTATTCAATACTATCTGGTCATGGGGGCTGTTAGGGTGTGAAGTTCTTGACAAGCCAAGAGAGTAACCTTTTAATTTAATCCTGGTTTCACTTAATTGTATCTGATATTAAGAACAATATCGTTGCTGTCGGGCAGAAACCTTGTATCTTCATATTTCAACTTTTTATGTTTTTCTTTTAAATGTATGTCCTCCTTTCTCGTACAAAAGTGTTAAAGAAAAATCTTGAAAGTGAAATTGAAAGTGGTTAAGTGTGTGTGGGTGTTTATAAACATTTAACCAATGAAATGTATTAACGAGCTGGGTAGCTGACTAAATAGTAACTGGATCAATTGAAACACAGGTTATTTTGTTCCATTTCCTGAAACGTATCCGTTTTGGACACATTGTATTCGTGAACACTGCAGCATTCAGAGAAGTTCTGTCTATACTTTTGGTTTGGGTTCTGTTATTGCACGCACTGAAGATTATCACTTAAGTGAAGGTTATGTGGAGCCATGACTCATAATGTGGAATGATATGGGCGTAGATCTCACATAAAAGAAACACTATTGTTATTCCTGTTAATGGTTTCCAAACACTGATAGTGTGTGGGTTGTCATAGCATGCGGCTGCTGTACAGCAGTAGTTCCCAAACGTTTTAGCTAAAAACCCAAAGAGAAATTAGATGTTTGCCCGGGACCCAAACTAGTGAAAATAGCAGTTCTATAAGCTCACAACGCGTCGCTTCGCGCTGCGTTGCGAACTTGAGGATCTGCTCTTTTCACTACTTATTAAACGTTTTTTATTTGTTATTTATGGAAATTATTAGATTTTTTTATTTTATTCGGGAAATACTTTTTAAAAATGTTGGAATTGTTTTCAATTGATGAAAAGTTGTTTCAATCTTTTGAAATAAGATGTATACAAGCTTAGGCATTAGCACTGGGTGAAAAATAGGTTTACAAAAATCGTGGGATAAAAATGTAGATGCAAAAAAATAAAAAAATAAGATGTATATATTTTTCAAATATAGGAAACAAAAAAGGGGATACTTACTCGCGACCCATAAAAATTGGTCCGCGAGCCAAACAAGAGTCCCGACCCACTGTTTGGGAAACACTGGTGTACAGTATGAACTGTATTTTACATAATTTCATCACTCAACTTGACAATGAGCAAGTTTCCCTTTGGGACAATAAAGTCTACAGTGACCTTGATCTTTGTGCCATCTGCCCTGCCTCTCCCCACAGTGTGCTATCACACAGTAAAATACTCTGTTTTAATTTGACCCTAAGAGTGTGCTGATGTAACCAAATTGACCTGTAAGGGTCCATTTGGTTAAATTTTTACTTTCAGAGTTACAGATGGATAAATTAACACTACAGATTTTACTGGGCACAAAGCAGTAACACCTATTATAGAATAACCTCACTGCATCTTGTAAAATAACTATTATGTAACATCTTGTCTCGTCTCATCACTGTCCTGTACACAACCCCTCTGTGCAAGCTTGTACACAAATGAGTTTTATAACACAAAAAAAGTAAACTTGTTCTTATTATGTGTTGCTAATTGTCTAGACTGGACATGAAAGTAGATTATTCTTTCCAAATAAATATTAACATTGAAGAGAAATAAACAGAATACTCTTAAAGACCATATTGGTGATCTGGCGCGTTACCCCACTGGCTATGACTTAGGTGTACTTGACATTATTGGTGGCCATTTCCCAAAGCATATGTTATTTGTTTTGCTTTGTTTGTTTTTTGAGGGAACCATTAGATTCCACTTATTTCAGTACAGTATAAAAATGAAATTGCAGAACTGATGCAGTGAAAATTGTCATTTATGATATATTTGCATTTCATATCAGTCCACAGCTTGGGAGCCAGAAGAGAGAAGTTGGTCAGGGTCTCTCATAGGGAAGAGGTCTAAGCTGATCTAATTGTGCAGTAAGGGGTGTACGAGTGGATCATATCCTGATGATAAGGGGGTGCCATGTAGCCTGGTAAACCCCCCTCCCTCCGGAAATCTCATTTGCATTTGATTTCAGGAAGGAGTCTGGCCTGAAGGCTTGTCTGGGCGTTCACCAAATGGAAGAGCCTATCAGCGCCGTCGCTCATCGTTCTGTGATTGACAGCGAAAGTTGGCAAATCAGGTGGCGAGTTCGAGTGAGCCCGAATGGAACCGAGTACAGCCTGAGTGCAGCCGACCAAAAACGAACGGCAGCCATCTTTTTTGACCGCAGTGTTTTCTACTCTCTTTTAAACGTCAAAACGCTCTCAAAATGTACTTTTAAGATATCGTTTGGATAGAATTTAGTTGTTTATCTTCATGTATGTGGTCAATTAATCATGACAGAGCCTATTTAAAAATAAAAATTCAGAGAACCGGCAGGGGCGGGCAGTGACACGCATGTATCCGAATAAGGCAACCTATTTTGGGCATGGCCGTCTCAAAAGTCCCGTTGCGTCACATTAGTCTGGAGGTGGTAAAAATGCACTGGCTGAAGGGGAACACTGCTGATTGGCTGAAGGGGTTGTCAGTCAACGGTAATATTCCCGCCCAACTCCAGCCCACAGCCAAATTGCAGAATGGGCGATCATGCCAGACTCACTCCTGAAATAAATAACAAATGAGATTTCCGGAGGGAGGGTTTACCAGGCTAGGTGCCATGCCCTTGATTGCCTTGCAGGTCATCGCCAGTGTTTTAAATTGAATGCAGGCAACATCGGGAAGCCAGTGAGGTGCTGTTTGCCATTCTGGGGCAGACATGGGAGCTTGAAGAACAGGTGTGGCATTCTGGGCCAGTTGTAGAAGTTTGAGTATGCATGCTGGCAATCCAGCAAGGAGGGAATTGCTATAGTCAAGCTGAGGCTCGGAGATGCTCTGATCTTCCCAACGTTCTACAGTGTAAACCCACACAATTGAGTGATCGGCTACATACATATGCGTCTCTGTGTCAAGTGTGTGTCTTTATGTCCACACACACAAAGACAGACATACATAAACACACTCGCACAAAGTCACACACACACACACACACACACACACACACACACACACACACACACACACACACACACACACACACACACACACACACACACACACACACACACAAAACATACAGTTATGCTGGAGCACTGAATGGAGTTTGGAGCGCTGAATGGAGGGTGTTGTCATGGTTATGGCCATGAGCTCCATTGAATGTTGGCCAGCTCAGTGGATTATGGATTTGTTGATGTTTCTCTTTCAGTGTCAGCTCTTCGTGGAAGCTTATGATCTCCACCACACTGTTGTTGCATCAGTAGAGACTGACTGCACACGCATGCATGCATGCACACACTCGCACACACGAGTCACATAAGTCATGGTCACAGATTCTTTAGTCTCATCATGACTCCGGCTCACAATGAGACGCATATTACAGAGTAGAAAGTTACAGAAAACAATGACCCTGATTTGACCTCAGTCAACCCAGGTTTAGGTTCATGACACGTCCTTTTCTCTACGCCCACTGTGGGTCCTTGAAACGGCTAAAGGTCGTGTGTCACACTCTTTTTGTTACAGCTACTGTATGTGGCACACAGTGTTTCATTTCACATGTCGATCAATACTAAATGCGTAGGTGTTTGTTTGCAAAGAGCAGCAACTATACTGTAAGCTTTGACTACAGAACAGTCAGACAGACAATATGGAGACAGACAGAGGTAAATGGATAGACGCACAGAAGTACATGCACACAAGTGAAATCCATAGACCCATAGAATTCCATTTGTTAACACTCTCTCTTACACACTCTCTTTTACACACAGTTTTACACACAGTTAAATCAAAGCTGCAGTGCGCTGCAGTGGTGTAAAGTAACTAAGTACATGTACTCAAGTACTGTACTTGAGTACAATTTTGAGGTATTTTTACTTCAGTATTTTCAATTTTCAATACATTTACTTCTATCCCACTACATCTCAAAGGAAAATGTTGTACTTTTACTCCACTGCAATTATATGAAAACTAGGGGTTACGTATATAACCCCAGTTTTATTAGTATCGAAGTAATATGCTTACTTATGGGATATCATCGCCCCCTAGCGATGCACAGAGCACAGCACATGGACTCCCGGTTACAATATTCCTATTGGATAGGGTCATGTTACGCGAAACCGGACACCGGTAGGGATATAACCCTCGCGTCACTGGGATACGCCCTCTTAAAACCTTCGCTCTGCACGCCGCCAAAGCGCACAGAAGGGGTTTTTGGTAAGCATATTACTTCGATACTAATAAAACTTAACATACGTAACCCCTAGTTATTATATCGTATCTCATAATATGCTTACTTATGGGACACATAAACGCCCCCTGGGGAGCCCCAGTCTGTAACCCTACCCATCCGCACGCCCATGGCCTCAGGTCTCGCCCTCGGCAAGACCACAGCCTCCAGGCGCATGACCCCTTGGGTCAAAAGCGGAAAAGGACCAAAAGGCAAGGACCTGACAGACCAACAGTCTGACTCCTGTAACTAAAGAGGTCAGACCCTAGTCTACCTCCCAGATACAAGAACCAGGCCCTCCTCTCCCCCGGACCACGCCTAGCCGGTCCAGGGGAAGCAAGATGAAGCTCAAGCAGGAAGAGAGGCATGCCCCAGGCATGCACCACACTCCCCTGACTTTAGCTAGCTCATACAACCAAGGCCGTGGGTGACACCCTTAGCGCTGCCACGGCTAGGCTGATGGCCACCAAAGGTCGAGTAAACCTGACACTTTGAGGAATAGCAAGCAGGAAGAGAAGCACGCCCCTAGGCACGCTCACCACTCTCCTGGCTTACACTTGCCGCCACACCCAGGACTGTGTGCGCCATCTCAGATGCCGCCACGTCAAGGCTGTAAAAGGCCGCAAAGGTCGAAGGAGACGACCAGTTCGACGCAGAGCATATTTCCTGCATTGACACCCCCTTGTAGAGGGCCCAAGATGCAGCTACACCCCGAGTAGAGTGGGCGCTGAGCCCCACCGGGACCACAGACCCACTACTCTCATAGGCCAACCGAATCGCCTCCACGATCCATCTGGACAGGGTTGGTCTAGCCACCGCCTTCCTCTGACCGGACCGGCCATAGGAGACGAACAGCTGAGACGACCTGCTCCATGGAGCGCCTGCCCGTTCCCCTGGGAACCAACGACGCCTCCGGTCTGGTCGCTCTGACCATCGAGGAGGCGTCCATGAGGGGCAGTAGCGGTAGCGTTGGTCCGTTCAACAGACGCAGGGAAGTCATGTGACTGTGTACGAGAGCCTTCCCCGATGTCCACATCCGCCCTATATCTCTGCCTGTTAGCGATAGCTGGGCTAGCGGGGTGGAGGGGGTTACTGATGACGTCACTGTCATGGAGCACGCGCTTGTTCCCATAGGAACCGGAGACGCCGTCGCTCTGAGTGACGTTACAGCGGAACCCTTCCGTGGTGTTGTCGTTACCCGGAACGAAACTGGGGAGTGTCGACGGGGTAACACCGGGGACCTCCGGCATGTAGACTTCCGCCTCTCCTCGTCCATCATCTTGGGGAGGTCGACGGTGTCGTTTTCACCCGGAAAGAAACTTTCGCCCCCCAAGGGGAGTCTCAACGGTGTAACACCGGGGCTCTTTGACATGTAAACTTCCGCCTCTCCTCGCCCTCCATCTTGGGGAGGTTGAGGGAGGCGGCCATCTTGCCTTTCCACCGTCCTACAGTGGCGCTTTGATGCCATCTGCCGGACAGAAGAAGGAACTGGCGTGGGTGGCGCAGTTAGGATTTTTGCGTTTACAGAGAGCCCTTGTTTTACCCCTTGAAAGCAATACGTTTGAGACATTTGATTCATTGCAATTGGTTTCGCTACCTGCATTTGATTCATCATGTTCATTGCATGCACAGGATCTGTCCCTGCAGTGTTCGGAATGTCGTCCAGGGGACATGCCAAGCACTGAGGGCTCATGAAAGAATGTTGAGGACAGGGCACCTCATTCGATTTGGGGTGCGATCCGCCTCGTTCTTTGACATGGGGAAAAATGAGCGTTTGTGATTTTGGCAACACGTTGTTTATTCCACACACAAATTGCACATTTTTGAGCTGTGTAGCCGCTCCTATAAGTGGGTTTGGGACCCATCCGTGGCGAAAGTTTTTCTTTCCGTCACGAAAATTTGTCTTTCGCTGTACTGTTATTGGCTGATTGGCTGTGCTGTGATTGGCTAGCGAGACGCATGACGAAATTAATAACTCATAAATAGCACCGCTCACTTAAAAAAAAATACTTTTTTGCCAGACCCAGAGGGTCGGCCTACATGAGGCTTTGTCCCTCTTTCGTCCATACATGGGCATGTCAGTTTTCTGTCCCCCTTTCGTCCATACTGTACATGGGCATAGAAGGGACCTCTGACACAGGCTGACACGTCATGTGAAGTCCGGCTTAGCCGTGACGTAGTGCTCTGATCTTATAAAGTGCTTATTCTGGGTCTGGCAGAACCAAGTCTCCTGGTCTTGTTTTTTGAAGTGAGCTTCCATCACTGTGATGACCACTGTTGTTTTTGAGCACAGAGCGGTGCAAATATACAAGTGTCACAGCAAAGGGTCTGAATACTTATCTTTGCAGAAAAAGACTTGCTCTCTACATAATTATAATTTTTATTTTATTTTAACATGCTCATAAAGCGCTCTGTGCTCAAAAGGTGCAAAAAAGTAGCAAACGTTACGGTCAAAGGACCTTCGTCAGTGCTATATGAACTATTTTCTTAGTCTCTGTCTAAGGAGTCTTCCTTAAAGGGCAAGACCACTTTGGTAGTTTGGGTTGTGTAGTTAGTAGTTACCTTGCCATGATGTAACTCCAAGGTGGACAAGAAATCAAAAATGATTATTCCATTGATTAGAAATTGATAATTCTAAATATGCTCCTCATTAACTTACATTGTACGGTGAAACAGCTCTCAAAGTCACTCTTTTAGCCCTGAACGAATATAAACTAAGTTGATTATGACAAT
>NC_139946.1:24543089-24587765 GCF_963454915.1 Gymnoscopelus microlampas
CCATACCTTATCCTTGTGTTTATCATGTTCTCAGTCCTGTGTGTTTTTCTTTAATCCATGAATCTGTCTTTCTGTCTCTATCTCTATCCCTCCGGTCCTCTATCTCTCTTTCTCATCTCCATCTCTCTCTCTCTCTCTCTCTCTCTCTCTCTCTCTCTCTCTCTCTCTCTGTTGTTATCTGTCAATTGGTCTGTCTCTTCTTCTGTCATTGTCTCTCTATCTCTATATTTCTCGTTCTCTGCATCTCTTTTCTCTCCATCTCTCGCTCTGTCATGTTCTCTCTCTATCTCTCTTTCACTCCAATCCATCTCTCTTCGTCCTCCCCTGCTGCTTTCTGGGATGAGTAACTCTATCTCTGCAGTCTTGCTGGCCAGATGTTAAACTTTGTATAACCCAAGACTGGATAATCCAGGCAGCTCCTACAGCCCCTCTCTCTCTGTCTCTCTCCCTCTCTCTCTCTCTCTCTCTCTCTCTCTCTCTCTCTCTCTCTCTCTCTCTCTCTCTCTCTCTCTCTCTCTCTCTCTCTCTCTCTCTCTCTGTCTCTCTCTGTGTCTGTTTTCGCGCCTGTCTGTTCGTGTGGGTCCGTCCGTCCGTCCGTCCGTCCGTCCGTCCATGAATGAATTGGCTTCATGGCGGCGATGTATCAGTCAGAGATTCTTCATATTCCCATTGGATATGGCTGACTTCCAAAGTTTGCAGGCCCTGGGTAGCCAACCCGGCCTGGCGGTGTCCTGTGCTCCAAAGAGCACACTTTTCAACTTTTTTCTTTTGTTTGTTTGTCATGCCCCACACACAGATAGGGGGTGGCAGAGGGCATTGTCCACTGTCTATTTACTGTAAAGTTGTCCATTCAACCTAGGACTTCTACACTAACAATAGTAAACCTGAGGATGCATGCCTAATTATAAAAAAGACAGAACAGAAACAGAAACAATGATAAATAAAATGACAAATGATATATATTATATTTCACTATATTTGGTGATATACAGAGCAAACCTGATTAATAAAGGACACAATCATCGTTTCACCCCATTAAGTGGCTTTGCTGTTTGTCTGGCAATGTTGAACACAAATGTTAATAGCCAAAGCTATTCTCTAGTGGTTGAGTTTTTTTCTTCTCAATCTTCAATGGAAAGTGTTGGAACGGAAATTCCCCTTTCCTCTCGTTCCATTGATAGTGATAGGGCAGTCCCAGAGCAATGACCCCGCAGCCCTGCGGGGCTATTTTCCCTGGCCTCTCGTCTCCCTGTGTGTACACAGAGGCCAACGGCCTGGTCCCAGGGCAGGTGAAGGCCTCAGCTCGGTTACATAACCAGAGAGGAAAGCATCCATCAGTGCAGTCCACATTAAACTCTGTCCCATTATACTCAGAGTGGGTCTGTGGTTTCCAGTGAGTGTTTGTGAGCGCCCAGTGAGTTTGTAATGTTTGTGTTGGCTTCAGTCGTTGAGAAGACCAGCATGGTGGCTCTGCGGTTGGAACACAGAAGGTCCCAGGTTCGATTCCTGGCTGTGGTCCTTTCTGTGTGGAGCTTGCTAAGTGGGTGTCGAGAATGAATGAATGAACCGAATGAATGAATTGCCTTTACTTAGGAGGAGGACTTATAAGGAGGGGGGGCTCTCGGATGACAAATGATCAGCGAAACACACAAGCTAGCCTCTCGTCGGCTGCACAAACAAACAAACAGACTGACAAAGACAGACTAACAAAACAAACAGATAAAAACAGACAGACAGACAGACAGGGACAGACTAACAGGCTGACAGGTAGAGTGGCGGGTCAGACTGAGGTGATCAATCACAGTCAGACAGGCAGAGTTGTCAATGATCACATCAAGGAGGCTATAATGAATGATCTATGAACAACTGATCGTGTGTGTGTGTGTGTGTGTGTGTGTGTGTGTGTGTGTGTGTGTGTGTGTGTGTGTGTGTGTGTGTGTGTGTGTGTGTGTGTGTGTGTGTGTGTGTGTGTGTGTGTGTGTGTGTGTGTGTGTGTGTGTGTGTGCGCGCGTGCGCGTATGTATTTGAGTTCCTGCATGCATGCATGCGTGTGTGTCCACTCCACACATGTGTATGTCAGCTGTAACTCAATCCTGAGCAGCACAACACGGTGGGCCTGTTCAAAGGCCTGTTTGTGTTATTACAGCTTGTCCAGCTGCTGAGGACGGACAAACAAAGACTCAGTGCTCCGAGCAGCAAAACACGGACCTCCCACCCCACGGCAAAATCCCCCGACGGGCAGACCCAACCCTGCACCACAGCCCAGGGATGGACAAACACACGCCTACAAACAGACACACTGCCACGCAGAGGGGAAATTAGGTTCAGAGATGATGAAGGATGAATATGAATTTGAAATTCCTCGTGAAAGACTTTTTCTCCATTGTGTTGTTTTTTCTTTCTCTGTCCACTGACTGTGAAATTAATTTGGCATGTCTGTTCAAGGTATTAAAAAATGTGCAAAAATAGCAGATCTACAAGCTCAACGCATTACCCCTAAATGCCCATTTAAACAGCTAGTCTCAGCAAATTATTATAATATATAGGTATAGGAATAAACAATTGTTACTTCCAACTTCACATTGTGATTGGTTGAGAAGCAAGCATTTTAATGAGTGCCAATATGTTCCAATAACAGCACTGAATGCATCCATCTTGTTTAACTTACCTGTAAACCTATAGCAACGGCCTCAACCATTGATAGTAACAAAATAGTTTTAATATTCTTCGCTTTCTAATCACAAACTTTATCTGGAAAGGTGCGCTCAGTGGAGCGCAAATGTCCACCAGGAGGCATGCCCCAATAATGTTACACTGTCTGATGCAGTGTTTCTCTCTGCCTGTGTGCCGTGCGCATGCGTGCGCATGTGTGCACGTCATAAAAGGTCAGTCTTACATTTGATCGTGTGGTCAGTTGCAGTTGCCGCAGGTGGTTACACAACCTTTGAAACAGGCCACAATTTCACGATGCAGATACACACATGCGGTCATTATATGCGCATGCGGCATGTTGTGTGTGTTTGTGTGTATGCCTGTCCTGGACATAACTCTGGGACCGTCCGACCGAGTGTGTCCAATGCAGAGTGGGAATTTGGTCGGGCAGACGGTTGTCAATAACCGAAAAACCACGGATGTCTGTATTTGTCTGTCCGCGGGTCAATGGAGGACACACCAAATATCTGTGTCTGTGGGGGGGTGTAGGCAACGGCTTCCCTGATTGGATAACCCGGCCCTTCGGCTTGAGGGATTGGCCGTGACTGAGCTTTGCATCACATTTTTGCCATGGCACCAATATAAGTGGTAGCGTATACAATGGAACTCCATTAGAACAAATATGGAGATCCTGTATCTCTTTATAGTCGATCAGTCGTAGTGGGACTAGGTACCGCACTGGGTACCTTGACATCAAGTACAATAAGTACAATGGGTATTGCTTTAACGATTAGCACATGCATTCTGAATTTGTATCGTTCCCAACTTGCGTGCGTGAGTGTGTGTGTGAGACACGTCCCTGCCTGCCAGTCCCTATATATGTGTGTGTGTGTGTGTCTCTCTATCTCTGTGTGACCGGTGCATGTGCACACGTTCGTTCATGCCGGTCTCTGTGTGTATCTGTCTCTTTGTGTGTGGTGTGTGTACACGCATGTGCGTGTGATTGGGATCGTGTGGTCAGGGACAGTTGAGTAGTGTTCGATCCGGTTCTCCTTGTGTTAGTGTCCAAGTATCATTGAGCAAGACACTGACCCCTAACTGCTCCCGATGCGCAGGTTGAATGCTTTTGTGGTTTCTCCGCAGTCTGTGTGTGAATGGGTGAATGTAATGCACATTGTAAAGCGCTTTTGAGTGCTATATAAATGCACCATTTAGCATTTATTTGACCCGGTTCTTATTGGAACCTGCTGTGTATGGGTGTACCATATATAGTGAACATACCAGTCAGTCACAGAGAAATCTCTCCTGTCCAAGTGATACATTTCAGCTCATAAAGTTGCAGGCATGACTGACTTAACCTCCATCACTCCCACAACATAAATAACTCAAATAACTTCATAACTCAATTAATAGCTCAGATAAATAAATTAAGAGTACCAACTACAAAAATGCGTCTCCTGCAGTTCGGGTTGCCTACCCAGGGCTCGCACATTTTGGAAGGCAGTCAACGAAGGCAGACAACGATCTGACACAACGAACTCCAGAGATAATGTGTACCGATTTGTGTACATTTTGGACAATGTGTAGGAGTAGTAACAAAAAGCGTGTTTTGAAGAAAATGCAAAATGGTGGAAAATCTGGTCAGGTAGAAATGAGCATGGCCTATATGGGGAGTTCAAGGCAACTCTCCCTACCTAATCAATTCGGTCAGGAGAAGGCACGCTCAACTCTTGTTTTGAGGAATAGTCTCTTATAATTTAACTACGTGCAGATTCTTGAAGATATACACTGAAAGTATTATCCGCATTCCGAGTTTCAAACATGTTCGAAATGCTGAGGAAGGCCGACATGCCGAAACGCGTCCGTTTCTCTAGGAAATAACATAATAAACTCCTTAAGAGAGTGCGGATAATCCTTTCATTCTATATGGGGAGTTGCCATGTTTGATTGTACGACCTACGGTTGAAGGCTTTTAGGCCAAAACGTTAAGCGGCCTGTTATAGTGCCACGATTCGAACATTGTATGGTAGAGGTTCTTCCTTGGTCTACTGGGAGTCTGCACGCAAAGTGTCACGCTGATTGGTCCAGCTGTGCCAATGATTAACTGGTCACAGTCAGGGGGACAGACTTGCAGATTGACTCACAGGGGGAAAAAATATTTCCACCCTTGGCCGTCCCGGCCTGGCGGAATGGCAATATTATATACCAGAGATAGGAGATAATTTATTATTACATCACAAATTTGCAGATGTAAAGGACTGGGTGAAATTATTCGCTGTACAAGCTCTCGCATCATTTGATAGTAAAGTGTTTTAAATGATCTGTTGCACCATCTCTAAAGATGTTTATGTTTAAATTTACATTTCTTCTAGAAAAATACTGTTAGTTTCCGTACATTTTCTGTACCTCAAACCGGTTCAGAAGCCCTGAAAGTGGCACCGGTGTTGTGTTTTACAGCTCTCAGCCTTCTACCGCTTGCCTACAACCGCAGGACACCATTGCCAATACCACACAGTATAGACCTTGTCAGTGGAAATGCGTTACTAGGGAACAGCTTGGGTCCAAGTTTATTTCCTCACAGCTACTGATATTCACAAACACTTGAACAGGAAATAAACTTGGACCCATTTATACTTTTTCAGTAATGTGATGAGTGTCTATAGCTCTCCCTCTCTTGAATTATTGCTTAAGGGGACATTCCAATTATATTCAAGTTAATTGTCCAAGTTAGTATTGAAAATCTACAACAGTCAAAAGGTCTTGAAAATAATATATATTCACATTCTTATATATTCTTACATTGATCCACGGGGGAAATATATGATCAGACTTCACCCCTGAGATTCTAATCCTGTTAGGCTTTTGTTGGCGAAATAGAGAGCAGTGCAGAATGGCCACTGTAAATTACCATACAGCAGTAAAATTGTGGAAGGAACAAGGGGCATTTATTTGAGTCAGAATATAGTGACAGGGAACTACAGTTGAGATGGAGATAGAGAAAACTGCGAGTGAACGCGGCAGCTGCTCAGCCCTGCTATTGGGGATGCAATGCTTCATGGGTAATGTAGGAAACACCTAATCCGTGGTTCAATAAATGTTTGCTTTGTGCACTTTGAAGATTTTTGTTTTATTTCTCCATCCATTTCAACCAGTTGGGGGTTTTCCAGATAGTAGATACGGCTCTGAAACATCTCTTTAATTACAGTAGTCTTACAATATGATTGCTAACACAAAATGAAAACTTTGGTACTTGGATATATAGCCTATAATTAGGTGACTGTAAATCCACTGACAAAATGAGAGTTTGAAGTGGATAAGCTATATTTTAATGCTGGCCTCTAGTATGAGGGCAGTAACATTAATGTTCATCGGTATTGCAAAGTTTGACACACAGCAGCAGAATCTGTCGCTAACGGACTAAAAGGCTGGGCCTAATGAAAAGAGACAATCCACCCATGAACACTGGCTTTTATTGCATTGTTATATCACCATTTTATTTTCAGTCTGTTATATTATATTTGACATATACTAGATATGACATATGATGATATTATTATACATATATGGTATCATAAGACAAACTTGCACATTGTCTTTGGAATATTGCTGAGACACACACACACACACACACACACACACACACACACACACACACATAAGGAACCGCCACATCCAGTATCTGCTCACAATAATCTCAGGAGATTTCATCAGTTCATTAGGAACAGTGCACTACATACTGTAGTTGTTGGCCATGTGCATGCGCCACAGTTTACTGCCCCATACAGCTAGAGGCTTTTAAAGTGGAGTTAGACAGTTTTATTTTCAAAAAGGGAGATATGGCGTTCTGGCTATAAAGTTGTCATTACTCAACTACTTTTCCATTCTGCTCTATTGTAGCTATAACACATTAACAATAACATACAGTAAGTGTACCCCCACCCACACACGCACGCACGCACGCACGCACACGCACACGCACACACACACACACACACACACACACACACACCTTTCAAACATGGCGTTTTCAATTTACATTTGTTTGTTTTTTATCTGAGTACATAAGGCCACAACCCTGAGAAAAAAAACACCACATTACACACAACATTATACTTAGTAAGCTGATGAAAAACACAGTTTGGAGCAGAGCTTGGCTAGCAGTATTTCTTCAGCATGTCCTCTGTCACCCTCTGAACGGTTGACTCCTTTTCTGCTGAGCTCCAGTGAATTTGAACGTGGTGATTAAGATCAGAGTAAACTAACACCCTGACTTGCTGCCTCCATCCATTCACTCCTCCTCCTCCTCTCCGTCTCCGTCTCCCTTCTCCTCCTCTATTCCTCCTCCCTGACGCTCACCTCCCTCCTCCTCCCCCCTCACCCCCATCCTTCATCCCGTTCTCGCGGACCCCCACCTCCCACCCACAATCCCCTTTGCTCTACTGTTCTCCCATCTTTCTCCTCCTCCAACTCTCTCCATCTCTCTGTCTGTCTGTCTGTCTGTCTGTCTGACTCTCTCTCTCTCTCTCTCTCTCTCTCTCTCTCTCTCTCTCTCTCTCTCTCTCTCTCTCTCTCTCTGACTCGGAGGTCCCTGTGTGCCTGTATGTAACATCAGTAAAGCTGTCAGGAGTCCTGGCCAAGGTAAACAGCCCAGTGCTGGGTTCAGGGGTGATGGGGGGCTGAGATGTTTTTCCTCAGGAACTCAGGGACCCCCGGCGGCTTCTGGCTGGGGCCAGGGAGGGGCCGCAGGGGGGAAGACGATCCCCTAAATTGCCCACCAACAAGTACGCATACTACACACTAAAACTCTTACGGGTCCGCTCGGGTTCATTTTTTTAAAGTTAAATTAACACTGAGGATTTTAATGGGTAGCCGGCGTCTGTCTGTCATTGTGTCTGTCTCTCTTGCTTCCCCTCTCTCTGTCTGTGTGACTCCATATTTCTCTGCATTGCTTTCTCTCTCTCCCGCCCCCCTGATTAGCATAGTTCTCTCTTTCTCTTTTGTCATTCTGTCTCCCTCTCTCTCCATCTGTACCTGTCTCTCACCCCATCTCTGTGTCTGCATCTGTGTACACAAAGGCCCTCAACAGGATCCCCAGCATATGTTCGTGCACGCACGCACCCACACATGTGCACACACACACACACACACACACACACACACACACACACACACACACACACACACACACACACACACACACACACACACACACACACACACTGCCCTTCTTAGATCATCCCTGGCTCGACCAAAATAGATATTTTAGACAAATTCCATTTGATAACGTAACCATAACATAACCACCACTACACTACATGATGTGTGATACCCATGTGTTTTAGTGTAGAGACAGCTTTGAAGTTGGACGTGGAATGGTTCCTCTGGAGGTACTCTGGAAATCAATAATGTCACTTTATATAGCTGGATAAGGATGGGAGGAAAAATGCCAGAGAGAGAGAGAGGGGTGAATAGATTGATAGAGAGGGAGAAATGGACTCTGAAACAAACAGAGAAAAGGTAGAGGAAGGGGAAAGAAGTGATATCCCTCACCCGGGAGTGACCCCTCTCAGCCCCGGTGAGCTGCCCCTCTCAGAGGGAGGCAGACAGCCTGGAGGAGAGGAGAGAGATGGAGGACCGCCAGGGGCTGCAAATCAGTGGCCGCACTAAAAACTACAACAACTGGTAGGGTGGGAGAGAGAGAGGGAGAAAAGATGGGGAGAGAGGGCGGGAGCAGTGGAGAGAGCAGGAAGGAGAGAGGGAGCACTGTTTCCCAAACAGTGGGTCGCGGACCTGTGAACTGTACTCGCGAGTAAATATCGCCATTTTTCGTTTTCCTACATAAAAATAAAATAAAATTCTAAAGTTTTTTTTAAAAGTTTAAACAAAAAGAAAATCACTTTTTTTTCATCAATTAAAAACAATTCCAACATTTTGCAAAAGTATTTAATAAATACAATTTAAAAATCTAATCATTTAGAATTAAGAAGTAGTGAAAATAGCAGATCTTCAAGCTCACAATGTGGTGCTAAGCAACGCGTTGTGAGCCTGTAGATCTGCTATTTACATTAGTTTACCTTGGGTCCCGACCGTCCCGGGCAAACGTCAAATTATTCTTTTGGGTCTTGAGCTAAAAGCTTTGGGAGCCACTAGTGTAGAGGGACATAGGGACATATAGGAGGAGGTAGAGAGAGAGAGACAGTGCAGGGAGAGGAAGAGGGGGATGAAGAGAAGTACACCAGGAGGGAGTAAGAGGGAGAAAGAGTGGGCACCTTAACCACTTGAACCCTATAGCGCATTGGTTCTCAAAGTGGGGTCCGGGGACCCCCAGGGGTCCTTGGGGGGGTTCCAGGGGGTCCCCAGCAAAATGTGTTAATATAGCATCACAATAATTTTAACCTTTTATACTTTGGCTATTAAAAAATAGAGCACAAATATGAGCTTGTGTGCAAACCTTTGAATATATTTTAAGCGTTTGTAACTCAAATCTTTGCTTCTGGGGGTCCCTGGAACAAAAGATTTGAGATGGGGGTCCGCTGCCAAATACATACCACTGTGGGGGTCCTTGACATGAAAAGGTTTGAGAACCACTGCTATAGTGTCCCTATTCTGGGGTGAACATTCGGCAAAAATAGCTGTTATACAAACTCACAGTGTCACAACGCCGTTGCGAGATTTGGTGTAGAGGGGGAAAATGAGCGGACCAAGTATAGAGCCCTGGGGGACCACGGTCAACGAAGTATATAGGGTTTAAGTGGTTAAAAGGAGGGAACAAAGAAAGGAAAAGAAGTAGCCTAAAAAGAGAGTTTTGACGAGGGGGGGAGGTGGCGGGGGCGGGGGTGTGCTGGTAGAGGCCAAGAAAAGCATGTAGAATTGAATTAGCCGTGATGGAGCAACCAGGAAGAAGAAGAGAAGAGAAGACAAGAGACGAGGGGAGACGAAAAGAGGAGAGAAGAGGTGCGAGGAGGAAACACGGGACCATTACCTTCTGGTCATCAGCCGTTACGTCCCCGGGGCGCCAAGGAACTGTCGAGAAGAAAGCGAGGAAACATCACAGAGTGGATGCCAGCGCGGGGAGGAGGAAGACTGCACATGGAAAGAATGGAGAGCACATTGAGTGGAAAGAGATGGTACCAGAGGACCGAGGTCAAAGTTTACCACATAATTCTTAGTGTTGTTTTAGCCTCATTGGAGTGCTAGATGAGTGGCGATTGACACACGGGGCAGAGAGTTTAGATAATATGAGAAGTTTAATCTAGATTCCCCGATTGATTTGATGATTTGACACGAGTGGGACATTATTTGAATCAAGCCCACAACCAGTGGGTGTAAAGTAAGTAAGTACTGTACATTTACTCAAGTACTGTACTTAGTTTTGAGTTATTTTTACTTTATTGGAGTGTTTCCAATTTTCAGTACTTTTACTTCTACTCCACTACATCTCAGAGGCAAATATTGTACTTTTACCCCACTACAATTATTTGAAAACTTGAGTTACTAGTTACTTTGTAGATTTTGCGATGCGACGCATTGTGAGCTTGTAGATATGCTATTTTCAAAAGATCATTTTTTTTAAACTTGTGAAATGGGACATTCTGCATAATGAGTACTTTTACTATAGGTACTTTAACAATTTTTTTTATGCCAATACTTTTGTACTTTTACTCAAGTACATTTTGAATTCTGGACTTTTACTTGTAATGGAGTATTTCTATTGTAGTATTGATACTTTTACTTACAACAAAATCCACCTATATACCTCCTGTTTTACTGTGGGGTGGGGGTAAAACAAACGCTTTGAATTATTTGCAAATACAGTTTGACCCAGGTCTGATTATAAAGAAGGAGGTCTGGTATTTTTCTTGAGAGCCAGGAAAAACATGCACTAACTGAAAGTCTGTGAGTTGAAAGGCATTTAGCCTGGAATTTCCTGATAACACATGATGCAAACGGCTGGGGAGTAAAACAGTGCACTGGTCCAAAATCTCCAAGACCCAGATAACCACCATTTTGTCAATGTAATACTGAGACACGCTGGAGGGAAATTTCACAGATTGTGTACATAAATCCCATTGTTCTGATGTGAGGAGATCATAAATTATGGTGTGTGTGGTGGAAAATAGCCTTTGTCTGTGTAATTCTCCCGTGCAATGTGGAAGTGTACACCCGTGACGTTGTCTAATATGCATCATGGTTTTACATTTGACATCACAGCCGCACACTTGCGCATTTTGTGGGAGACGTGCAGTCGTACACAGAAGAAACAGTATTTTGCACTATAACCTACCACTATAACCCACCCTCAGACCGTCGGTGTCACCACTCGACGTAACCTGAGGTCCCTAAACCCCTCCACTCGCTCTTCCTCTATCCTCTCCTCTCTACCCTACCCGGGTTCCTTCCCCTCCCTCTCAACTGACACCGCAATCTCATCCTTTCTCCACTATCTCACCTGTGTTTGACCGTCACTGTCCTCTCTTCCAGGCCCGCACGCCCATCTCCGCCGGCTCCCTGGTTATGTGAAACTCTCAGATATGAGCGAACACCTCTCAGGAACACCTCTACTGTACTGTAAATATACAGTATACATGCACTATAATCTCCTCACATCAGAACAATGGGATTTAGGTTAAATATCAGCAAAGTTTGGGAAATTATAAAAGGTGCTTGATTTTCCTGCTAACAAGCATGAAGAAATGTGCCAACAGTTTTTTATTAGTATTATCATTAATTGGACTAGAGACAAGTTTGGAAATTGTGAGGCTTTGTAGAAGAACTCTTAAAAATGAATTAAAAGGAGTCTGGAGACAGACAGCCTCCCATGATTGTCTACCTGCAACCAGAGCGTTCCTTCTCCTCTTCCTCTTCCTGCCTCCTCTTCTTCCAGTTCCTGTTTTATAGCAGCCTAACCCTAACCCTGGGCCCATGGGCTTCCTGTCGCTGCTCCACATCAATCCCACACTGCCACAATGGCTGGTGACAGTGCCCTGACAGGCCTGTGACAGGCAGTGCCACCCTGGCGGCCAGCCCAGCCAAGAACATGGAAGAAGACAAACAGGCGTGGACAGCGCTTTGCACACTTCCTGCTCTCCAAACCTTGTCGATGCCTGGCTGCATGAATTAGTTCTCTGTGCGTAAGTGTGTGCCCCCCTTCTCTCTCTCTCTCTCTCTCTCTCTCTCTCTACCCAGTACCCTTCTGACAAACATACCTGCAGGCCTGGATTACATCCTCTCTGCAAAACTGATCCTCTGCACAAACTTCCTGAACCAAACGGGGGGAGAGAGGGGGGGGGGGGGGGGGGAGAAAGGAGAGAGGGACTGGGTATTGACTACAGGAAAAACATGACAGCAAGTGTAGACAGACAACATAAGTGACATTAAATAGTCACATCCCTGATTCAAATGTAATATTATGCTAAAATAATTCTCTCTCTCTCTCTCTCTCTCTCTCTCTCTCTCTCTCTCTCTCTCTCTCTCTCTCGTGCACACGCCCGCACACGCCCACACACGCCCACCCACACACACACACACACACACACACACAGACACACACACACACACACACACACACACACACACACACACACACACACACACACACACACACACACACACACACACACACACACACACACACACACACACTCTCTCTCCATCTACTTGGTGTTCACTCTCTCTACACTGTCAAATCCTTAGTGTTAATGTAACTCCAAAGTGTACAAATGGAACCATCTGCTTGCCCCTTCAACTTCTTTTGAAACATGCAGCATCCATCCCAAATCCAAGTAAATTACTGTAATGAACAACATTATTACCCGCTCATCCAAACATGCACATACGAAGCACAACAAATACGTGCACTCACAAACACAACCTCACAACCTTATGCACGCTCACAAACACTGACACACACTAACAGACACGCACAAAGATGCACATGCAAACACACACATGCACATGCAAACACACACACATACACACTTTATACACAAATATTCACGCATGTGTATACACACAAATATATACACACATTCTGAAGGCACGGACAGAGACACACATACAAACAAGTAAGATACTAACACACACACACTCATACACACAGAGTAATACCGTTGTAATCAGATGGCATTTTACCTCTACTCTGCCTGCAATCTAGCCACTTCACCCGAGCATCTGCCTCTCACGGTGGACGCCATTGTTGCTCCTCAGCTACCTTCTTTCTCCACAACATTTTTCCCCTCCAAGTAGCTCTGGAGTGGCCCTGTCATCTTTTCTCCCATTCATTTACATCAGCTTTGAACCTGGCCGTGTGGTATCAGAGATACTCTGCTTTACAGCGTGGCACCTTGGGGGCAAACCATCGTGTGTGTGTGTGTGTGTGTGTGTGTGTGTGTGTGTGTGTGTGTGTGTGTGTGTGTGTGTGTGTGTGTGTGTGTGTGTGTGTGTGTGTGTGTGTGTGTGTGTGTGTGTGTGTGTGTGTGTGTGTGTGTGTGTGTGTGTGTGTGTGTGTGAGTGTGTGTGTGCGCGCGCCACAGACACACCTTCAGTTAAAGCGAGGGTGACAACCTGTCCTGCATTTTACAGGACAGTCACAAAAATGGAACATTTATCCCACATGCCGCATGAATAGAACAATGTCTTGCATTTGAATGATTATGGCTAGGGGGAAAAAAGTGAAGGTGAACTACAACTGCACATGCCAGAAGACGAAACTGTTAAACACAGTTAAAGGTAGGGTAAGTGATTTTCTTTGGTTAAAATAAGTGTTAAATAGCTCTATATTCTGATAGTACTCATTGCTATAGAGTGTTTGTTCAGTAAAAGGAGTCTCCTTGTCTCTCCAGCTCTTTATAAAACAGAAAATGCATTTTCGTTTCAGTTTCAGTTTCATTTCCAATTTTATCCAATCAGGATAGAGAACTCAATCAGGATATAGATTAAACAAGTGAAATTGGAAGTGATGACACTAAGAAATGAGCAGGCAAAATTAGAACTGGAACACTATAAAAATGAAGCTTAAAAATGGGTACTTTCTCCTGATTGGCTGAGATTTTGACACCTACCGGAAAATGTATTTTCTGTTTATTAAAGAGCTGGAGACACGGGGAGACTCCTGTTACTGAACAAACACTCTATAGCAATGATTACTATCAGAATATAGTGCTTTAACATTTAAACAAAATAGTTTTTGTTTTAACCCAAAAATAACACTTACCCTACCTTTAACATTTAAAGTCAACTTTTTTTTTAAACGGTTGGCAGAGATCCGCACTGTGCTTTCTAGTTATGTTATGTTAAGGTTGTTGGTGGATGGATGAGAAGACGAAAAGAATCAACATAGTACAGCATATTCTCTATGTGCACTCTGCTCACTTTCTCTCTCTCACACACACACACACACACACACACACACACACACACGTTTGTGTAAATATTTCAAATGTGCGTGTTTGACTCTCTGATTTAGAGTGTGTCTTTTTGTGGAAGTGATATGTATGGTCTATCGAGGAGAGTGTAGATTGTGTTTTGTCTGCCTGGGTGTATTTGTCCCAGGTGTTGAACCACATAAAGGCTGATTCCAGCCAAACGTGCATGTGTTTCGGATGACATGAACAACTGTTTGAATTTAAACCTCCTGACATTTCTGACACATGTACTGTACATGTTACAGGAGAAGGGTTATAGTGCTGTGTATGCTTGTGCGGGCGTGTGTGTAAATTCAAAAAAAGTATTGATCTGTGAATATACAGTTATTGGACTGCATTTATACTTTATACCATTGGTTCTCAACCTGTGGGTCAGGACCCCCACGGGGGTCCCCACATGATGTTGGGGGGGGTCCCCAGATGACAGTGAAGTGACAATTTAAGTAACCTTTTTAATACCTAAAGAAGTAAAAAGAAAGCAAAGAAAAAGACCATTACTGCATCAAAGGTAATCAACAAACTATGCACAAAAAACTGGTCAAACATTGCGCGTGCGTGCGTGTGCAGTGTGTTCATGCAGCCATTTATCCGTCTGTGTATGTGTCATGCCTGTAAACACACTTCAGACCCTGCCAATGAAGACGGCACCCATTAGCCTCATGGCATAGTCAGATGTTCATGAGTGGCTCTTCATTCAGACACTTCCATCTCAGCGTTGTCTTTACTGCCCCCCAAACGTGTCCTATTGAGCAGCATTTTGATGAGGGCTGCGTGGGTAGATTACGGGGCACATTTATTTGAGTCTTGATGCTTCCATGGAGAACACCAGGCCCCGTGGTTCATTTGGCCTGGTTCAGGCCCGACTTATTTGAACAAACCCCCTTTAAGTGCGGGAGATATACAGTGGTGGATAAAGTACTCAAATGTTTTACTTAAGTAAAAGTATCAATACTGAAATGTAGAAATACTCTGTTACGTGTAAAAGTCCGGAATTCAAAATGTACTAAGTGCAAAAGTATTGGTTTCAAAATGTACTTAAAGTACCAACATTTTACTCGTTATACAGAATGTCCCATTTCACAAGTTTTCAAATGTATAAAATGTATACAAATCTTTTGAAAATAGCAGATCTACAAGATCGTCTGAAATGGCTGAAATGTATATAGGGCTGAAGTGGTTAATGTATGTTTTGTAATAATAATCAAAATCTACAAAGTAACTAGTAACTAAAGTTTTCAAATTATTGCAGTGGAGGAAAAATACAATATTTGCCTCTGAGATGTTGTGGAGTAGAGGTAAAGGTATTGGAAATTGAAAACACTCAAGTAAAGTACAAATAACTCAATTGTACTTAAGTAAATGTACTTAGTTACTTTCCACCACTGGAGATGTATAACAAAATCCCTCCCCAGGGGAAAACAGAGCCCTTTAGGGAGTATATGGTTAATTGGCAGTGAAACCTTCAGTGAGAAGGGAACAAGAGGAACTGTGAATGAGGTAGTCTTAAATAGAAATTGATCGGCTGCTTGACACGTCACACATGCATGACACATCACATTACACATAACCCACAGTGTGCATGCATATACACCGAGTGTATCCTGCAGTAGCTTGCGAGCTATATGCATAATTAAATGGAGTCTGAAATTGTGGTCAAAAGTGCACATTTGATGACCGTGATGCTCATTTATTACTGCGATATGAAAAGAAAAAAAGAGGCGAAGAAACGAAGGAGGCGTGCCGTCAAAAGCGGATTGGAGTGACTTAGTGAGTCGCTGTGCCAAACGTTGCGAAGTCCGAGTTACATCCTGATATAGCGACAGAATCGTAAATCAGCATGCGACATGATCCGACATCGGGTAGGCCTACCCCCGAAACGTCAAATAGGCTAGTGCTGTACGGTCTCATCCGGTCCCAATGTGTTGAAGCTGTTTTGTTGGTTTGTGACTTAAGATTGAGATGGATTGTCGTGGGTCTGCATCCTATATATCAGTGGTTCTCCCTTTTCAGGCCTGAAACGCATATATACATTTTGCAAACCGGTTACGCAAAGACCCGCCCCGCCTGCCTCTGATTGGCCAGAGCACATTGCCTTGTCAACACCCCCTTCTGTGACACACACGGAACTGCTTTTCCCCTAGTCACTGTGTCATATTCCAGGAGGACAGCACTGCCCGGCTTTCCTCCGTGGTGGAAAATAGGGCTCTGCACTGGCACTGCCTGGGGGGGGGGGGGGGGATAATTTACGATTCTGTCCCTATCGGTACATAACTTGAACTTCAAAACGTTCGGCATGGCGACTTGCTCGCCTAACGGCTCGCTCGGCAGTGCCTCGCGTTGCTCAAGTCCTCCGACGTTGTTTCTTTTGCCAAAGTACTACCTAACTTAATATTACAGGGGCTGTAGTCTGTTCTCAACAAGTGGGCCGAGTGGTCCGCCTTGCTGGGTGGCGACAAAAACTATGCCTAAACCTAACCTTAATCCTATTAAAATAATTTGCGATGCATTTTAGATAAGATAAATAAACAGCTGCGGGAGCGGTTTTCGATCCCGCTGCGCTGGTATCGGGAGTCTAATGCTTGGTGCACGCCACGGAGACATCTTGTGCTTCAGGGGTTTGGGAGTTATTTAACATGGTCCGCTCATGTGAGAGGCAGTTCCGCGTGCGTCACAGAAGGGGGCGTTGCCAAGTTGTTGACAAGGCAACAAGCTCTGGCCAATCAGAGGCAGGCAGGTCTTTTCAGTTTGTAAAATGGATTTATGCGTTTTATTACACTGTTATGTTATGTTGTTATGTTATAACAATACGAGGGGAACTATGCACGAAAACGAATTTCACCCACTTCTCTACTTCTGTAAACCTGTGATGTGACAATAAAGCTGATTTTGAATTCTGAATTCTGATTCTGAATATTTGTCAGTATGTATATATATATATATATATATATATATATATATATATATATATATACATATATATATATATATATATATATATATATATATATATATATATATATATACACATACATACATACACAACACAGTCTCACTGCCCCGAAGTCACATATTGACTTTTTTGCAGAACGCCTTCTAGTCACATTGTGACTGCCCAACGTCATAATGTGACTTCCCAGCAGTCATAATGTGACTTTAGGGTAGCTCCATTGAGATACATAGCTGAATAGACAACATGCGTTAAAAGCTGTGGTTTAAATGCAACATAACACACGTCACCACCCAAACAAACCTGGAAATATTCTGTGCATTTTCATATTTTGTTGATCATTTTTCGATAAGTGTTTGTTGAGAACGATAGATTTGTTTAACTTTTCCAACCCCCTGACGTCACGTCAGATTACTTCCTGCATTCTGCGACGTCTTTTTCAGTGTCAATAAAGATCTGACAAAAAGAGGACCAAAAAAATGTTTTATGATCTATCTATCTATCTACATAAACGTTCAAAAGTGCTGACCCTATGGCCACAAATGTTGCAATTATGTACGGGTCCTTAAAAGTACCCGTATCTTCCGTATTTTTTAATGAAAAGTATTTTAATCTGATTGGTGGCCATTTTATCAGAGAGTTGTAATGTTGCGTGAGTGCAGTACACCTCTCAACCCATAGGGTCACGTGAAAACATATGGCAGAAATGGCCAGCAATTGGATTAAAAGGTTTTTTATTGAACATTAAAAAAAATACGGGTACTTTTGAGAAACCATATATAATTATAACATCCGTGGTCATAAGTTAGTATCTTTTTATTTGAAATGTGAACGTTTATGTAGATGTACGGGCTGTAAATGTAGAAGTGCAAACACCAGGTTAAAGTTTCGCCATGCCTGCCATAATTTATTCTACATCTACATAAACGTTCAAAGTCACAAACATTATTATCATTCTTAAGTTAATTAAAATAATGTTAATTATTGTCTGAGCCCGGAACTGTTATTTCTGATCGTCCATTTAAATAATCGTTCATTATTTAAATGGATTATTATTGGTTATTAAACCATTTCACTCGCAATATTTATGTTAAAACGTATTTTACATCGATCGTATGCGTGATTACGGTGGATATAACTGCAAACGAACTATATTTACTATATATATATATATATATATATATATATATATATATATATATATATATATACACACACACGATTCATCATTATTATTTGTATTTATTATTATTGTTATTTATTAATATTATTTATTTATTGGCCTTATGTTATTAATAATTATTATTATTAACATAAGGCCAATACATGAATCGAATACATCAAGTCAGGAGGGCACTAGAGACATCTGGGCACCATATTGTTGGGACGACTGGACACCTGGACATCTGGGCACTAGGGACATCTGGGCACTATGGTACAACTGGGCACCTTGACAACTGGCACTAGGTACATGTGGGCACTTGGCCAACTGGGCACTAGGTACATGTGGGCACCTGGACAACTGGGCACTAGGGACATCTGGGCACCTTATTTTGGACGACTGGGCACCTGGACATCTGGGCACTATGGTACATGTGGGCACCTGTACAACTGGGCTCTAGGTACATGTGGGCACCTGGAAAACTGGGCACTGGGGACATGTGGGCACCTGGACAACTGGGCACTATGGACACGTGGGCACCTGTACAACTGGGCACTAGGGACATGTGGGCACTTGGAGAGATGGGCACCAAAACCATCTGGGCACTAGGGACATGTGGGCACCTGGACGAGTGGGCAATTAGGGGTGGAGACATCTGGGCACTAGAGACATGTGGGCACCTGGACACCTGGGCACTAGGGACATCTGGGCACCTTATTTTGGACGACTGGGCACCTGGACATCTGGGCACTATGGTACATGTGGGCACCTGTACAACTGGGCTCTAGGTACATGTGGGCACCTGGAAAACTGGGCACTGGGGACATGTGGGCACCTGGACAACTGGGCACTATGGACACGTGGGCAGCTGTACAACTGGGCACTAGGGACATGTGGGCACTTGGAGAGATGGGCACCAAAACCATCTGGGCACTAGGGACATGTGGGCAACTGGAGAGGTGGGCACTAAAACCATCTGGGCACTAGGGACATGTGGGCACCTGGACAAGTGGGCAATTAGGGGTGGAGACATGAGGGCACTAGGGACATGTGGGCACCTGGACAACTGGGCAATATGGACATCTGGGCACTATGGTACATGTGGGCACCTGTACAACTGGGCACTAGGTACATATGGGCACCTGGACAAATGGGCACTGGGGACATGTGGGCACCTGGACAACTGGGCACTATGGACATGTGGGCACCTGGACAACTGGGCACTATGGACATGTGGGCACCTGGACAACTGGGCACTAGGGACATCTGGGCACTCTGGTACATGTGGTGGGCACCTGGAAAACTGGGCATTATTGACATCTGGGCACCATATTTTTGGGACGACTGGGCACCTGGACATCTGGGCACTATGGTACATGTGACATGTGGTGGGCACCTGGAAAACTGGGCATTAGTGACATCTGGGCACCATGTTTTTGGGACGACTGGGCACTTGGACAACTGGGCACTAGGGACATCTGGGCACCATGTGTTTGGGACAACTGGGCACCTGGACATCTGGGCACATGGACATCTGGGCACTAGGGACATCTGGGCACTAGGGTACTTGTGGGAACCTGTACAACTGGGCACTAGGTACATGTAGGCATCTCGATAACTGGGCACTAGGGACATGTGGGAACCTGGGAAACTGGGCACTAGGGACATGTGTGCACCTGGAGAGGTGGGCACCAAAACCATCTGGGCACTAGGGACATGTGGGCACCTGGACAAGTGGGCAATTAGGGGTGGAGACATGAGGGCACTAGGGACATGTGGGCACCTGGACAACTGGGCAATATGGACATCTGGGCACTATGGTACATGTGGGCACCTGTACAACTGGGCACTAGGTACATGTGGGCACCTGGCGAGGGTCCCTCGCCTGGAAAAAAATAAAAATAATAATCTGTTGTCCAATTGTGTCAGCGCCCCCTAGTGGCCAAATTATTCAAGAAGCCCAATAACCCTAATTTTCAGAACCACATGTTTGTGTGTGAGGAAAGTTATATGGACGCGTCCGGGGTGAAGAGCTGATCAATAATACGTTGTCCGATTGTTTCAGCGCCCCCTAGGGGCCAATATAATAGTGAAAAACTGTTTGAAAGGAGTAAAAACAAAATTGGACACCTGTTTCTGGGTCAGCGCGTCGCCCCGAACGCGCCCATATAACTCTCCTCGCACACGGCCTTACCATTCTCCTTAATTGGCTAGGGTCAAATGTCAAGTTATTACGCGCAATAAAGCAATATATCTCGAAATCGATGCATTTTTAGAATCCACCTTTCGGATATGTTGTACAGCTTGCCAAGGCGCACGTGTGGATGTCTTGTTTGTCCCGGTACGACACTCCTAAGTTGACCTCCTACACTTTCAGAAGGCACATAGAGTCTTATATCTTAAGACCATATCAAAGGACAAAGTCAGAAATAGAAATGTGTCGTAACGGGACAAACAAGACATCCACATGTGCGTCTCAGCCAGCTCTACAACATATCCAAAAAGTGGACCCTAAGTCCTTATCGTATCCGAGATATTGAGCGAGATAGCGAAGCCGTAACCATAGCCAATTAACGGATAATTAAATCATGATTTGATATTAGGGTTTGATTATTTCAAATTTTAGCATCATTTTACGTGTAGATTTGGGGAAAAAATATATCAGAGTAATCACAGGCTTGGAACACCCTAAAACCAACCAGGAAGTGGCCTTTTGAGGCACTTCCTGTTGTCCGAGAAAAAAGAAACTTGCATATTTGGAATCAGCGCCATCACATTAGTCTAAAGCCAGAGTCTCGAAGAAAAATACAATTTCTAAAAATTTAACGAGGGTTGACCTTTGCAGTCTTTTCGCTGACCTTTGAGCTTTATCAGTGTCAAAAAAAATCAGGGCCGGTGCCAAAAATCCGGCTTACTCTCAATATGGATTGAGAGAAGTTTCGGATTTTAAAAAAATATCTGGAGCGATTAGTTACAGATTTTGTGCTCAACAAAATCATTTTTTTATACAAAAGTCAACGTCCAATCTTTTTGGTGACCGTTTGTATTTCCCAAGGTCCTAGAAAATCGAGACCTATCCCATTCAATTCAGCGTCTTTTTTTGAGTCTGAAAAGGTGTTTTTTAATTTAAAAATAAAATATTTTTAAAAAATGTGAGAAAAGCTAAACTTTGAACTATTTCAAAAATCTATAACTTCTTATTAAACAATTCTAGACTATTGATGTAACCTACCATTCGACTCAATATCATATAAATAAGAGGGTGGAAGGGTCAAAATAAAATAATAATATGTTTGTGAAAAAAGCTTCAAGTTTACTAAACTTTAACGCTTGTTTAAAACACTTTCTAAGGGTCATACAAAATCGAGACCTAGCCCATTCGATTCAGCGTCCTCTTCTGAGTCTGAAAACGTGTTTTTTAATTTAAAAAAAATATTTTTGAAAAATGTGAAAAAAGCTTAACTTTGAACTATTTCAAAAATCTATAACTTCTTATTGAAAAGTTGTAGACTATTGATGTAACCCACCATTCGACATAACCAGGGTTGACCTTTGCAGTCTTTTTGCTGACCTTTGAGCTTTATCAGTGTCACATGTACATATACATATACGTATATGTTATATTATGCATATAAATAGATAAATACAAACACCAAAATTATCCTCACTTATAATGTTAAGTAAGGATTACTGAAAAAACATTAGTTTAATACCAAATCCTCCTCACTTATAATGTTAAGTAAGGGTTACTGAAAAGACATTAGTTTAATACAAATCCTCCTCACTTATAATGTTTAGTAAGGATTACTGAAAAGACATAAGTTTAATAAAACACTAAAAGTCATCCTCACTTATAATGTTAAGTAAAGATTACTGAAAAGACATTAGTTTACTTACAAATCCTCCTCACTTTATAATGTTAAGTAAGGGTTACTGAAAAGACGAAGTTTAATTACTTTCCTCACCAGAAAGTTGACTCTACTAGATTTCATCTAGTAGAGTCAACAAATTAAGCCGAAATGAGTAAAGAGTACTCTTTCTTTTAAGTAAGGTCTACCATTACATGAAATCAGATTTTACAGTGCCCCACATGTCCCTAGTGCCCAGATGTCTCCACCCCTAATTGCCCACTTGTCCAGGTGCCCACATGTCCCTAGTGCCCAGATGGTTTTGGTGCCCACCTCTCCAGGTGCCCACATGTCCCTAGTGCCCAGGTGTCCAGGTGCCCACATGTCTCTAGTGCCCAGATGTCTCCACCCCTAATTGCCCACTCGTCCAGGTGCCCACATGTCCCTAGTGCCCAGATGGTTTTGGTGCCCATCTCTCCAAGTGCCCACATGTCCCTAGTGCCCAGTTGTACAGGTGCCCACGTGTCCATAGTGCCCAGTTGTCCAGGTGCCCACATGTCCCCAGTGCCCAGTTTTCCAGGTGCCCACATGTACCTAGAGCCCAGTTGTACAGGTGCCCACATGTACCATAGTGCCCAGATGTCCAGGTGCCCAGTCGTCCAAAATAAGGTGCCCAGATGTCCCTAGTGCCCAGGTGTCCAGGTGCCCACATGTCTCTAGTGCCCAGATGTCTCCACCCCTAATTGCCCACTCGTCCAGGTGCCCACATGTCCCTAGTGCCCAGATGGTTTTGGTGCCCATCTCTCCAAGTGCCCACATGTCCCTAGTGCCCAGTTGTACAGGTGCCCACATGTCCCCAGTGCCCAGTTTTCCAGGTGCCCACATGTACCTAGAGCCCAGTTGTACAGGTGCCCACATGTACCATAGTGCCCAGATGTCCAGGTGCCCAGTCGTCCAAAATAAGGTGCCCAGATGTCCCTAGTGCCCAGGTGTCCAGGTGCCCACATGTCTCTAGTGCCCAGATGTCTCCACCCCTAATTGCCCACTCGTCCAGGTGCCCACATGTCCCTAGTGCCCAGATGGTTTTGGTGCCCATCTCTCCAAGTGCCCACATGTCCCTAGTGCCCAGTTGTACAGGTGCCCACGTGTCCATAGTGCCCAGTTGTCCAGGTGCCCACATGTCCCCAGTGCCCAGTTTTCCAGGTGCCCACATGTACCTAGAGCCCAGTTGTACAGGTGCCCACATGTACCATAGTGCCCAGATGTCCAGGTGCCCAGTCGTCCAAAATAAGGTGCCCAGATGTCCCTAGTGCCCAGTTGTCCAGGTGCCCACATGTACCTAGTGCCCAGTTGGCCAAGTGCCCACATGTACCTAGTGCCAGTTGTCAAGGTGCCCAGTTGTACCATAGTGCCCAGATGTCTCTAGTGCCCTCCTGACTTGATGTATTCGATTCATGTATTGGCCTTATGTTAATAATAATTATTATTAATAACATAAGGCCAATAAATAAATAATATTAATAAATAACAATAATAATAAATACAAATAATAATGATGAATCGTGTGTGTGTATATATATATATATATATATATATATATATATATATATATATATATATATATATATATATATATATATAGTAAATATAGTTCGTTTGCAGTTATATCCACCGTAATCACGCATACGATCGATGTAAAATACGTTTTAACATAAATATTGCGAGTGAAATGGTTTAATAACCAATAATAATCCATTTAAATAATGAACGATTATTTAAATGGACGATCAGAAATAACAGTTCCGGGCTCAGACAATAATTAACATTATTTTAATTAACTTAAGAATGATAATAATGTTTGTGACTTTGAACGTGTATGTAGATGTAGAATAAATTATGGCAGGCATGGCGAAACTTTAACCTGGTGTTTGCACTTCTACATTTACAGCCCGTACATCTACATAAACGTTCACATTTCAAATAAAAAGATACTAACTTATGACCACGGATGTTATAATTATATATGGTTTCTCAAAAGTACCCGTATTTTTTTTAATGTTCAATAAAAAACCTTTTAATCCAATTGCTGGCCATTTCTGCCATATGTTTTCACGTGACCCTATGGGTTGAGAGGTGTACTGCACTCACGCAACATTACAACTCTCTGATAAAATGGCCACCAATCAGATTAAAATACTTTTCATTAAAAAATACGGAAGATACGGGTACTTTTAAGGACCCGTACATAATTGCAACATTTGTGGCCATAGGGTCAGCACTTTTGAACGTTTATGTAGATAGATAGATAGATCATAAAACATTTTTTTGGTCCTCTTTTTGTCAGATCTTTATTGACACTGAAAAAGACGTCGCAGAATGCAGGAAGTAATCTGACGTGACGTCAGGGGGTTGGAAAAGTTAAACAAATCTATCGTTCTCAACAAACACTTATCGAAAAATGATCAACAAAATATGAAAATGCACAGAATATTTCCAGGTTTGTTTGGGTGGTGACGTGTGTTATGTTGCATTTAAACCACAGCTTTTAACGCATGTTGTCTATTCAGCTATGTATCTCAATGGAGCTACCCTAAAGTCACATTATGACTGCTGGGAAGTCACATTATGACGTTGGGCAGTCACAATGTGACTAGAAGGCGTTCTGCAAAAAAGTCAATATGTGACTTCGGGGCAGTGAGACTGTGTTGACATACACACACACATATGCTAGCCAATATTTCAAATAACTTTAAAAAATATATATTTGTGATGTGTGCATGTGCATCCCTGTGTAGTGTGCTTGCATGCATGAGTGCATGAGTGCGTGCGTGCGTGCATGCAGACTGCGCATGCCTGTGGACCGGATGCTGACTGAGTCCCAGCCCCCCTTCCAGTCCCCCCCCCAGATCAACGTTGGTGGCGGACTGCGGGCGGCCTGCGGGTAGAGAGGAGAGAAAGTTTAGTTTCTCGGACTCTCGAGGGGGACTTGGGGCTGGAGGGAGAGGGGGAGGAGGGGGAGGAGGAGAGAGAGAGAGAGAGAGAGAGAGAGAGAGAGAGAGAGAGAGAGAGGGAGATGGGCGAGATAGACACGGACAGCCTCCTCTCCTCGGACACAATGTCTGATGGCAATTCCAGCTGAGAAAACAAAAATACCAAGGAACACCGTAAACCTGCAGGGTGTGGAAAAATGTGTGGGTCTGGCGCGAGGTCAGGTTCCCCACCGTATCTAATTCAATTTCACAAAGTGTAAGGAAACACGGAGCTGCCGCCGCTCCCCGCGCGATGAGGAGGATGAGGAGGATGAGGAGGGGTCCGTGTTCCTTTTCTTCTCAATATGAAATGTAAAGCCTGGCATCTTCATGGGGGTTTGTTAAAAAAAAAGATATGAGTTCAACTTTCTCTTTTTGCATTCGTTGTTGGTTTAAATGAAGTAGGCCTGGGCTATTCAATCAAAAGTATCAACACATAGGCCTATACTATAAAAGCTGGTCAAACATTGGCCAAATTGTCAAATAATATAAGAAAGAGGTAAAACTTGTGAAAATAGCTGATCTTCAAGCTCACAACGCCTCACAAGGCGAGGCGTTTGTAGATCTGCTATCTTCTCAATATGAATCTGGGGAACCGAGTAAATAGCCAGGCTATGTATTGCTTCAAATACAGTTCCAAGTGTGTGGGGGGTCCCCAGTTTAAATATGTTTTTTTTTGGGTCGTCGCGGGCTGAAAAGGTTGAGAACCACTGGCATATAGCCAATAGATTTTATTTTGTCTTGGCAAGCGACACCGTCGTACGGAGTAGAGATGAGGCTGGAGGTGGGCGTGCAAGTAGCTCTGGTGGTCCTCAGTCCTCTCTCTGGTAAAGGCAGTAGCTCTGGTGGTCCTCAGTCCTCTCTCTCTCTCTGGTAAAGGCAGTAGCTCTGGTGGTCCTCAGTCCTCTCTCTCTCTCTCTCTCTCTCTCTCTCTCTCTCTCTCTCTCTCTCTCTCTCTCTCTCTCTCTCTCTGGTAAAGGCATTAGTGCAACATTCTGGGGGAACGGTGCGTCCCATAGACAGCGGCTCGCTTCTCTAAATAAACATTAGTCTTAAAAAGTTTGGCCCCTCGACCTCGGCGTGATCGCATTTCACTCTGGATGGTAAACTTCAATTTTATCGCGAGGTTTTCCCTCTACTTTTCGAAAACACCACTTTCTGCTGCAAGAGATATTCAATGTCAACTTAAACAAAGTGTCTTTTTCCACCTTCCTTGGTGGGTATATAGACTGCAGTGTGTCCTTGAGGAGGTATTTCTTGTACAAAATATATCACACCGGAGCTGACTTTTTGTTTTACTTAACTGATTGACATCCACGCTGGAAGAATAAACATTCGACTTTTAAAAAAACCATTAAAGCAAGTGATAGTTTTTATTATCAGTGCCTATGGTTGAAATGCGAGGAAACGTAATTTCCCATGCCCCCCCCTCTCTGTGAAGGCTGCTATTTTTCATTTTGATGGTCTATGTTTCCCCGTTTATTAAACATAAGCATAAATATAGACATGCCACATTGGTCGCGCAAAAATAGACCCATTAATATGCTATTATGCATTAGTTTGATTGAACGTGATTTTGAAATATTTTAACCTAATCAAAACATGATGTTAAAAAAAAAATGAATTAGGCTCATCTTTATGGTGATATAACTAACATCTATTTGTTCATTAGAATCATGCTTAGCAGTTGTTTCAAACGTGATGCAATTGGACTATTTACATGCAGGGCGTGCATATTTGCTCTTTCAAAAATGAGTTGAGGCCCCATCAGTTAGCCCCGAATCCTATTGACTTGAGATGGATTGACGTGGGTCTGCATCCTACAGTGGTTCTCAACCTTTTCAGGCCGTGACCCCCCAAAATAATCATATTTGAACTGGGGACCCCCACCCTGACAAGCACTTGGAATGTAGAGGTTGAGGAATTGCAGTTTGACTTGGTTTCACAGATAAATGTTGTGAAAATAGCAGATCTACAAGCTCACACCGCCTCTCGCGTTGCAAGGCGTTGTGAGCCTGTGGATTTTTGCCTCTTTCTTATAATATTGGACAATTTTGCCAATGTTTGAGTCAAACATTGGCAAATGTTTGACTATACTATGACTATACTATAAAAAAAGAACTATACTATAAAGTCTGGTCAAACAGTTTGACCAGACTTTATAGTATAGTTCTTTTATAGGTATCTTTTTTTTATTTATTATTTCTTTTTTTTGTGTGAGGTATATTACAAGGTCTTAAAGGTCCTTAAATTGCAACTTCACTGTCATCTGGGGACCCCCCCCACAGGTTGAGAACCCCTGTCCTATATGACCTAAATATTTTTGTGTGCATGCACGCACCAACACAGAAAAACAGAAACCATTGAGAATGTAGCCTAATATCAAAACAAACACAAATAGGTTTTCCATTATAGGCTCAGCTCAGGGCTAGCTGTGTGCATGGTGTATGGCATCAAAGGGCCACAGTAGAAAGTGCCCAGCAGACTGATATCTTTGCACTGACAGCTGTGCCTCTCTATCAAAGCCAAAGTGCAACCTCCAGCCTAATTTATACTCCTGAGTTCCACGGTGTAGCTTCCACAAAATAACAGATTTAGGCCTAACAACAACCAGCCACGACTGCACTGTGAAACAGTGAAAGTCAGGAGTATTCATGTAACTATTTTTTATGAAAAAAGCCACACACACACACACACACACACACACACACACACACACACACACACACACACACACACACACACACACACACACACACACACACACACACACACACACACACACACACACACACACACACACACACACTTCAAAACGTGCGCTGTGTGTGTGTGTGTGTGTGTGTGTGTGTGTGTGTGTGTGTGTGTGTGTGTG
This sequence comes from Gymnoscopelus microlampas, assembly GCF_963454915.1. NCBI lineage: Eukaryota > Metazoa > Chordata > Actinopteri > Myctophiformes > Myctophidae > Gymnoscopelus > Gymnoscopelus microlampas. Next base: position 24,571,026 of record NC_139946.1, read on the forward strand.
TGTGTGTGTGTGTGTGTGTGTGTGTGTGTGTGAGTGTGTGAGAGAGCATAAAAACGAAGTTGTTCCCTTTTGTGGATTAACCACCAAATTTGGCCCTAAATATCGAGTAGCTATAACATCACATGATATCACATTCGGGTGCTCTTTACAGCTAATGCTAATATACACAGCCACCCATTAATATCGGTGTGTGTGTGTGTGTGTGTGTGTGTGTGTGTGTGTGTGTGTGTGTGTGTGTGTGTGTGTGTGTGTGTGTGTGTGTGTGTGTGTGTGTGTGTGTGTGTGTGTGTGTGTGTGTGTGTGTGTGTGTGTGTGCGTGTGTGCCTGCGTGCTTGCGTGTGTGTTATGCAGCCGTTGCTTGCGGCAGCAGGTGTTCGTTCAGTGTGTCAGTAGAGAGCCGGCTGAGGCGAGATCCTTCCAAAGTTAATATTGTGTTTCCAGAGATGAGGGGAGTTCACTGTCCTCTGCTTTATTTACACATTCTAAATTAATTAAGCGGAGGATTCCTCTGTCTGTTGCAAAAACACGGAGGCTTGGAGGGAGAGACAGGGCGCAGCGAGGGGAGGCTGTGATTTATAGCGGCCATGGCGAGCCTCTCCTACGGGCCCGGGGAGCCGGGGGACCGGGCCACTGCATTCCACTGGTGCACTGTGTGTATGTGGGAGCAAGGAGTCCGTCTCATCTGCCACACACACAATGGTATGAAGTAACTAAGTAGCCTACATTTACACAAGTAGGTTACTGTACTTAAGTACAACTTTGAAGAGGTATTTATTTTTTACTTTATGGAGTATTTCCAATTTTCAGTACTTTTACATCTCAGAGGCAAATATTGTACTTTTTACTACAAGTATTTGAAAACTTTAGTTGCTATTACTAGAATAACTAGAATCATTGAATAGATATAAATGATTATATTGTAGAACATATTAACCACTTTAGCCCTATTTTATATACATGAGCTATTTAAAAAATAGCCGATCTACAAGCTCACAATGTGTCACCATGCATGCTTTGTGAGCATGTAGATCTGCTATTTTCAAACATTTTAGTACTTTTACTTTTGGTACTTTAACTATATTTTGATGCCAATACTTTTCTACTTAAGTAACATTTCGAACACAGGCCTTTTACTTGTAACGGAGTATTTTTATATTGTGGTATTGCTACTTTTACTTAAGTAATATCTGAGTAGGCTACTTCTTCCAGACTTCCACCACTGCACACGCACGCACGCGCGCACGCACGCATGCACACACAGCAAGAGATACATTTAGAGAGAGGTGTAAAACATGCATGCGAGAGTGAGACTGTGTGTGTTGGTTATCTCTCTGCATCCTAAAGTGAACACATTCACAGGAAAGTGAACGTAGATTAGTTTTACGTTAGGCTACGACGTTAATCTGCATTGATTGATTGAATAGCCTACTTTATTAACAGTTTGTTAATAGTACAGACAGTGGTGGTACGATTATACAATGGTGCTAAAAGGATAACACAAAAAGTAGCCCTATAAGGGCTTGTTTCCATTGTGGTCCTGTGTAATTCATCGAATTGTTCCTGTGTATTCATGCAGTGCGTTGGCATGGCATTGAGACGCTGGTAAACAACAACAGAACACTACAGTATAAAGTGCCAACTGGAGCTTAATTGAGAGCTTGTTCCATCTTATGATGTAGCATCGTTTGGTGACATCAAGCTGAGGATGCGTCCCGGCTATATTTGTGATTCCTGTTATCGTTTAACAAGGCCTAATGTGATGAACGGCTGCATTTCTTTAATCGCCATCTTAAATGTAGAAAATAATAAATTCATATCATTATGTATTCTGCCTGCGGTCCAAATATGTATTATTTTATTTATATAAAGTAGTATGTCTACCAGTTTTTTAAGAGGTTACCACGACATCACAATAACTTTGCCATTTGAGGTAATTTTAGATGGGCAATCAATTTTCAATATGGAAAAAATATGTAGCCTAGTATTTTCAAAATAGATATAAAACAAATAATTAGGCATGGAAAACATTGAAAAACGCACAGCACGCTCACCTTCTCTCTCTCTCACACGCGCACACAAACTGATTGATCTATATTTATCGGCTTATTATATTAGTCTACACTATTATATTAATTAACTAATTATATTTATCCAGTGAATTGGGGAGCCTATTTCATTTGATTTCAGATGTAGGCGGCTATGACCGCCATCGTCTTTATAGCAAGTATAGCTTCACAATGTTACTGAATGGTTGATGTGACAGCTGTGCCCACAGATTGACTGCAAGTCCTAAGGAGACTGCAAGCTCTGTTGGCCACGCGTAGTGTGTGTGTGTGTGTGTGTGTGTGTGTGTGTGTGTGTGTGTGTGTCAACATAATAGGCCTATAGGTTGATATAGACATGCTATAACCTCTGTCCCAAGTGTCCTTCAAGACACAGCAGTATAGGACACATCGATTAACGATGTGCTCTAATTAGCATGGCAGTGAAAGTTGGATATGGAAGGTTTAAAACCAAACGATTTCACATCATCCCTTTGGTCCCGTTCACACATCCTGCACAGAACACCCGGACCGGGCCAAGGTGACATGACCACAAGAAAGGACTTTCCCATCAGTCCTATAGCTGAAAATGAATTAATACATAAATTGTATACACACACACACACACACACACACACACACACACACACACACACACACACACACACACACACACACACACACACACATATATATATATATATATATATATATATATATATATATATATATATATATATATATATATATATATATATATATATATATATATATGTGAGCTTGCACATTCAAAAATGTGCAAGCTCACAGTGAGCTATTTTTGAATAGCCAATGCAAAAATCTAAAATAATACAGATACTTTCCTGGTTTTAATAAAGGCATTATATATATATATATATATATATATATATATATATATATATATATATATATATATATATATATGTGTGTGTGTGTGTGTGTGTGTGTGTGTGTGTGTGTGTGTGTGTGTGTGTGTGTGTGTGTGTGTGTGTGTGTGTGTGTGTGTGTGTGTGTGTGTGTGTGTGTGTGTGTGTGTGTGTTTATACAAGATGCATTTCGATATCGCCGAATGATTAGACTTAAGCATTTGCGCAAATAGGCCATATGGAAATGGTTACAATTTATAAATGGAGGGGAATTGCCTTTAAATTTATAAATGTGTTTTCAAGTCATTTAACTGTCACATTGCGTAGCACTCAGTGCTCGGTCCGTTTGAGGAAGGAGGAAGAAGCGTCGTGGGTTCGAAAACAGCGCCAGTGTCGCTGTGGCGAATAAAGACACTTCTCTGGGACTCTTGACTGTGGGTGGTCCGCACAGAGTGACAACCACACGGCAGACTGTGTGGAGGGGGAGAACTGGGACTCCATAAAGCATGGGGCATGCCATTACGACCAGTGATGATAAACCATTAAGGCTTGCGTGAAAAATTAGAGGGCGTTTGTGAGAGATTTGTGCCTTTTGTGAGACGTCTAATTCCTCAGTTGCATGGATGTATTCCCGAGTTTACAGCGGTTAGAGAAGAAGAGAAGAGCCAGGGTGAATCTATTCTGGTCACAAGCCTCTAATCCGAGTTTAAAGATCAAGAGTGTTGTTTCGTGCACATTCAACACATTCATTTGGCAAGAGTTTCATTCAGCTACACGTCTTGCATTTTTAGACCTGTTTTCAAATGGGTCTTTGCGAAATTAGAAAATGCAAGACTTGTTTGTAGCTGAATATTTGCTTGGTTTATACGTCGTCGTAGGACGGTGTCTCACTCACTCACTCACAATAGCCTGTTCTGTAAGCATTGTGAGCTTGTAGATCTGCTATTTTTTGGCGCGCACGAGAGTCACGCACTTCCATATCTATGAAAAACAGTAGCCTATATACTGTGTGTATCAACGGCATGAATGTTTATCTTTGCATATCTTTATTTTACAACCCCACAATTGTAGGCCTACACTATACCGCTAATTGTTGTGTCAACTTACAATTATTAGAACAGTGTTTTTGGTTGAGTTCAATGAGTAGCAAGGTCTTTGCAAAACTGGAACTGTGTGTGTGTGTGTGTGTGTGTGTGTGTGTGTGTGTGTGTGTGTGTGTGTGTGTGTGTGTGTGTGTGTGTGTGTGTGTGTGTGTGTGTGTGTGTGTCTGTGTCTGTGTCTGTGTCTGTGTGTGTGCGTGTGATTTTATTTTTTCCTGAAAGTGACATATTTGTTAACTCTTCGTGTGGATGTATTTAAAAAGCACTATGGCATGGGGCACTGTGTGCTGCGTATAGAAAAACTTGAATGGTGGAAACAAACAAGTCCCCAGAACGTTTTAGCGTTATCCTTTTAGCGTGTTTTATACTCGTTTACATTTTTGACTAATAAAGTATTCAATCAATCAATCAATCAATCAATCAGTGTTTTAATATTTGTTCTACCTTGATTTACTATATACATTTCATTATAAAATATCTATCATCGATCGTCATTAAATTGATTGTATATTTTTCTCGTTTTCTTAGTATGGAGCCTAGACCTGGAATTCTGATCTCTATGTAGACTGTGTGCATATTTAGACTAGCCTACAAGTTCTATAATTCGAACGAATGGCAAAGAAAGAAAGAAAGAAAGAAAGAAAGAAAGAAAGAAAGAAAGAAAGAAAAAAGAATAAAGGTAGTTTGGTGTCTGTGCTTGGAGGGAGCTGAGAGAGAAAGTGTGTGAAAGCAGAGGAGTCAGGCCCCCACCCCTTCATCCTTAATAGTGATCTGTCAAAACACCGACCAAACTAATTTAACCATTTGCACACAGATCTGATAAATAAAGGAGGCTTTTTACACATGCCCTTCTGTCTAGGAACATGTGCTCGGCCAACTCTGAAATAGACCAATGGTCCATGTTTTCTGTAGCAGGGGACGAGTCCCACTGCTTCTTTTTGTATGAGCGCCGGGACAACACAGATGACATGAAAGCAGACCCAAAAAACCGAGGGCCTTTTGAGAAGATTGCTTTTCAGGGGGCTAAATGTGTGTGTCTGGCCCCACAGGGGACCGCTTGCTGTGTGCACATTCAGGACCCCTGTGCACGGGGTCCTCGCTGACAACATCAACAAACGGGCAAAAAAGCCGCATTATGGCGGATTAGGCCCCTGATGAAAAATGCTGCTACAAATTAGCAACGAAACCCCCAAGAGATCGTTGGGTATCCCCGTAAGAACGCTCACTTTCAATTACAAGCCGCAGAGGCTCGCATGGTGACGTCCCCATTCATTTGGGCCTTTGTAAACTTTGCAAGAAAATAGTCCTTTATAAACTACACACAAACGCCCCAGAGCCACACAAGAGGAATACTTGCCCACTGTTGCGTGATATTCCTCGTTGTAGATGGTATACATAGGCCTTAGATCTGGGTTTGTTTGAATATCCCAATGTAAAACTTGTGTTTCTCACATTCACTCTCACACACACAAAAACAAACCCTTCTCTATTTCGCTGCATGTGTGAACATGCCTTGTGTCACAATTAAGTAGTTTAAATCAGTGCATTTACATAATTGACAAAATTAAAATTGATAATCATTTTATATTATAGCTCACCTTTCATGGTCAGAGATCAATTAATTGGATACGTGTGTCAGATGTTTGATAGGAAGGACAAAACATTGTCTAAATGTAATGTGTCCTCAAAATAAGAAAATGTATATTACTGAAATACTACATTTTCCTTGGGATCAATAAAGGAAAAATAATATATATATTAATATATATATATATATATATATATATATATATATATATATATATATATATATATATATATATATATATATATATATATATATATATATATATATATATATAATATATACATATATATATAATGATTAAATGGACAAAATCCCTTCCAAAATAGAACACTTTTAAAATGAAATCCATTAAAATGCAGACAATTCTTGTAGACCAAGGGACAACCTAAATCTATAGTTCTATATATCTAAATCCATGAGTTGGCTAAATCAATAGGCCTATATCGTCGTCTGCATGACGACCTGGGTCCTATATTTTGAGGACATTCACCTTTTTATTTTTAAGCATAAGCCAGCAAAACGTCCGAAGCAATAAAAAGGGTTAACGAATTTTCTTTTTCAAATTCACAAACATTTATTATTCTTGTCATTACAACAACAAAAAAATGACCTAGGAACATAGGTGTCTCTCTATTGGCAACACATGACAACGTTTCACAGATTAAATTGTGAAATGATAACGAACGTCAGCACAACAGATTAAACAGGGTGAGAGAGAGAGAGAGAGAGAGAGAGAGAGAGAGAGAGAGAGAGAGAGAGAGAGAGAGATACAGAGATAGAGAGAGAGAGAGATACAGAGATAGAGAGAGAGAGAGGCTAATGCGCTTTCTTTACACACAAAAAAAACACATAACCTAAGTGTCCACAGACAACATAAAATGAATCCGTCACAAATTCACCAGGACGCCGCATGTATGCAAAGGAGATCCGGGGGTCATAGTGGGAAAAACAAACCCCCTTTGTCTCAATGTGCTTTCTAGTAAAAACCTGAGTTGGCGGTCTCGTGTAGCCAATGTCAAAGACAGTGCTTCTTCCTCACGACGCACAAAATATAAAACAATATAAATCATAGCATAATAAAAATCTCAATGATATTTTAAAAATCGAAAATGATCCCGCACAAAGATAATGTGACACGTTTAACTTATGTTAAAAAATACCAGGATCGTTTTGTGTTCTGGATGCCACATAGCCAGAAGTGTCAGGCCAACAAATGTATACTAAGTATTGATTCAAGAGCCTTCATCAATGTCTTAATTCCTCTCGCCTCTGTCATTATTATTATACACATATTTACAAGCCATAAATAAACCTTTCAATCCCCCCGCATCTCCCACATCTTAATCAAAATCAACGGGAAGAGCCACAACACTCTTATTTCACAAAGAATGTTCAGCCTACCTTCACATAAGACGACAGAACCGCAATGGGCTTTTTAATAAGAGCATTTTCTGTGGTGTTTCTCAACAGCATTTGTATTGATTGTTTTTTTTTCTAGAAAGGGCAACTGTTCATATGTGCAGTTTTGCTAGAGAATGTCTGACTCTGCGCCCCGGCTTGTAATATGCTTTCCTGCGAGAGGTTCAAGTGGCCAGAGGCCGAGGCGAGTGCTGCCGGGGTCAACATGGCCAGGATCTGCGCCTGGCTGCCGGGGTGATGGCTGCCATACGACGAGGCCGTGCTGTTCGCCGCGCCGATTATATTGTCAATCGAGAAAGAGGGTCGACTCGGAGTGTTCGCGTCCGTCTTGAGGGGCGGCAAGCCGGGTAGCGTGGGACTTAGCTGCGGGTAAAATGGCTTTCGTAAATCTGCCCCTAAAAGAGAGGGCAGCGGGTGCGGGCTCGGGAATATTGAGGCCGGCGATGGCAGGACGCACGGCGCGTTTTGGAATGAGAACGCGCCGGCCGGGTGGTGCGGGTGATACGGACTGTGCGCGGCGTGAAAGTTCTGCAGCTGCAGTCCGTAGTTGTAGCCGTAAGGGCCGTATCCGAACCCGGGCATGAAACCCCCGACGTCCCGGAGGATCTCGTTGGTTTGGTGTCTCTTGAAGCGCTTCCTCCTGCGTAAAAAACTTCCATTATCGAACATGTCCGCCGACTCTGGGTCGAGGGTCCAGTAGTTGCCCTTTCCGGGATTCCCGGGTTCGCGTGGGATCTTCACGAAGCAGTCGTTTAAGGAGAGGTTGTGGCGAATGGAGTTCTGCCACGCGGGGAACTTCTCCCGGTAGTACGGGAACCTGCTGCTGATGAACTCGCAGATCTCGCTGAGCGTGAGCCGCTTCTTGGGACTCTGGAGGATGGACATGGTGATCAGGGCTATGTACGAATAGGGCGGCTTCACGAGTGCACTCTTGCCGGGCTTGTCTCCGTGGATCAGGGCACCACCGGCCTCTGTGCCGGACCCGGTCTGATGCTCGGACGGGCACTCGGAGCTGCTGAGCACCGGGGAGGAGGAGACTCTCTCGCTCGCGTTCTGAGAGAAGTTGTCGTCCGAGTCGTCGTTGTCCAGGACGAAGTCGTGATGCGTGTATTTTCCGTCCTTGCCGACGACGGACATGTCTCCCCCGACCACATCGATGTCCACATCATCGGACAATACAGAGCTGTCGGACATAATATCCGTCCCCAAAGTCATCCTTGGAGAGACCGGTCCTCTCTCTCTCCCTCTATCTCTCTCTCGTCCCCCTCCTCCACTCGGGTCCCACGGGTTGTTGTGTGAAACTCACCGTCTGGGCTCCCAGAAAGACCACTCGACCAAACTGTTGTTTTATCTCCAGTCGTCACCGAACGAAAACATCGCCAAAATGTATGGAAAGGACAGATAAGGCTTCGATCTGCCGTGGTTCTCCTCTGATCATCTAGTCTGCTATAGTCTCACCGAGAAAGGAAAGAAAGAAAAACAAGCCGGACTACAGTCATAAATCACGCCGTTTCCCCTCCTAAAGGACCACTTTAAGAGTTCTGTACACACACACGAGTTTCTTATTTCTGTGATCGATTTATGCTATAGGTCATTTAAAAGGCTACATGTGGAACAACATCCAAATGGGCGTCTTTTTACGCGCTGGGCGCGGGTAAGTATCCAGGCAAGAGTCTCATATACTATCGTCCCTCATTGCTCTCAAAAAGCTATTTATTCAACCGCGCTGAACACGTGACCTCTCTATGTCACTGTTTAGCCTCGTTTATCCTGCGTCGTACAACGGTGTCGCGTGCCAAAAAGAGCAGATCTGCAAGCTGACAGCGCATCGCGAAGCAGTGCGCTGTCAGCTTGCAGATCGGCTTTTTTTGTGCAAGCGACACCGCCGTGCGACGAAGTATAACACAAGCTTCGCCAGGAACTACAGGAAATTAAGGTGAGGGAATTTAGTGACATGGATATGTGCTGGAGAGACCGTTCCGTTGTACCACTGTGTCAGGCGTAAACAAAATCACGGGAAGGAATTAAGGCGTAGGCCTAAATGATAATTACCACATTAAAACTAAATGCATGGGCTACCGTTTTTGTTAGTTAGACCGTTAGAGTAATCTGCATTATATGGTGCTGAAAGAGATATATGGACAAATGCGAAATCCCAAAGGCATGCGATTAAGAAAATTATAAAATCATAATCATTTAGTTTAAAATGTATTTTATTTTATTTTTTGTTAGGCTGTAATTATTTCGTGCTTAGTTGCCACAGTAAAATAGTCCATGTTAATTTATTTACCCCGAGAGTGTAAATAAGGACCACACGTTAGTGTGTTAAAGCTATCTGTAATACTGCAAAAAAATTAAGTCAAATGTTTTGAGCCGCATGTTAGGCTTGCATGTACACAAGATCTAAGGCCATTACGTGTTAATGACAGCTCATCAAGAATAAAATATTGTTAGCTGAGTTCATAGCAATATAAATTAAGATGATTTGCATTTTGTATTATTGTTATTATTGTTGTTGTTGTTAGGCTATTATTATTATATTATTATGTAGCTGTTATTGTTGTTGTTATTTAATCCATACATAATTATTTCATTTCGTTAATTTTTGCTGCAGAATAAAAGTATTTTACCAATCAAGTCAAGCTATGGTTTTTGCTAACACATTAAATGTAGCCTATATTGGCCTACGTTAATTTCACGTTTCGTTTAATACAAATGTGGGTGGGTATAGGCCATTTCAGTTCTGAAAGCAACGTTACGTCTATTTGTATTAAAAATAAATGCGCATAATTGTGTTTGCATAATTAAATGTTACCAGGTTATTTTATTGCAGGTAAAAGACAATGAGTTGCATCATCATGTCCCCCCCCCCCCCCCCCCCTCCCCCTATAGCGTGGCCAACGGTCCCCAGATCACTTCTCACGGGTTTTATGTTTTGCTTGTCTAGAAGTCATAACATTAGCCATCTACATTTTCTGCATAATTCGCATATAGACAAACACAGAGGGCCATATTATAGTCAGCTGCGAAACCTGCGTCAATTCGTCTTCGTCACATCATGAACCTCGGCTGTAGCAGAGCAGATGACATGGTATGTAATGTGGACGGGCCCATTGGAACACGACAGGCGGACATTCCATTTCATTAGGGCTGCAGAAACATGGCCGTTATTATAATGCGTTCACATCAGCACCCCATCCATCTCTGTACAGTCCGGTGGTTCTCAAAGTGGGGTCCGGGGACCCCCATGGGGTCCTGGGGGGCGGGGTCAAGCCGGGCATCCCCAGCAAAATTTGTTAATACATTTTAAACCCTTTATCCATATTCTATACGTTGGCTATTCAAAAATAGCAGATGTACAAGCTCACAGCTGCGAGCTTGTAGGCTACGTCTGCTATTTTTTAAGCATTTTTAAGCAATAATGTTGAAAGTGTTTTTCTTTTTTTAATTGAATATTTAAACATTTTGAGAACACAAATCTTCTCCTCTGGGGTTGGGGTCCCTGGCTCAAAACATTTTCAGATGGCGTCCACGGCCAAATAGGCTACCAATAAATTTGGGGGTCCTTGACTTGAAAAAGTTCGAGAACTGTTTGTCATCATCACTTCAGCAGTCACAACTCGTTGTGCTAAATAGCGGTGGCTTTATAGGGAAATGGGCTAAAGTCGCCTATCAGATGTATATTACGGTTAAGGTAGCAGCATAGGTTGTGCATATTTGCATCTATTTTTTGTTTATGTATGGGGGGGTTATTGAGTGATAATTTAAAATGATCACTCGTCGGGCCCCGGTCCCGGACCAAAAGCAAGGGAATTTAAGCTGAAACATATGAACAAAATTACTATAATTAAAAAAATATTAATTTTGTCTTTTGTAAAAATGGCAAATTTACTCTTAAGTCATTTTGTGGTTTTCAAATCAGTTTTCTGAGCTACCTACGTCTACACAAAAGTTGTGTGGAAAATGTCTTGAGTCAAGCTACATCATATATACACTGTGTATGTGACTCTGTGCCCTTCGCTGGCCTGCTGGTTCCAGGTCGCTCGTCATGTCAGCTGTGTATGTAGGTCTATGCTGTTGCCCACATATCTCACATCGTTACCCTGAAAGCCATGACAGCTGCCGGCCAGTAAATGCAACAACCAGCTCATAATCGTTCTCACGCGTAGAGAGACCTTTCTCTCTCTGCAAGATCTACGGAGCTGATGTGACATGACAGCGTGCTTTTTCATGTCATCGTCCTGATCCAGTCCTTCATTGTGACAAAGGTTAAGGCTTGTTCTCACGCTGGGTAACAACTTCGTTGGTCTTGAGTTGTCTTGATATGTCAATTTTACCTGTTCGCCGAAAACAACAACCCTAATACGTCTGGTTATAGGTGCATGTGCTAAAGTCACATACAAATAAAAGGGAAAGGCATGAACACATTCATTCATTCATTCATTCGTTCATTCGTTCGTTCATTCATTCATTCATTCATTCATTTGTTTGTTTGTTTGTTTGTTTGTTTGTGTGGGGGGTTGTTTTCAGGTCAGATCTATTTTACAAAGGATTGTTTTATGCCTGAATAAAAGTGGATCATATATTGATGTCTGGCAATGGCCTTTTCAACCCATTATAGCTCACTTGTCATTTAGGTTTTTATGGCAAATTAATTAACATTGATTAGCTTACTGTGCAAGTGTCTTGAATTGCATGATTTAAAAAATACATTACCTAATGCATATTTATGCAAGCCTCTGAATAGTTTGCTAAAATATAATCTTAAGGATAAACTAGTTTGCAATTTGTCATGGGCCTACTTGCTGTTTGCAGTGTTGAAGCGCCCTCTGCTGTCAGATAATAGTTAAAACAAGAAGAACCACCAATTCAGAATCAGAATCTAAATTCGCTTTACATTGTGCATATTTGTACATAAAAGCAACTTATTGAGGTGTGCATTACACTGAAGCAACAGTAAAGAAAGCATTTGAAGTTTTTAGAACCTTTCAATCAAAATATAAAGATAAGCAGAAATAGAATCAAAATACAATGTACACCTCTGCTGGCTGGTGCAGCAGATAAATAATGCCCATGTTGAAAGTGTACACAGGTAGTAGCATATCCATTTCACAATGTGCCTATATGAATACATAAAAATATAAAGATAAGCAGAAATATAATCTATATTCAAAATACAATGTACACCTCTGGCTGGTAAATAAACGATATCGGCCATGTTGAAAGTGTAGGCCAGGGTATAGAATATCCATTCCACAATGCGCTTATATGAATAAATATATTATTATTATTATTATTATTATTGTTGTGTACACATTAGACACATCACGTGTCCTCACACATAAGGCCACTTTCACTTTGTATTGTCCCGATTTGAGTGTGTGTGTGTGTGTGTGTGTGTGTGTGTGTGTGTGTGTGTGTGTGTGTGTGTGTGTGTGTGTGTGTGTGTGTGTGTGTGTGTGTGTGTGTGTGTGTGTGTGTGTGTGTGTGTGTGTGTGTGTGTGCTTGCATGTGTGCTTGCGTGTGTGCCTGCGTGCGTGCGTGCGTGCACCTGCAGTCATAATCCCAAATTCACATGCGGAGCCAACACATTTTTTAAGATTTTTGATGAAAATTACCATTTTAAAACAAGCGACTGTATTAAATCTACTCAGTATTAATGTTGTGCCAAAATGATTTATTCATGCTTGAAGACATATAGCAGCTAGCTATTAGGCCTATAGTTAATAATAAGGAATTCTGAAACATCACATTTTGTATTTGTGTTTGTTATTGTTTGCTTGCTTGCTTGTTTCAAGTTGTAAACTTTAACAATATATAACATATCCAATAGTAATCTGACATGGAGTAGTGATATAAAATATTTAATAATCAGTAATGCTACAGTGCAGTAGGCCTGCCTACAATAAAGGTTCATTTTCACATCTATATTGTGATATCTCAGGCTCTGTACACACACACGCATGCACACACACACACACACACACACACACACACACACACACACACACACACACACACACACACACACACACACACACACACACACACACACACACACAACACACACACACACACACACACACACACACACACACACGTATATATATATATATATATATATATATATATATATATATATATATATATATATATAGTGACTGAAACAGTATTTTCACGTCTTTAAAAAAAATCCATTCATAGTGCAACTGAAATGCCTGATTGCAATGATGGTATATACCCATCACACTCATGTCTGTTGACTTTGATTCAATAACTCATCTGTGTGTGTGTGTGTGTGTGTGTGTGTGTGTGTGTGTGTGTGTGTGTGTGTGTGTGTGTGTGTGTGTGTGTGTGTGTGTGTGTGTGTGTGTGTGTGTGTGTGTGTGTGTGTGTGTGTGTGTGTGTGTGTGTGATCCACGTTTGTTTTCCTCCTCGGGTCGCTATTGAAAGCTGCTTTTTATATTTTAGGTTCCATATAGAGTCAGACAACGTCAATACCAATGATAATAATAATAATTATTATAATAATAATTATTATTATTATTATTATTACTATTAGCCTATAATCATCGTTATAGTAATAATAAATACGTATTTTTTTGTTATTATAGTTATTATTTCTATAATACAAGTTGTTGTAGTCGTATAGTCTTCTGTTTTTCAGCTGCCTATCAGGCGAGTTTCGTTATACCGACAGCAAAAGCTTTCACTTTCACATCATATGCCGGTTTGCAATTGCACAGCAGACGGGCTTTAACAAAAGCTTCCTTAATGGAACTTTATGCAACCTTTCCATGGAGATCCAAGTAGTGATTCATTTCGGCACAGTAGGCCTATACTATATGCACCTCCATTTGTCCCCATGACGACCATTTAAGCAGCACTGACGATAGCCGTGTCATGGATTGTCAACTTTGAGATTTGATTGAGGTCTATTTTATCCAAAAGTCTGAATTATTATACATTAACACATTAATGAGTTTCAAATATATAGTTTTTCATAAGATACACAACCATTTGACTGATAATTGTATGCCCATACACTTATCTTCCACACATACAGACCACTTATTTCAAATCATACATTAATTAACCAGAATGCAATCAGTGGGTCTGCATTGTGCTCCCTGTTCATTTCAGTGACTGAAGAATTGTCTGAAAGAATAGCGGCTGTAGGCCTATTTAATGACCTTCATTTCATCACCATTGTGACACATTACACATTACATGAAATAATGTATATTTCCATTTTGGGGGAAGCATCTTTGTTTATGAACCAAGAAAACAGAATTTCTGTCTGCAAAGACTCAAACTTAATTGATTCCAGTTGTTTTTATAAACTAGACTATTAGGCATATTAATAATAATAATAAAATATAGGCCTAAGGAGTGCAACTACTTGAATCAAGTCAGAATAGACTGAGCCATTTAAACATCTAGCTATGAAAGATTTAAAGACATACATATCAAAAAGGTATTTATTAATATGTGCCATCGGCATATTAAAAGTATAGGTACATCAATCTATTCCGATTTAAGGCCAACAATGGTCCTGTTTACACACAGTAATGACTATCAAAAATATGTACGTCTAACAAAAATATCCTATATAAAACACATAAATACATCGTAAATGATGAACACACAGTGTAGAGACATGGCATTTCTGGAACAGAAGGAATGTCGGTTAAGCGAAGCAAATCGCTTCAGACCTTTTTGAATGGAATGCATGCATTTATATTCACATTTTAGTCCAGTGTGTGATTATTATTATTCACATATAGCGTTCTAATCCTGACGCAAAGTTGGCTTGTCTCATGTAAGAGTTGTTGTAAGAGTTCATGGGACTGGGGAGACCCAGGAGCTGCTCCGTGTGCTCGGCGCACGAGCCCGAGCGCAGAGCCGGCAACGAGAGCCTGTTCCCGGCGCAGTACACCTGAGAGCTCCCGGGGGAGAAGCCAGCCTGCGTCATGGCGGGGAGGTGAGGGGGAGACGCCGAGGACGAGTAGGGGTATCCGGCAGTCAGGTGGTTGGCGGGCATGTTGCCGCTGTTTCTGCCATGCAGCATGTTGGCCGACGGGTTGACGACAGTCTGCGTCTGGAAGCACGCGGACGGGTCGGCGACGCCGGTGACGGAGCAGCTGGAGGACATGGTGCCCAGGTGGTCCACCCCTCCGCCGTGATGGAGCCCCTGCAGGGCCTGGGAGTTGAGGTCTCCTCCGCTCTGCTGGCTGATGATGTTGTCGATGCTGAACATGCGCGGCTGTCCCTGGCTGACCCCGGCCGAGGTGGGGTAGTGGTGCAGCATGGCGGGGTGGGGGGACGAGGCCAGCTGAGAGCCATAGCCGGAGCCTATCCCCGGGTACAGGGTGTTGGGGTACGAGGACCTGCCCATGGGGGTCGGGGTGAACGCGCTGGAGCTCTGCATGTACCCGGGGTACGTGCTCACGTCCGTGCGCTTGAAGCGCTTCCTCCGCCTCAGAAAGCTGCCGTTGTCGAACATGTCCTCGGCGGCGGGGTCCAGGGTCCAGTAGTTGCCCTTGCCGGGCCGGCCGGGCTCCCGGGGGATCTTGACGAAACAGTCGTTGAGGGTGAGGTTGTGGCGGATGGAGTTCTGCCACTTCTTGGAGTTCTCTCTGTAGAAAGGGAAACGCTCCATTATGAATTTATAAATGCCCCCCAGGGTGAGCTTCCTCTCAGGTGAGTTGGCGATCGCCATGGCGATGAGAGCGATGTAGCTGTAGGGAGGTTTCCCCCGCTGGACGGGCCTTTTCCTCCGGCGGCTCCCGGTCGGCAGGTGCTCCTCGGTCTGGCCCATGGCGGGGCCGTCCTCTCGGTCGGTGTTGGGGCTGTTATTCCCCCGGGGCTCAGACTTGATCAGGACGTTGTCTTTGGACCGTTGGGCCTGTTGCTGTTGGAGCATGAGAGGCGGCGGAGGCAGCGGCGTGTCCAGACTGACGTTTATAGGAGACATGACCACAGGACTCGTCGCCTCGGCGGGCGAATGCTGCGTCTCCGCAGTCATGTTGCACATGCCCGAAAAGTAAGAATAGTTTGCAAGATTCATAAAAGAAATGTTTTATGTTATTCCTCTACTGGAATAATGTTTTTTTAAACAAGAATATCTCTGAGAGATGCAGGCAAGATGAGAGGGCTCACGAGTCCTCGCGTATTATGCTAGTCAAATGGTCCTGTTATGAGTGTTTGTCTCTCGCCAGGTGAGAGGAAGGCGTTGACAGCTTTATAAGACTGGACATGAATGACGACACCGGGTGACCAATGGCGATGGTGGGGGGGGAGGAGGGAGAGAGAGAGAGAGAGAGAGAGAGAGAGAGAGAGAGAGAGAGAGAGAGAGAGAGAGAGAGAGAGAGAGAGAGAGAGAGAGAGAGAGAGAGAGTTGGGGAGAGAGAGAGAGTTGCACACACCTGACTACTTTCACTTATAATATTGCATAGTGCAGTGAGGACAAGAACACTTTTATGTATTGAATAGTTATTTTCGTTGCTGCCGACACACCTTTAAATTTTCATAGCAGCATAAAACTATGTAGGCTACAGTTCTTTTGATGTAGACTAATGAAAGCATTAATTTCCCCCAAATTGTATTAATATGCAGTATTTTCTAAATGTTCTGCCTATAACCTATACAGTATTTGTGAAATATTTATTTGTATTGTCCCTATCAGCCTATCAGACACAAGC